>NC_139655.1:22117725-22655225 GCF_951799395.1 Argentina silus | reverse complement strand
ATGTGATTAGCTAAAGTCAACCCTATTTTCCAATGGTAAAAGGGGTAGTTCATAGAGAGTAGTGGTGGTGACATGGTACACAAGGGGAAGCAAAGGAATAACAAGATATTTAGGTTTTGTCTTGAATATGAGAGTGTGAGTGAGAATGTATAGAGGAAGAATCAATTCTTGGTTTTCTAAGAAACCAAATGTTTGTGAGTGAGCTGTCCCCCCCCCCGAGTAACAGAACAAACTGTCAACCCTGAATGCGCTACGGATCTGCCAGCGAGCTGCTCCTAGTGGGCGTCCAACGCCTACTCCCCTCTCGCTCTATTATATCCAGAGATTATTTTGCTCAAATTACATAACGGTACAATTTACATATAAACATAGTGCCTCACAGTGGGACTTTAATTGAAGCTGTTAAAAAACTTCCAACGGAGTTTAATAAGGCTCAACCCATGTACCTTGTTGTTTTGGGTGCAGTGAGAGGGTCTCCAAATTTGAGGTGATTAGAGTGATCTCACACTGGGTTGTTGGTGTTGGTTGCTACCTACTGTATTGCTTCCAGTGTGGTGCTACAATCGGTGAATGCTTGGTGTCCACTGGTACCTAAACCAACAGAGCTACTACTGGCTAACATTGGTGGTGGTGATGTGTGTGTGTGTGTGTGTGTGTGTGTGTGTGTGTGTGTGTGTGTGTGTGTGTGTGTGTGTGTGTGTGTGTGTGTGTGTCCCTCTCCATCTCCCTCAGCATCTCTCCACATGACTCTCTCACCAGATTAGAGGATGCTTTCATCCCACGCTACACACTGCGCTGCGCTGCCAGTGGGGAAGGGAAGGGCGAAACACAGCAGGCTGTATTATTTAGCTCAGACCACTGTGAACTTGCCTCTCATTCACACAAAGCCCCCAAACACACAGGCACCAAAGCCTTCATAGACACACTAAACCCACACAAGGCACAGACAAAATGTGGATAATCTCTTCTCTGCACACTCTCAGACAGACAAAAGGAAAATGTATATGTGTGTGTGTGTGTGTGTGTGTGTGTGTGTGTGTGTGTGTGTGTGTGTGAGAGAGAGAGAGACACACACACACACACACACACACACACACACACACATATGACTGCATGGTAAGCAACACAGGGAAGCTTTAGGGGAACATGAGGAACCGCAGTTTGGAATTCTGGGATAAATTAAATTCCTCTGCTGGAATTGATCTTTAGCATTGACTCTTTGCAATATGTTCTGGATTGGCACACCATGGGATAAACTCAGATTAAGATTATGTTTTATTCATTTGTTTGCCGGGCATGAATTCTGTCTGGAGAATTTGAATTTGAATTATCTTTCGACAGACAGATTTAGCATGCAGTCAATGAATCGCTACTCTTGAGGCCTGGGTTGTTTCTGAGAACTACATGAAAAACACTGTTTTGTTTATACATTTCAAACACATTTAGAACAAAGCAGAGGGATATCTTGCTCTTGTCATACAACTCCCACTATTCCAAGTGGTTTTGGCAGTGCAGATCAAAGACTCATCTTTAAGCATTCTGTACATTTGCTGTATTTGCTTTCTGATAGGATTATCATGCAAAGTGTTATACTATAAGTGTCTGCTGCAAAACATATTTTTCCAACAGAGCTTTAACACCACTTAGACTCCACAGTGTACCTCTCAGTCATATATAGCTAAATTCCATGTAAATCTACATTCCACAAAATACCTTGTGGGTTTTCCTTGCAGTACCTGATCAAAGTGAACGAGATCAAGACCAAGAAAGGAGTGGATCTTCTCCAGAATCTGATCAAGTATTACCATGCACAATGCAAGTAAGTACTCCTTCACACACAACACATGTACAGTATCATCCTTCTCCGTGGAGTGAGAAACCCACGTGTGTACTGAGCCGTGTCTGATCTGGTTGCAAACACTTACCGTACGTTCCCAGGAAAACGTTGTTCTGACAGAATTATGTCACCGTGTACTCTGTGGACCAGCTTTAAAAAGCTTAGCGTGACTCCTCCCCCAACCCCCCCCCCCCCTCTCTCTCTCTTTCTGTGTCTCACACACACGCACACAGACACACACACCCTCCTCTCCTCTCTCTTCCTCTCCCGGATGGTCCGATGCGATGCATGATTCACAGGTCTCGGGGTATGCAGAGTCATATTTAGCTTTCATAAATATGCATGAGTGTCATGCAGATGCGTTCTGACAGCCGTGGGGTTTTGTGGGTAAATAATGGGCGTCCCTCAGTGCCAGAGCCTGAGCTACAGGGGTGTGTGTGTGTGTGTGTGTGTGTGTGTGTGTGTGTGTGTGTGCGTGTGTGTGTGTGTCAATGACAGGCTCCTTTTCTCTGTCTGGCGCTGACATGCACAGCGTTGCTAGGTTGTGTCACAACATTAGAACAACAATGCAGCTCTCTCTGGTAAAGTACTCAACCTGAGCCACCATGGATCCATGACTTGTCGTTTTGTTTTGGTGCTAGTTTGATATGAGGGAGAGAGAGAGAGCGAGAGAAAAAAAGAAAGAGAGGTAGAGGGATAAGCCAGACAGAATCAGGGAGAGGTTGTTAGGGGGCTGCATAATGCAGACACTTTGGCTGTCTGATATAGGGATGGAAAAGTTTAGTTAGAAAAAATAACAAGTTAAAGTGGGATGAGTGAAATGACAGAGGAGTGATGGGTATCTAGAGAGAGAGGGAGAGAAAGAGAGAGGAGGAGGAGGAGGAGGAGAAGAAAGAACGTCATAGAGAGAGGGGGGAGAAAGTCAGAGAGAGAGAGAAAGAGATAGAGGGTGAGGGGGGAGTGAGAGAGAGTGTGAAAAAAGTTGTTAGTGTAGAGAGCTGCATTCAGGTGTGTGCCACTGGCAGATCCTCTGATCCATAATGGATGATCCGGCCTAGCTCCAAGTACAGGATGTACTTAGCATTCTGCTCCGGACACACTGAGGGAGGGAGAGACAGATCTCTGTGCCAAGAGCCAAAGGGCTAGGCACCCGTATACATGAAACATTACCCACTGGGCTAGGCACCCGTATACATGAAACATTACCCACTGGGCTAGGCACCCGTATACATGAAACATTACCCACTGGGCTAGGCACCCGTATACATGAAACATTACCCACTGGGCTAGGCACCCGTATACATGAAACATTACCCACTGGGCTAGGCACCCGTATACATGAAACATTACCCACTGGGCTAGGCACCCGTATACATGAAACATTACCCACTGGGCTAGGCACCCGTATACATGAAACATTACCCACTGGGCTAGGCACCCGTATACATTAAACATTACCCACTGCACCAGTCTAATTCTCATCCCCACCACCTCTCCTTATGACCTTCATATTGCCATAATGCCCTCTTATGACTCCTGACATTTCCAAAGTGGTTACTATGCTACCTAATGACTGCCCTTCATCTCTTTTTCATTTGAAATTATTATTATTAGTTAATTAGAGTTAATGTCAATGAGATTCTAATGCCCTTCTTCTGTTCTGTTCTCTTGTAGTTTCTTCCAGGATGGCTTGAAAACCGCAGATAAGCTCAAGCAGTACATAGAGAAGCTGGCTGCTGACCTCTACAATGTAAATACCTACCACCTTCCAACTTCATTACTGTTGCTCTGCAGGCTGCTTTCATGTGCATTGTTATCAAGAGTCAAGACTCATTTGTGTGTGTGTGTGTGTGTGTGTGTGTGTGTGTGTGTGTATGTGTGTGTGTATGTGTGTGTGTGTGTGTGTGTGTGTGTGTGTGTGTGTGTACTTGCTTTTTTATTGCTGAGTTACCTCAGTTTGTGTTGGTGTATGTCCGTTGACCTGTGTGTGTGTTTGTCTGTTTCTGTGTGTGTGTGTGTGTGTGTGTGTGTGTGTGTGTGTGTGTGTGTGTGTGTGTGTGTGTGTGTGTGTGTGTGTGTGTGTGTGTGTGTGTGTGTGTGTGTGTGTGTGTCGACCTCACCCTGTGTATCTCCCCTCAGATAAAGCAGACCCAGGATGAGGAGAAGAAGCAGCTGACTGCCCTCAGAGACTTGATCAAGTCCTCCCTCCAGCTGGACCAGAAGGAGGTAGGAAGACAAGGCCAAACCAGGCCAAACACGGCCAAGTGGGGCACAATGAACACACATCCACACTCCTCTCACTCCTTACCCTGACTATTGACTGTATATGGACTATATATAAAATCTAACCTAACCCAACCCAACCCAACATAACCCTAACTTAACCTAACCCCTAACCCACCACCCCATACATGATACCAGAAGCCCATGTAGTTTTTCACCTCACCTCACACACACATTGTGTGTGTGTTCACTGCCCACCATGTTTTGCATGATGGCCCAACAGTGTAATGTGCAGTGCCTAACTGTGATGGGTTATGGCGACACAGCTGAAAGTCTCTGATTCACACCATCACACCCACACATCACATCCACTCATTCACTATGCTATGCAGAATACACACACTAACACCCGCCACACTGCTAACACACACCCATACACACACACACACAGCGCATGCAGGCAGTCAGGCAATCACTCACTCTCACACCTCCACCTCCACTGTATCTTTCACACTCTCCCCTCTATCTATCTCTCTATATCTCCCTCTCTCCTGGCTGCTTGTCTGGACTCAAGTCTAGAAGAGTAAGTGCTGTGCACGATGAGCATGCTTACGTTGGTCTTGCTTGACAACATACAGTTTGACTTGGTTTGACCCCTGAGCGTGTTTGAAGAGCATGCCCTGTGTTTTGGTTTCTCTGGTAGTGTGTTAGACTAACATCTTTTGAACATTAACCCAATAGGCTTAACAATGAAGACCCTGTAATTATTGTAAGAGGTATATTTGGTGTGTGTGTGTGTGTGTGTGTGTCTGGTTTGTGGGCATCATGTTTACACACTGTGTGTGTGTTGGTGCAGGACTCTCAGAGTAAGCAGGGTGGCTACAGCATGCACCAGCTGCAGGGCAATAAGGAGTTTGGCACTGAGAAGAAAGGCTATCTGATGAAGAAGAGTGATGGGTAGGTCACAACAATACACATATTGAATATATTCTCATATATAGTCAGTCACACTCGTATATTTATACTCCTACCCTGCTAACTATTTTTTTTGTCCTCCAGGCTGAGGAAGGTGTGGCAGAGGAGGAAGTGCTCAGTCAAGGGTGGCATGCTTACTATCTCTCACGCCACGGTGAGTGAGACACACACGCACACACACACACACACGCACACACACACACACACACACAGACACACACGCACACACACACACACACACACACACACACACACACACAGACACACACACACACACGCACACACACACAGAGGAGGAAGGAAACTGGAGCATCCCCTGACACACTCCTGTGGCTGTATGGATCAAAGGGAAAAACATCACGCCGGGTGTGTAGAGGCACTATCAATCTGGCAGCCAGCAGAGAGGAATTGATGTGGAGGGGTTGCCATGGCAACCCTGATGACCGCCCTCTCCCCCTCTCTCTCCCCCTCCCTCCCACTGCTGTGGGTGAGTCATCTGTGTGAGTGTGCCGGCTCTTCCCTGGACCTGGAGAATATGTAGCAGCACTGACTCATATCTCTCATATTGAGAGCTCATATTGCATATAAAATGTCACCATGGGCACCTTTATGTGATAGTCACAAGATTTGATTTATGAATACTATAATAATATACGGGAAATGACATCATAAGGACGGATGACATCTCTCTCTCACTTCTCATCTGCGATATGTCTCTCTCTCCCCCTCAAGCATACGTGGGGAATGGAGAAAGTAGATACTTTTTCGTCTTGTTCTTCTTACCTTTTTGCAAGTGCGTTTCTGATAAAAAGCACAGAAAAAAAATGATTCTCTCTGGATTGTCTGGTGGTATTCCGCCGCTTCCTTTTTATTTTTTTGTCCCAGCTGCCATTTTGGCAGCTGAACTCTGGATGACCCTGCCCTCGTGGCATGGTGCCAGCCTGGCATCACAGCCAATTAACGTTTCATTAACACCCCCCCACACCCCTTCTGCCTGGGCATCAGACACAATAAAATGCCTACTCCAAAGACACACACACACACACACACACACACACACACACACACACACACACACACACACACACACACACACACACACACACCCGTGCCAGCTAGGCACACTCCTATTATTACAGTGTGATGCCAACCCAGAGACTGTGCTGGTGCTGGGCTGTAGACTCATACAGTAGAGGCAGACATGAGGGGAACCTGGGATCTCCCTCCAGTAGAGTGCACCCTAATGGAATTTAGTGTACCATCCACAAGTTATTACATAGTTTTCGTCAAATTGCTTGTTGTTTTGTCACTTATTGGTGGTATTGTCAGTCATTCTAGATGGAATGGTATTCAATCAATCAATCATTGTCAATCAATCAATCATTGTCAGCCATTCTAGATGGTATGGTATTCCATCAATCAATGAACTATAACCTCAGTGATTCTAACATACGGTACAGAATCAATTCTTGTCTGACTGATGCAGCCAGTGGTATGACTGTAAGCCTACCTGTCTGTCTGTCTGTCTGTGTGTGTGTGTGTGTGTGTGTGTGTGTGTGTGTGTGTGTGTGTGTGTGTGTGTGTGTGTGTGTGTGTGTGTGTGTGTCTCCAGTCTAACAGACAACCGGTGAAACTCAACCTGCTCACCTGCCAGGTCAAACCCAGCACTGAGGACAGGAAATGCTTCGACCTCATTTCCCGTAAGTACTCCACATCACTCTAACCATCACAGTGACCCAGCAGTAAGTCTATTCGATTGACTGGGTGGGTAGAGGTAGATGAGTGCCGTGCCTTTTAAGGGTATTCAGGAAGTGGTATCGTTTACCTCAGGGCGCCAGTTGCTCTTCGACACCTACTCTATTTTCTGACTGCCCATAAGAAATGGTGTCATGCCCTGAAACCAAGCCATTACAAACTGTGCTCATTAATGATCCTGAATGTGTCACACAGCCAGAGTTACATTACAGAGTGCCTGATGCCTCTGTGTACTGACAAAGGAGATATCACATTCCTTTCTCTAACCTGTGTGTGTGTGTGTGTGTGTGTGTGTGTGTGTGTGTGTGTGTGTGTGTGTGTGTGTGTGTGTGTGTGTGTGTCTGCTCTTTCCACAGATAACCGGACGTATCATTTCCAGGCTGAAGATGAACAGGAGTTTGTAATGTAAGTGTTTTAGATATGTACAGTATAACCATACATAAACATACATTTGAATTTGATATCCCACTCTGCAAAAGGCTGATACAGTACAAAGTAATGCATCCCTAAACAGATTAACCCTGACCCTCACAGTCACTCACAGACACAGATACACATAGTCACACACACAGACACACATTGTCAGTCACACACACACACACACACACACACACACACACACACACAGTCACATTCTCACATTCTCAACTCATTTCATTCATACACATTACCATTACCTCCTCGATAGGGATTCTGCACCTTTTTGATTCTGCAAATCTATCTTGATGCTAACTCCAAATCAAAGCTACTGTATACAGGCCTAAACCTCTTCCAACTGCTTCCAGCCAAACTCTATGACTCCACTGTAATGTTAGGTCACATAAGCCTTGCTGTGACTCTTGGTGTGGTCGTGAGTCATGCAGCCTTGCCTCAGCCATGCTACAGTATAGCCATGCTACAGTATAGCCATGCTACAGTATAGCCATGCTACATGACTCAGTGTAACTTCAGATGAGGCCACAGCAGTGAGCCCTGATGTCAGTGAGTTCATATTCATACTGTCTCTCTACCCAAGCAGTCCTCAGGGATTAACTGACTCCACACTCCCTGCCCTGACACGCACTGCTGAAGAAGACAATTTGGAAATGGGAGTCACTGGGAGTCACTTCATTCGAGTGTTTCAGATGAAATACTTAAAACTTGACAATATTGTGTCCCTGCCTTGTGCAATGAACTGCCTTGCCCACTCACGCTTTGTGCGCATTACAAGTAAACACACTAACCCTTACACAGCAACACATGCACTGCACACCCACACACTTCCATACTGTATGTTGTCTTATTTCTTCTTTTTCACACATACACACACACACACACACACACACACACACACACACAGACACACACACACACACACACACACACACACACACACACACATACACACAGACACACACACACACACACTCATTAACATGCTCATTGTCTCTCCATTTCCTCTCCCTGCCCTAAACTCTTTACTGACAGGAGTGAGTGACAGGGAGACAGGAGGGCTGACGTCAGGCTCTTTAAGCCTGGACTCAGACTTCATAAAGGCCGGTCTAATGAGCAGTGTGCTAGTGCAGGCAGCGCTGTGCTGAACCACAGGAGGCCTAGCTGCAGCACCATTAACTCATGTTCGAATGGCAGCTACTTCCTGCCTGCCTGAATCTTAATGAGCAATGAGCGCTGTGCGTGTGCATGTGTGCGTGTGTGTGTGTGTGTGTATGTGTGGCTTTCCTGTGGGGAGTATTCTCTGTTAAAGGACTTCCTGGGTTAACTAGAGTGGAGGTTGTTCAGATGTGCTGCTGTCAATTTGTGATGAGTGGGTAGTGTGCATGGGGAGCAGATGGCTGGGTAAATAGATGTGTGTCTTGTGTTGGTTAAGAGAGCAAAAGAGATGTCAAGCTGTCAGAACACAGCATATGTTCAAATTAGATGTGCCGCCATCTCATCCAGTAGAATGCTGTAGCCACATTCTTTAGTCATATATGTTTTAAAACACCACTGCATTCTAATTCTAACCACTTTCTGTGTCTGTCACTATCTACCTGTATGTGTGTGTGTGTGTGTGTGTGTGTGTGTGTGTGTGTGTGTGTGTGTGTGTGTGTGTGTGTGTGTGTGTGTGTGTGTGCGTGCGTGCGTGCGTGGGTGTGTGTGTGTGTGTTGGTGTGTGTAGCTGGATCTCGGTGCTGACCAACAGTAAGGAGGAGATGTTGAACATGGCGTTCCGTGGGGAGCAGAGTTCAGGAGGAGAGGACGGCCTGGACGACCTGACCAAAGCTATCATAGAGGACGTGCTGCGCATGCCGGGCAATGAACTTTGCTGCGACTGTGGGGCTGCAGGTAAACACAACCTCTTTGGATAATGCGTGCGTGCGTGCGTGCGTGCGTGCGTGCGTGCGTGCGTGCGTGTGTGCGTGTGTGCGTGTGTGTGTCTAAAACAAACCTCTTCCTGCTTTGTGCTTACTCACCGTTCACCTTGTCATGGGAGAAGACAGACAACACCTTTACTTCAGCAGTTTATTCCACCTGTGAACTCGAAACATCCCTTCAGACACTCCATCATGTTCAAGGGCGTCCCCTCAGCCATTCCTACACTGCCAAACATCGACCTATTCGTCTGCATCGTCATCACTAATGTATACCGCTGTATACAGTATCTCCCTCAGGAGTTGGCCCTGAGCCAGCCAGCCCGCAATGTCACCCAGCTGCCCTTAACAAATAAGCAGAATCAGGACCTACTGTAGATGTTTGGAGCTGTGGCGTTGTTGGCATTCTGGACACACTGCACCTCCTCCAACCTGAACATGATCCTCCCCTCTTGTAAAAGCAGATTCAGCATTCCCAGGGCAGAGACACCAAGGGCCTCTGACCCCCCCCACCAAACACACAGACGCGCGCGCACACACACACACACACACACACACACACACACACACAGCCCTTTAACCTCCCCCACCCCTCAGTTAATCACCTAGTCCTCCTGTGTCAGCACAAACACACAGACACACAGACACACAGACACACAGACACACAGCCCACAGAGGGGAGGATGGCGACGACCACTCGAAAAAAGAAAAAGCCCCACGTTTGGAGAAACAACGTCATTACATCATCATCACTGCCGTTACATAATTCATACAAGCTGTGCTGATCCCGCTGGGTGTGTAGAAGAGAGGGTTCATTTAACACGACGATAATGCGACAGTCTGTCGGAGTGTGTTAACATTGTCGTTGTAATGTTGATAGATATTCAGAGAGAGAGATACTGTAGGAATTGAGTCAGATTGAACTGCTCTTTGACTCTCCCACTGCAGGATGCTGTTACAGAGTGGTGCTGATGCCTTGCTAAGATGCTGCTCTCCTAATCCTCGTCTATCAAGCTGGTCATGTGCAGCTCTGTAGCACTGCAGTACAGCTGGTCATCATCGCAATCTATGATAGGGCTTGAGAATGAGTGCACTAGCTAGAGAGAGTGCTCAGTGTTGTAGAGCTAGCTAAGCTCATTTAGGGTGTGTAACAACTGTCCAAGACACAGATGGAGCATTGTAATGCTAAGCTGCTGTGGAGATTTGACTTCACAAAGTGTCTCCAACCCTCTCATCTCTTCTATCTATCTCTTGCCATTCTGCGTGTGACTCATTGGTTTCCTGCCGCCTCTGGAATAACTCCACCCGTCATAAAACCTGTCAAACCCAGATACACAACTAGCTTCTCTCACACTCAGCTATCTGCAAAGGAATTGTGTTTACCCTCTATGTCCTTGTAGCCACCAGTGCTAGCTGATATATGGTTTTGGTCTAAGCTCAGAGATTGCCTCTTGCTTTCTGGGAGGTTTTAAAGGGAACTGCCCTGAGCTGCCACATGGCTCTGCTGTCAGACCGCACTCATGGATTCTGTTTGACACAAAATGATGCAATGGTTTCCAGTGTGGATGGTGCAATTGAGTCTGACTATGCCGAGGCCCTCTAGTGGTGTGTCTTGTACACTGCTGCTCACTCGGACTGAGTGATGTTGAAACTGAAACAACATGTCAGCCTTGTACTTAAACACATACTCACAGTATGGTCATATTGAACATAAGACTGGCAAATACTATAAGTGAATCATCTCATGTTTAGCATAATCTGTATGGCTTTCATGTACTCAATCTTTGAGACAGTGCATTGAAAAAACAATAAGATATTAAGTTATTGGAGCTGAAATAGCTATTTCTCCAACCTGAGCGTATTCTCTTGTTGTCTGTATTCTCAGATCCTAAATGGCTGTCCACCAACCTGGGTATTCTGACCTGCATCGAGTGTTCAGGCATCCACAGGGAGATGGGCGTGCACATCTCACGCATCCAGTCCATGGAGCTGGACAAGCTGGGGACCTCTGAGCTTTTGGTGAGTTAGACATGTTGAAAAAGGACATTAACAAAGAAGTTATTGTTACTGGTATTCTAATAGATAATGTTACATTTGTATGTGATTTGATACTGAGTCAGATTTCCCCCTTCATTTCCAGCTGGCCAAGAATGTAGGGAACAGTAGTTTTAATGAGATTATGGAGGGGAACCTTCCTTGTCCCTCACCAAAGCCCACTCCTTCCAGTGACATGTAAGTACTCAGTATTATGAGCAACAAGAACTTTCTACAAACTAATTTAATCATATTTTCACTTATCACTTGACATGGGTCAGTGGATACTCAAGCTTGATAAAGAAAGCTGAATAATTGGCATTCTGAGAGCCTCTCACCATTCTCTCCCTGTTCCTCCCTCCCTCCCTCTCCTTCCCCTTACAGGACAATGAGGAAGGAGTTCATCAACGCTAAATACGTTGACCACAAGTTTGCACGGAAAACCTGCACCTCAGCCTCAGCTAAGATGATTGAGCTGTATGAGGCGGTCCAGTCCAGGGATCTTCTCTCTCTGATCCAGGTCTACGCTGAGGGGGTGGAGCTGATGGAACCCCTCCCCGAGGCAGGACAGGTGAGACACGCCCACTCAAACCCTGTGCTGTGTGTTAAACGTGGAGACAGGAGCTTTTCCTGGTCAGGTCACATGGTCAGGAAAAATTCCAGAATTTTAAACACCTACATTTTACAATTCAAATGAAGAAATACTCTTATCCTAGGGGAATGCAGGCTGTTCTTATACAGCGATGAACAACAGACAACCCACAGATTTCAAATTAGTATTTTCTTCTCTATAGCGCTGTGATATGGTTGTCAGAATTTGATATAGGATTTGAAATCCTGAAGGAGGCAGCTTGCTGCCAAAAAAGGTTGGTTCAATAAATAATTAGCATCGGAGCTAGAGTGTGCGGCTCTCTTGCTTTCTTTGAAGAATCTGATCTTGTCCGGCAGGGAGTAAAGTGGACTGTTGTGAGGACAGGGATGACTCAGAGACACAGTGAGATGGAGCACTGGGCTCAGAGTCTGACTCACTGCTATCTAATACACTCCTGTCAGTAGGTCTGAGTCTACCCAGCAGACAGACAGACCGACCAGTCCCCAGACACAGAGGATGTGACAGGAATACCAGGAATACCAGATAAACTCTCCTTCCTCGTCCTCATCCCAAACTGATTAGATACCTGAATTACTGACTCCCTCATAGTGGCTGGTGTTTTGTGAATCACTGTGTCCATATTCTGCCCAATCATTTACCCATTGTAGGCGGAAGTATGATCTCCGAAGTGGTCTTCTTCCACATGGGGAACACGGCTGGAGCTAGTCTTGAATTATTGTTACAGGTTCAGCTGCAGACATTAGTACATTGAGACCTTTCTCTAGCATAAAAATGTTAGCATCATGCTGCCAGACTTGCCTTGTGGGGGAGAGGTTATTTTTAGGAGCCATTTTGTTTACCGCAGCCTGTTAAAATGCTGAGAGAGAGAGAGAGAGATAGAGAAAGAGAGAGAGAGAGAGAGAGAATGTAGAATGGATGCTGCTCCTTGTGTTGAGTGTCTTATGTCTTTGCTGTGTGTGATCGCCCCCTGCAGGAGGCTGGAGAGACAGCGCTACACTACTCGGTCCGCACAGCTGACCAGACCTCACTGCACCTTGTGGACTTCTTGGTGCAGAACAGGTAAAAAATGAGACACTATCAAATGTCGTAAACAAAAAAACTGATTACACTGTGCTATGTTTACACTGTGCTATGTTATCATCATGCTAATGTGGAGTGGGATTTGCTTCAAATGCAGTGAAAAAACAAGGTTGAAGGCATGACGTCAATATGATGTAGTGCTCAAACACTCTAAAGAGATAACAGAATCACTCTGTAGAGACAGTAGCTAAACTATTTTGTTGCGTAAATTAAGCGTAACATTTGTGCTTGATTATTTAATGACCTCCTGAAAGCGTTCTCCTCTGTGCTACACGCTGTGAAGGGGACAGACAGCATAGCGCTGCTCAGCAGCACAGCTCGGATTCCCACAAGGCAAACAGAACTGGGTCAAGCACTTCTTCTCCTGCTTCGTTTATTCCTCTCTTGCCCCAAATGCAGACAGTCGCTACTCATTAATGAATAGCTCTACTTTCACAATGTCACGCTTACTCGACTTAATTTGCGTAATTATTTTGCCCGTGTGTGTGTGTGTGTCAGTGGGAACCTGGATAAGCAGACTGAATGGGGGAACACGGCCCTGCACTACTGCTGCATGTACGAGAAACACGAATGCCTCAAACTACTGCTGAGGGGCAAACCAGCCACTGACATCAGTGAGTAACACACACACACACACACACACACACACACACACACACACACACATTAGATTAGATTAGATTAGATTAGATTAGATTAGATTCAACTTTATTGTCATTGTGCAGAGTACAAGTACAGAGACAACGAAATGCAGTTAGCGTCGAACCAGAAGTGCAAAAAAGCAGAAAAGTGCAGTGTGAACAATACATACACACATAAACACATACACACATGCATTCCCACTCATGTTCAGTATATGTCATGCATGCATAAATTAGACTCTAATGTGTAACATGCCTGCTCCTTTAGCCAATCAGAATGGAGAGACAGCGCTGGATGTTGCCAGGCGACTGAGGAACAGTCAGTGTGAGGAGGCAGTAAGTATCTCACAGTGACAAGACCTAACACAGCCCAACTCTAAACTAATTGCATTATATTGATAGTGATATCAAAATCCCACCCTATACTTTGATTAAATTATTGACATACTCATTTCCGATAACATGGAAGTTAATGCAGCAGTAAAGTGATGGATTAGAGGGTTAGGGTTAGAACACTGGACACTAGATGGCAGCAGCCAAAGGAGGAAACCATTATACATGCCATTTGAGCTAGGAGTAGTCCTGGGTCTGTGCATGGAGATCAGTGATCACATGCCATGATATGTGATCAAATGTGTTTTTGATATAAACAGGAGAACACAACCGCTTTGCACAACATGACATGTCATCTGTTCTGTTGCTTTCTCATTGCTTTCACACATATGGACGAAACTGTGTTTGTGTGTGTGTGTGTGTGTGTGTGTGTGTGTGTGTGTGTGTGTGTGTGTGTGTGTGTGTGTGTGTGTGTGTGTGTGTGTGTGTGTGTGTGTGTGTGTGTGTGTGTGTGTGTGTGTCAGCTTGTGCAGGCTGCTCAGGGGAAGTTTAACCCTCACATCCATGTGGAGTATGAGTGGAGCTTGAGACTGGAGGAGATGGACGAGAGCGATGATGACCTGGATGACAAGGTAAGTCTGGGACCACGGCATCACCACCGTGTATCTGTACAGAGTAGTCAAATACATGACTGACTGGGCTGTGTAGTTAGCACAAACAATTGCTTTCACTTTCTTTCTCCCTCTCAAAAGGGTTGAATCCTAACTTCAATCCACTTGTTAATCCACTTGTGTAACAAATATTTTGTACAAATGTTCCATTCACATCTAACTATTAAGTTAATACAATGTACTTCAAGTTATGATTGTGCCTTCAGTAAACACATTCTCTCTCTCCCTTTCTCTCTCACTCTCTGTCTCTCTCTGTCCCCCTCTCTCTCTCTCTCTCTGTCTCTGTCTCTGTCTCTCTCTCTCTCTCTCTCTCTCTCTCTCTCTCTCTCTCTCTCTCTCTCTCTCTCTCTCTGTCCCATCTCCCTCTAGCCCAGTCCCATAAAGAAGGACCGCTCCCCACGGCCCCAGAGTTTCTGCCACTCCTCCAGCCTGTCCCCCCATGACAAGCTGTCTCTGCCGGGCTTCATCAGCCACCGGGACAAGCAGCGCATGTCCTACAGCGCCTTCACCAACCAGATGTACAGCGCCTCCACCGACCTCACTTCCTCTCCTGTGGCAGACGCCCCCCCTCTCCCGCCCAGGAACCAGGGCAAAGGTGAGACCCTGATTGGTCGACTGGCCTGGATCTGGACAGTTATAAGCCTCTGAAAGCATGGTTATCTCATAATGAGATCATGTTTGTGCCAATCTCTTTGTTTTGCATTGATATTCATGCAAACTTTGGAATGGAATTATGGAAATATCCTAAAGGTTGTGTGGCAAATTTGCAAGGAGAATATTTATAGAGCATTATGTTTATTACCTTTAGCACTGGTAGTTGGTCACTGTCTGTTTTTCTCTATTATAAAATATACATTTTATTAACATTGTTAAACCAAGTTGCCTGATATGAAATGAGTGTCTTCCTCTCTGTTAATCTCTTTCTCACCCTAACTATACAAGTACACACGCATATGCACACACACACATACACACACACACACTCACACACACACACACACACACACACACACACACACACACACACATACACACACACACACACACACACACAAGCACACATGCACACATGCACACATGCACACACACACCACTAACCCACACAAACACCCCGCACAGGAATGTTATTTGTCGACACACAGATCAGAGGGGCGGAAAGCAAGTGTCATAAAGACTGCTTACACAAGCAAGGCACCTCCAGGAAAAGGATGACTGTGGGGCAGAAGGGCAGGAGAGCAAGAGAGCAGGCAGATAGACATGTGAAAAGGGAGAGTGTGTGTGGACACACACAGCAGATAGCAACCTGACAGCTTTACCGCTTCATTAGCTATGTAAATCCACCATGGCACTTCCTCTTCATGATCAATCCTGACAGTCTATAAACAATGTACTGTGTGTGTCCTGCACTGTAGGCAGTATTGTAATTAACAATAACAAACCTCCCTTTAAAGGAGTTATAACACAAACACTCTCACTCATTATTCACTATCTTCTCACAATACACAACGTTGTTATATCTATATATATAACACGCTGTTCGCTAGTGCTAAAGAAACAGCTCCTCTCAATACACAGGAGATGAACTTCTCTTTTCCAGTAGGCGTCTAAGAGGATTGCCCTGTAGGCTCGTTTTTTCTTTTGCGCTATTTCTCTTCTTTAGCTTTGCCTGTCACTGATAAGACTTCATCTTGTGCTTTGTAGAATGTGGGAGCTGCTCTTTTAAAAAAAGATACTGACATAGATTCTCTCCCACACTCCTCATCGCTCTCTCTCTTTTTCTTTTTCTCTCCTTTCTCTTTTCAGCGCCGCACTTGGCATTCCTCGGCTCTCACTCGCACTACGCCACTCTGGCTGGCACTCGTCCATACATCAGTGAATATCCTGTTTTTATGCTTTCGCTGTGCCCGATGTTCCTATCCTTCCCTCTGTGGCACTGCTAGCACTTTACTCTCCAGCTTGGTAGAATAGGGTGTGGTGGTGTATTTCACTTTTAACTATGTTATTGTATAAGTGTGTTTAATTATGACTGCCTTGATGTGCAGTTTTATGACCTTTTGTGACATGTTACCACCCCTGAGCTGTAAAGTGTTACCATGGCTGACTCTACTCGGGTTGAGCTCTCTGTTAGCTGCGTTGGGGCTACTTTGCTGCAGGTCGCTGCTAAAGTTCACTCTTTGGCCAGTGGTTTTGGTCCTAACCACCTTAAAGAACACACACTGACCCACCCAAAAAGACACACAAACAGAACCAAAAAAAGACACCCACACCTCACACACATCCACTGTCCTTTGTCTGTCCTTTCTGTATTTCCATCCAGACATTTCTGTGTGGTACCTGTGATCTCCAGTATGTTGTTTTACCTACCATTTATATTGTCCTAATGTTTCCCATTACTTTGTCCAGCAACTCTGTTGAACCCAGTCCTGAGGAGACACCTCCCTCTCTCTCCATACAGTACCTCTACCATCCTCACCCTGACCCTAAACCCAACCCCTCCCCTCCCTCTCTCTCCATACAGTACCTCTACCATCCTCACCCTGACCCTAAACCCAACCCCTCCCCTCCCTCTCTCTCCATACAGTACCTCTACCATCCTCACCCTGACCCTAAACCCAACCCCTCCCCTCCCTCTCTCTCCATACAGTACCTCTACCATCCTCACCCTGACCCTAAACCCAACCCCTCCCCTCCCTCTCTCTCCATACAGTACCTCTACCATCCTCACCCTGACCCTAACCCCAAGCCCTCCTCTCCTCACCCCAACCCTGAACCCAACCTCTACCCTCCTCACCCCTTCTCCTTCTCCTCACCCCTCCCCTCCCCTCCCCTCCTGTTTGGTTTCCCAGGTGACAGAATGAGTGACACCTGCCATCTGTCTATCCCTTCACTGCATGTGTTATATGTGTGTGTGTGTGTGTCACCCCTTTAGCTCCTCCCTCTACCCTCCCCCCCGGAGGCAGCTCCACCCTTTCCAAGAAGAGGCCTCCGCCCCCTCCACCCGGGCACAAACGCACCCTGTCTGACCCGCCCAGTCCGCTCTCCCACAGCCCGCACGGTAGAGGGGGTGAGTCCGGTGGGCCAGATGCAAGCAGGCAGACTATCTAAAAACTGCTTGGTTATCTTTATTATTGGCCAATGATATGATCCGTATAGCCTACAAGCTGATGATAGAATAGGAAATTAACTGCAATTTCTATGCCATGAATGGAATTTCAATTTGATTTCTATCAGGATCGCCACCTATCCTGGGTCATCATAGGAGCTGGTGACCCCAGTGCTTGAGAGCCCCAGTGTGTGCAGGGCAGGTTTTTTGTTTCAGCCCAGCACTAAACGCAGATGATCCAACCAGTATCCTGCACACACTGCGGCCCTCAATGACGTGTTGAGTTCCACACAATGGTGTTCCATAACTGGGTCCTACTGTAGCATCACTTCCCCAAGGACTAGAGTGTGTCAGTGATGTTTATTATCCCACCACAGACAAAATGTTGTGCAATCTGCAGACATATGACACACCATGGTCAACTTGTGGTATGCAGGCAATCCCAAGTGTGTGTTTGTGTTTTGAAGTAAAGTCATTACATTTGTCACCATTTGTCTTCTCTGTGATGTTCTTTGTATTGTGAAACACACACACACAAATACATACACACATCACCTTACAGTCAGATAATATGGGAGATAATGGCTTCAAACTGCATAAAGGTTTATGGATGAATTTTCACAGTATGCAAATAATGTCCTCAAGGCAGCAGAAGCTCTTGCAACCTGCTAGCATTATCTGTAGCATGTTGCTAGTGTTCTCTCTTGAGAGAACAGGTAGAAGGACCTGACTATTTAATGGAGCGCTCAGCCTGACATATCCCTATCTTGCCCTCTTTTACATTGAATTAACTGTGAGGAATTTGCCATTATGGTAGGATTGCTTGATTTGATTTAATTGAATTAGATTTGCTTACTAACTTGCTGGTAAGTGTTCAGAAAATGATTCTACAGTGATTGGGCAGCATATTTCAACTATTCATCGCTATCTCCAACATTTTCAGGAAGTGACTCCACTCCTCCTCCTGTGAACAAGATGTCACCTCTATCCAACAAGTTTGAGGGCATTCCACATCAGCAAAGGTACATACTAGACATGGACTCATCTCCACATGAGGTTATGGAAAGTAAAGTGCATCTTATTACTTTTTCACATCCATTACTTTTTCATGAACTTTCTGATTTCAGCACTACTCCTAGCCACACAAAGTCTACACTTGGTCCAAGGGTTCTTCCCAAACTACCTCAGAAAGGTAGGTCACTGTGAGATACACTGTACTGTAACACAGTGTCAAATCCAACTATTAGTATTATAACTCATCAGGTGGGACCACCTCATTTTATGATAATATGTTAGCTTTTCCCAGTAGTCTATTCTCTTAGAGTTCCATGTGTTAGTAGTAACTGTGTGCTGTTCATTTCCCAGTGGCACTGCGTAAAATCGACACCATCCACCCGTCTATGGACAAGTCCAGCCAGCCTCCAGAGTTCCTCCAGAAATCCCCCCCAGGACCTGAGACCCTCCAGAAAGCCATCCTGCCCGACAAGCCTCAAATAGGGGACCTGCCCCCAAAACCCCAGTCCACTGATTTACCCCCTAAACCTGGAGAACTGCCCCCCAAGCCCCAGCTCTCTGATCTCCCTCCTAAACCCCAGTTGGGTGACCTACCACCCAAACCCCAGCTCAAAGACCTCCCGCCCAAGCCCCATATAGCAGACCGTGACATCCCCCCCAAACCTGCAGCAGCATCAGCGGGGGAGCCCAGTCCCAGGCCGTCTCCTGGAGAGCCTGTGCCCAAGCCCCCGCCCCCAGAGGTACTGGCACCCAATCAGCAGGCTGATATGGAGACCCCTTCTCCACAGCCCAGCGAGGACACCAATGGGAGTCCAACGAGCGGTCCAGAGACACCGGTGCCCTTGCCGCGGAAGATTAACACGGTAAGCATCATATACTGCGCACACACATTTTTTATGTGGAAAACCCCCCAAAAAAGTATACATACATACATACATAGTAGAGCCTACTAATACTATACAATATGAATGAAAGGTGTATACTATGATCAATTCATTAATGCAGCCAGCCCACGTGCTGAACACTCACTATGACATTTTTGTGATTTGTGTGTGTGTGTGTGTGTGTGTGTGTGTGTGTCTAGAAGAATAAATCTCGGCGGGTGAAGACCATCTACGACTGCCAGGCTGATAATGATGACGAGCTGACATTTGTGGAGGGAGAGGTGATCATAGTGACAGGAGAGGAGGACCAGGAGTGGTGGGTGAGTACAGACAACAACAACAAGCCTGTTTTACCCCCCTGTACATTATTACACCACTGTTTCAATAGTCACACTAGCATACTACTTAGAATGCATGGCCAATACATTGATTCATTAGGATATCCTAACATGGCCCCCAGCTTCACTCCCTTCATGCCAGACTCAAACTGCAGTTATGGACTAAACATGGAACAAAACCACTGTTCAATGCTGTTCTCGTTTCCTCACACTCTCTCTCGCTCTGTGTTTCCTTCTAGATGGGGCACATTGAAGGGCACCTGGAGAGGAAAGGGGTGTTCCCCATGTCCTTTGTCCACATCCTGAGTGACTGACAGCCACACAGGCTTGCACTAAACCCCGCCCCCACGCTAGACGCCCTGTAAATAGCTTATGTAACAACCTGACGTGAAACAAGCGTTCAAAAAAAGAAAAACACAAATGAAGAAACAAACCCAAGTAGGCTCATCTTGCCAGGGATGTTGAGCACATCCATGTTGTACATAAAATGAGTGTATTCTTCCTCTTACCAGTATTATCTAAACCCTTAGAGCATGGCCCGCCACTCTGGCTACAGGCCGTAGCCACTCTCCAATCCTAGCACTTACCTAAAGTCTCTGTTTATGCTGTTACTGTGTATATATGTATGTATATATATTTGTGTGTGTGTGTGTGTGTGTGTGTGTGTGCGTATGAGTGGGTGTGTACTGTATATACATGTTTTATTGTACAAAACATGTAACAAGCATACATGTTCTCTGCCTGCCAGATAACCTAGTATCAGGGTAGTAGTGTTGAAATTGTATCTGTATTATTAATTTCACTATGGTCATCATCGCTGATGTCATCAACTTGCATTTCTGGAAAAAGGCCAAATATGAGATGGAATGTGAAAGAAGTCCCTCCCCCTCTCCCTATACACCCCACTAGACAGAAAAGGCACAATTCCATCAAAAAGACATTCTGATGTCTCCCTCTCAATCTACCATGATAACTCATCCAAGGATGAACTATGTAGTCATTAAATGTATTCCTTGTTCTTGCTCGCTTTTGTGTGTACATGTGTTATGATTGTTTTACAGTATCGACACACCTGCTGCTGCTGTATGGTGGAATATCAGAGACCTTGTGTAAACCTCACAGGTCACCAGTAGTTTACTCCCCTATTGACACTGTTCACTCCCACTGCGCGCTCCTGTGTGTGAACATCGTCATCTCTCCACACTTGTTCTTGGACCTCTCTGTGCATGGTGTAAAAATGACTGGAATTGAGAGGAGTGCTGTATAAAAGCCACTCAACTCAGGGTTTTAAGAGCCACTTTCTAGCAGGTTAACAAGTTGTCCTGCTCTCCAATAGCCACTACCATTCACTTGTTGGGAGCTCAATCTAAGCAATAAGTAGTAGAATGATTCTCAGATGGCCTAGTGAGATCAGCAAATTTACAACTACAAATGTTCACAGCTCCCAATTAGTATCTTGTTTCGCACAAAGGGTTCATGCCACTCAACATAAGATATCTTATTGTGAAACGTGATTTTAAATTTGATTCCTTGTCACAAAGACATGCCTGGTAACTACTTTGTAACATGAAAAAAAACAATGTAACCAGTTTCAGTGGATTTTAAATAATTCAGAAAGAGGCAGTCAAGGTTTTCCTGTCAAACAGCAGCATCACCCCTAATGCTGGGTGCACTTCTTGCTTGAGTCATTTCAAGATGGAGGGAACTGGGACTGATGTGCTTGTCTTTCACCACTTCCTGTTGACTGCAGTTCCACTGGTTTACATCCCATGTAAAGGATCACCCCAATCATTCCATTGTACAAATAAAAGTGTTGTTGTAATTGATATGGATTCTTTGCCTTCATTTTGTAAAATGTTTAAAGGAATGTACAACTTAAGGAAATCCTGGTGCCTCAATTTGAAATTAGAACTCAGCCAACAAGAATCCTTCATTAGCTCATACATACCTGATGACCCTTAGCTAATACAAAGCGACTGTACCAGTGTGAATGAATCTGTAGAAGCAGCACATTCAATGCAGTAATTTCCCACAAGTTGAGACAAATTGGAAGAAAAAGGAAATTTCAAAAGGACCTTTTATTTCAGTCGGAAGCTCTACAGTTCTCATTTCAATAGTTCTTTGCACAGATGTCATGTCAATCTAAAACTCAAAAGGCCAGCCAATTAAACAAGTAATTCAGGATGACAAGCTAAAACCAGCTTATTTTCAAAAATACAAAATAAAGTGCTTTGTTGCAATACTAAAATTATACAAACAATACAACTTAATGCTTCACTCAAGTTCTTTTCATATCAGTCCACTGGTAAGCTAAAAATAAATTCATTTTAAGACTGTGCCTTTCTGTGCAAGCTTCTTTGATCCTTGGTCCTTATCCACCGACTTAATGACTCCCACAGCAACTGTCTGCTTCAAGTCCCTCGCTGCAAACCGACCTGAAGAGGGGAAAAAACAAACAATTACTTTGCAGATAAGAACCACAGTTTGGATGAGTACAGCTTGTACACAAAATAAGCATTTCGGATGATTTAAGATCATTAATTTGCCAATAGTAGGAAAAAAGCCTGAACCATTTGTTGAGGTAGTAAGAGATTAGTGTTCTTTACCCAAGGGTGGGAAAGTGAAGAAGCTCTCCACACAGAGGGGTCTGTTGGGCACAAGCTTGATGGTGGCAGCATCTCCAGACATCAGGAGCTGGGGCCAGTCCTCCAGCTTCTTCCCTGTGCGTCTGTCAATCTTCTCTCTCAGCTCAGCAAAGCGGCAGGTCACATGGGTGGTGTGGCAGTCCAGCACCGGAGAGTAGCCAGTCTTGATCTTACCAGGATGGTTCAGAATGATTACCTGCACAGCAAAATGTAATTCAGTGAAATAGCCAAACAGTGGTATGCCAGTTATTAGAAAGTATAAACACCTAAGACCAGGGAAGATCAACCGGTGTGACCAGATTAATTTATAAGAGCCATGCTTAAACCAAATGCACCATGCCTACCTGTGCCACAAAGCTGCTGGTGTCCAAGGGAGGGTCATGCTGGGCATTGCCAGCCACATCACCACGCCGTAGGTTCTTCACAGCCACGTTCTTGATGTTGAAGCCTACATTGTGCCCGGGTAGAGCAGTCTGCATCCCCTGGTGGTGCATCTCGATAGACTTCACCTCCGCTGTTAGCTTGGCAGGGGAGAATGTGAGCACCATACCAGGCTTCAGGATGCCAGTCTCGATCTTCCCCACTGGAACAGTGCCCACTCCTGAGGCACAAAGACACATGGAAAGAACCAGATGTGTTAAGCAATTCAACAACTGTTCAACATGTCATTGGAATAGACCAGGGGTATACATGAGATGTCAATGTCCACTCACCGCCAATCTTGTAGACATCCTGCAGGGGCAGACGCAAGGGCTTGTTAGCAGTGCGTATTGGGGGATGAATGGAATCCAGCACCTCCAGCAGAGTTCTTCCATTGGCATTCCCCTCCTTTCTCTTGATTTTCCATCCTGTGAACCAGGACATCTACACAGAGATGATGCAAGTGATGTGGTGACATGAAAGGCAACCAAAATGTGCCCAAAAAGTTCTATCGAAAAACGAACCTTTTGAGAAGGGGCAAGCATGTTCTCTCCAGTCCAGCCAGAGATGGGCACGAAGGGGACAGATGTAGGGTCATAGCCGATTTTCTTGAGGAACACGCCAACGCTTCGCACCACCTCATCGAAGCGCTTCTGGCTGTATGGAGGCTCCGTCAAGTCCATCTTGTTTACGCAGACAATCATTTGCTTCACACCGAGGGTGTAGGCGAGTAGGGCATGTTCCCTGGTCTGGCCGTTCCGTGAGATACCGGCCTCAAACTCCCCTTTCGCAGCGGAGACCACCAGAACCGCAACATCAGCCTGCAATGAAAGATCAGAAGGTTACAGGGAGCGCAGTGGATGGCGCAAAGAGACCACTAATGTTGGCATGCGCAACTCACCTGTGATGTCCCCGTGATCATGTTCTTTATGAAGTCCCGATGGCCCGGAGCATCAATTATCGTGATGGTGTATTTATGAGTGCTGAATTTCAACAAAGAAATGTCAATCGTGATTCCTCGCTCCCTCTCGGCTTTCAGTTTGTCCAAAACCCAGGCATATTTGAAAGAGCTCTTGCCCATCTGTAAACAAATAAAAGAAATGCAGTATAATGATTAGGCTGTTCCGAGCAATTGAATTATATGCCCAATTAGGCCAACCCATTCCTTACCTGGGCCGCAGCCTTCTCAAATTTCTCGATTGTTCTTGGGTCGACGCCACCGCATTTGTAGACAAGGTGACCTGTAGTGGTTGACTTTCCACTGTCGACGTGGCCTATAATGACCACGTTAATGTGCGTTCTCTCCTTTCCCATTTTAACAAGATAATGGTAGTCTATTGACAAACGTTCCCCCAATGAGCCTCTGTTTAGTTATCACTCGTTTCTCCTGACAGATTGCTGTCGTTTCTCACCGTCGGAATGGATTGAAACGTTTTGTGAGAGTTTATAGCCATGATCTGCGAGTGATGCCTGATTATTTCATTGAAATCAGGTGTGCTCACGTGCACTACTCCCCCCCCCCCCCACTAATAGTAGCGGACTGGCCAATCTGTCATCCATGTCTAATCATGTTGGATTGGTCATTCAACAAAGGGAAGAAAGGACTAAGGAGGGAGGAAGGAAGGAGCGGAGGGTGAATTTTTAAATGGACTGGTGTGTCGTCAGCTGTAGCAACTAGAGATTCTGCAGAATATTATGGAGGCTAAACACATGCCTTTAGTTAACTTGTGTCAAACATGACATGAAAATGATATGGTCTAGTGTTTATAATTTATTTTCAATTTAATTTGTATTTGCTGTTGGTACATAGCAGTGGCAAAACTTTTGGAATAAATAAAGTCACCTAAAATGTAACACGACCTGACCTACTGAAACATTGCAAGAGTAATGTTACATGTAGCAACGATTGTCTTTTGGACGCGGCAACGGCAAAATGGTTGCAGTCTCTAATCCGTAAAGCTAATGAGATCAACCTTTTATTCATGCATTGACCACCTTCGGCTGTCCACAGTTCTTTTTATAGTTGCAATAACCTCTCGCGCGGGGAGCGGTGTTGAAACCTGTGTCAGAGCACAATGACGTCTGACTAACCCGGAAACAGCAGATAGCTGAGAGAAGCAAATCGTTTTATTCTTTGAGGTTGCTAGCGTCGTAGCTACCTGTCCTGGACGTCGATTCCTTTTTCTTGCACTTTGAGCATCAAGGTAAAAACAACTTAAACATCTCCACAACATATCCGTTTGTTATTATGGCGTTGGTAGTCTACCAGTATTGTGGTCAGAACTTGCTTTAAAAAAGCAATAAGGACAGAGTGTGAGCATCATGTATTGGGGTCTGTTACTCTCACTGTAAAAATCGTATTTGTGGTTTTGGTCATTGAGCCATTGGTTTATAATGCTATGTGGCAAATTGCTTAGTGTGTATAGGCTACGTTTTAGTGTTTTGATAATTTCCATATTCCAAAGCAGCAGATTTATTACGTCCTATTTTACTGCTGTTTCAAAAGTTTAACCATAAAGTATTAATTCCTTAGATCACGCTTTGCATAGATCATGCCGCTTTATGAGAATCTCAACAGTTTTGTGACAGATTGTCCCCTAAATTGCAGGGATTAATTGCTGGGATTATGACCCATGCCTGTACCTGGGGGTGGTACAAAATGAGCAGGATTGTGAATGACGAGACCTCAATGATGAAATGGCAAAGAATAGAGCATGTGAATTGATACCTTTCCCAGGGAGCAAGATGTCAGTAGAGCCAGATACATTCTCTTCAAAATGTCTTTACTTCTTAACTGACGATCATAAACCGATTCATTCATTACAAATGAAAGCTCTATGTGTCTGTTGAATATGAACTACTTTGCTTTGACCCCCTCTTCCTCTCTGCATTGTCTGGTGTCCTGAAAGTGGAAGTGACAGTGGTTCAGGAAGCTGGTGTAACGCTGGTAATGTCTGTGACTGCTATGGTCTGTTCGTGTGATGTTGAGTGCCAAATCGGGCTCTCAGTTCTCATGTGCTGTAGACCAAATCAGGACAAGAACATGGATAATATCTATCCTGGCAGATTATGAAAATGCTGAGGATGGAGCAGCCTCTGTAGAGCTCTGTACAGAGAACAGACATGAATCAGAGCAATAATGGAATGTGATTACATGGTAGATGTTACTACAACTAACCCATTTACTCAGATATTAGTGGTGCTCTGTGACCCATACAATAGCACAGACCTCAAAGGTGCCAAAGTTTACAGACATGTGGTTGACAGTGGCAGTGCAGAGAGAGAGAGAGACATTGTGGCCCATCATTATGACCTTTACTTCGATGACTCATCAGAGAGTCAACAGGCTTTGCCAGCATGGCGCTTGTATGGGGCAAACACACAGCTGCTGGTCCCCTGTAGGAACAGATGCTGTAAATAAAGGCATGCTGTGCTTTGTTGTGTCACTCAGCCACGTGCAAGGGTCTTCTGTTGCAAGTGAGAGAAAAATAGCCCCAATCTTCTGGTTGAATCTCAAGTTACAAAGTGTTTGAGTCATAAGAAGTTGTATTGCCCCATTAGTCATTGTTTTAGCCGATAGAGTGAAGCATCTGGGAGAAAGAGGAAGGGGTTTAAAAAGTTGGCTAATCAATTGGTGAAGAACTGCATAGGTACCCATTAGAGTAGTTATTCTGTCTTATTATCATACAAGCTAAGTGGAGGAAGCAAAACTGTTTAAGAGAAGTGGAGACTTCCTTTTGTTTTGTCACATCAAAACTAAATACAGTTCAACATAAATCTGTCTGGAGAAGATAAGAAGATTTGTTTGTATATTTTGTCAGTCCGTGCTGTGCATCTGAGATAAACAGATTACAGTTCTTCTTATGATGCTAAAGATATTTCTATGGTTGAATTCTCTTATAGAGATAAAATCACTCAAAATAGCACTACAATAGGCTGCTTAATGGATGTTGCATCAAGCACCCAATCATAGAGAGATGTGTCCCAGTGAGTTGGTTAAATCGCACAACTGTAGTTTAACGGGTCACTCACCAGAAACGACCGGTACGCAGGGGCACAGTTCAGTCAGAACTAGAGTGCTGTCTGTGCTCAGGGAGCCTGGGTTTGTGTATCCTGTGTGAAATAATCATGAAAGCTTCTACAGAGAGGGAGCTCAGTTCAGTTGACCCAGTAAGTCTTCTCACATGAATTGCAATCTACTCATCCTGTATGGCAGGATGACTCATCTAACTGCATTGCCTTTTTCGTTTCATCTGTCAGTCTCTGACTTCATTAACATTTTCTTTTAGATAGGCCTACATGCTTTATCAGAATTAGTTAATCTAAATCTATTTATTCTTGAATTTTCTAGCAAATTATCTACTTATCACATTACTGTTAGTAATAGTTAATTTGATAATAGGCCTAGTCCTATCAACTTTGAATCTTAGTAACAGGGTAACTGATAGAGTCTCGTTTTTACAGCCTAGATTATATGCATACTTACATTACTGTTAATGCATATCATTCACTGCATTGTAACTGCTCTAAAGGACGTTGACTTTGACGTCAGCTTGGATTCGCAGGCAGTAAAACCATCCGTCCCACTCCCTAGAACACGCCCTGCGTTGCGAATAAGCGGCATTGGAGCTCGAATGGAATCATTCCTGGTCGTTGTGAGAGTATGCGTCCTGTGATTTAGCCTACTAGTGACAAGCCATTCATAATCGGGAATAACTGTCCTCGCTATGTGATACACGGACCACTCTCTGCTCGCTTACCCTTCTATCATACTTGTAAGTATTGACAACCTATTTAATTGTTGCCCTCTTTACTTTTGTATCAGTTTCTTTCCAGGAGGAGATTGGCTTGGGTTGCGTGGCTGAGGGAGGCGCTTGAGGTCTGGGGTACATGTGCTTAGAAATCCCGTGCTCCGCATATCATTCATTACAACTGAAGTTATGCGAAATTGTACTGTACATAATACTGAACACATGCCTTCTGACGCTACTCAGCGCAGCAGCGCAAATCTCATGAATGGTTACAAAAACAACTGTCCGGTTACAATGTGTCTAGTCACTGCTGTTCACACAACAATCTTGCATTGTTGGATTAAAGTTCATACTGTTGATCCTACAATTAATTTGGTTTACACAGTTATGATTGTGTTGCTGAACGACATAGTTTGACTCTAGGTAACTCAAATCTAGGTTGAATTTCACCTATGAAGGAAGCCGATTAGGATCGCTAATCTAGGTCTGTACCACCAAGCAACCTTTCTTCTCAAATCCGTTTGAGCGCTCGTTTCACTGCGTTAATCACTTCCGCATATTTACAGTCATCAGTAAGATCAATGTTGACATTAGAATGTTGTGTTGATATGGCTATGATTGTTTTACCGACATTCAAAGTTCATTTATGAATCAAGTATTGTATTACAGGGATTGTTCAGTATGGGATTATAGATGATTGAATATCAAAACCCAAATGTAGCCTACATTCACCAACAACTAGGGCCTATATTTTGTGCCGTTGACATGGTGACAACATAATACATCAGTGTTAGACCTTCCTAATAAATCTAATAAACTATTTCAACACCTTTTGAAATGGTCTTTACATTGTCAAAACAAAGAAAGTACAGTGGGCCTTCTCTTTACTTTCCCTGCACTTCTGTCTGTTATTGTTGGTGCCATCAAACAGACCTAAAACACATAATCATCAAACAGATATAAAACACATAAAAGCACAAGCCTTGTGATTTTAGGAATGTGAGCCCAAAGTCTACTCTAGAGCATTTCTTACATGCTTTCTTTTTGTTTGGTCCAGTAAGAATGCTCTGAATTACTGGCCTTCACACATTGGCCAAGGAAGACAAGGATCTACTGAAGTTAGTCCAGGACAGGTCGTTTCTCTGCATGGAGGAGGACAGCCTAAAATCCCTCTTGGCTGCCCTGCACTCTCTGTCTCAGTTACAGTGCATGTCTGTGCATGTCTACAAGCACCCTTTGTGAAATGATGACACACTTCACTCATGCAGTTGAAAAATTGAGGGAGCAAGACCAATTCTTCCATAGCATTTCTAAATGTCAGGAGCAAGTTCTGGTTATGTATAGGTAATAACTTATCTACTAGGATAAAGGTATCATGTATGTTGCTAAGATTATAAAGGAGGCCCAGGCCCATTGCGAGTGATTTAGTTTTGTTTCATTTTTCGGTTACACAAATCTTCGCTGTCGCTTCAGAGGCCTTTGCACAAGACTTAGTGCCTTTTCAAAGCCACCTAGAAACCGTATCTGTCGAAGC
Organism: Argentina silus; assembly: GCF_951799395.1. Taxonomy (NCBI): domain Eukaryota; kingdom Metazoa; phylum Chordata; class Actinopteri; order Argentiniformes; family Argentinidae; genus Argentina; species Argentina silus. The sequence goes on along the minus strand of NC_139655.1, from coordinate 22,626,023 downwards.
CCTGTGGTGTCAATCCGACCTTTCTGGTGAGCAGATTTAAAGCATCCATTGGAGCACTTTGAAGTTTGACTCATGGCCTTTGCTGTAAAACATCAAAGAAGGATGATGTTGAATTGTGTAGGGCCTCCTTGGTGGTGTTATAAATGGAGGGGGTGTACCAAACTTCCATCCCAGGTGTTAATTATTCAGTAGGAATGTATGTTTGTATGTTGTGAGTCTGTGATGTGTCTGTGTGTGTGAGTAAGTCTCTGACAGCTTTGGACTTTGAACATTCCTCTCTACATTCTCACAAAAACGTACACGTGTTCATTATTGAGTAGGAATGTATGTTTGTAGGTTGTTTGCTCGTGTGTGTGTGTGTGTGTGAGTCAGTCTCTGCCAGCTTTGGAAATGCAAGCTGGTAGTGATGAACATTCCTCTCTACATTGTCACTTCCCTCTTGTGTGATTAGGGTTGGATGCCAGTAATGAGAAGAGGGACTCATCATCATCCCTTGTCCTCCCTCGGGTAACAAGCCTATCAAGTATCCTCAGTCCCAACAAATCTTATTCTCTAGTTTGGAGGAGAATAATTATTATATAGGGTGCTGATGTGTTGTTGAATTGAATAACACACTGCTGCAGTATTCCAAAGGATGCTTCATCATAGGCGTCTCATACAGTAGTACTGTAGTATGAGGTCCGCTTATTTCTAGCCTATCTCTCTTGTATGTGTCTTTAGCATAGACATGGAAACATGCAAAATGGCCTTTGCATAGAGACACTCAACATAAGGCTATAAATAACCTGGCCTCTCTCTTAAAGATAAAAAACATGTGCACTGGAGTTATGCCTTATTCACACCCCCATACATCCCTGTCCTATGGAGGTTTCAGATGAATAATGTACAGTACAGTAGGGGATGATTGTTATCGTGGGACGTTAATCCAGGCATGATATCCTCCCTCCCCGCCTACGTCCTCACTGGACACCATAGAACAGGGATGTTACCACAGATGGCAAATCAACAGGGTAGAAATTCATCTTTCACACCTCGCTGTTGCCACGGTTGCCCCCGCACCAAACCGTTATCCTACATGGTGCTGCTGATGGACGCCTATAAAGAAGGCAGATTCGTGGAATGTTGTTATTGGTTTTTGATTCAAGCGTGTAGCTGTGAATCTCATTCAAAGTAGGTTTTACATTCTCTGTCGTTTATATTCAAACCCCCAGGACTGTCTGTGCTTTACTTTAAATGGAGTGTGGACAGAGGATACACACACAAAAATACTCTGTTGCCTGATCCAGCAAGTGTCATCATCAGCTCTTGAGAGGAAGTCTCTGACCAGCCAGCCAACTGATGGAGATCTTTTAATGGCCCTCTATCAAAACCAATTTCTACTTTTAAAAGCAATACAAGAGTATGAAATAGAAAGGACACAATTAGGCATACGTTCACAATCTTGCTTGATACTGGTCTTGTCTTCCGATTGGGTGCTAAATGTCAGTTATTTAGGCTACTTGACATCTCATTGTGTTCTTGACCTTTAATTGGCTTAGAGTTGCAGCCCTGATGCATGATATTTTCCTCCATCAACACAGTGTAGGCTGAAGTGATTTTTATTGCCTGACAACAACTCTTATGAATCAATGTGACTGAGGGTGCCTCAGAGCTACCATTCTTCTTCATGGTACCTAATTTGTTATTACATGTATTTGTCTAAGTGTCCCTCCAGTCCATGTATTCTGTTTGCCTGCATTTTCCTAGTAGAAACAGGTGCCAGAGAGTTTGGTTGAGTTTTTTTGCCCCCAGGCCTTATGTAACCAGCTCTATTTTCAATGTGATCCTCCACACTCCTTCAAATAAGAGTGTGAGTCAGTCAGTTTTCCACCTTCAGCTCTTGCCGCAAGGAAACCAAAAGCTGTTGCCATGGTAACTTAATTTGCCATGCTTTTAATTGAAGACTTACACTGCATTAAAACAACAATACCAGCTTATTGTACTGACTGTGTCTCTTGCTTCGTTGCCTGACACAATTTTACTCTGTCTGATTTTCTCCTCTGTTGAATTTCTCTTCATACTTTTGAGTGAATGGCTTTCAGCCCATGAACATGATGGAGCCCACAATACAGCTCCTCTTGACCACAGGCCACCATGGAGGAGACCATGCAAATCATGCATTACTGAACACCCACATCATACGTCCTATTGATTTTAATGATTGCTTGTTCTATAGTGACAGAATGTTTCACAGTGAGTCTCCAACTCGCATGGGCTGCAGCAAGCATAGCTAGGTTACATGCTGCCCCACATATTGACCTCTCTGTATAGTGGAGTAGATCAAAATGTGATTGTTTCATTTTTACAGTACAGTAATTCTCTTCAAGGATGTTCAACAACCATTCACAAACATAGTAGCTTTACTTTCTCTGCCCTGAAAGAGACTGCTGTGTGCATCTGTTTGAACATCTGTTTGATGGTGCTATCCTAGTAATGCTGACATGATAATGGATCAATTTGTTTCTTTTGCATTATGCTGACCCTTGGGATGTGTCAATAGACGCTTTAACCGAGTGCATGACACTGTACTACGTACAGTATGAGACCTATTTATCAGCCCATTATCAATGTGTTCACAAAACAACGACTAATTAGGAAAATGAAGGCAGCTGCCATCCTACACTCACATACTGTCCAGATATAAACTACATTTACATCATCCTTCGTTCGGTTCTCTGAACTCTGGTATGTTAATAACTGCTTATGACATGATAACTAGAAAGTGAAAGGCATGTATGCAGATGTATTAGTATAGAAATAACACAATCTACTTAGCCCCTATCAGACCTGAACTATCCAGATGGTAGAAGAGCTTTATAATCAAACCTACACTGAGCCTGTCTTCTCCCCAGACGCAACATTTGGGAGTTAATGCTTAACACCTCCAGCAGAGGTCTGAAACTGCCCATTCTGCCTAACCATCCTTGAAATCCCCAGCTGCAAGTGATGCATAACTGACTCCATGATTCCTTGGCACAGATGTCACTGAGCTAGAATGTCCCCTGTGACAAGTGCAGAGACTCTTGCTTCAGAGGTTCGACCTAAGTTATAATTCGTTTCAGGATAATGAGGTTAGACAGCGATCATACAAGCCACTGAGGGGAAGGAGTATTTTGAGTGTCACATTTGACAGCTTACTAGTTAAGCCAACAGCGTATCTATATTCGATCATTCCAAGCACACATAAAAGCCCTCAGAGGCAAGCACAGAATACTTCAGGTTCTTAGAAATGTGTGGATTTCGCCAACCATCTCAACATGTAGGTGCCTTCGATGTTTCATGCACAATTTCATGTCCTATTTAGGTCCTATTTCATCACTGTTTATCATTATACTATGTTGACAGTTTGTCTCCTCAATACTTGGTTGTGGTTGCTTTAGTCTAAGGGCTAAAAGTCCCATCACATTCATGCATGACCACCACCAGTCCATTATGGCAGCCCATTTGTATGCAGGCCGGCAGAGAGACACTAGCTAGTGCACCGCCCCAGTCCTAATTGTCTCACAGTCTACTGAGCCAGCACTCTAGAAATGTCCACAGAACTCACTGAGGTAGTTTGGTTTTCGGAATACTTTTCACATCTAAGTGATGTAATGAAAGGAGATTTGTTATTCAAGTGCACCTTCTCATGAGAATTCTCCAAATCAGTCATGACTAGTCTCTCTTAGGTCACCGACTAAAGCCTTTCTAGCCTTTTCCTGCCTAGGCTATTTCGTGAGTCACCAGAACGTTTTAAAGGCCTTATAGGTGGGTAACAAAGCAAACATGTTTGTAGGGCAGTGTGAGTACAGTAGTTGTCCTTGCTGTTGTAGTTGAATCATAGGTCTGTATGATTGAATTGAGTGTTTGGGTCTCACGTTGAGGATGTTCTGTACAGGCAGTATTGTAGCCTCAGGAGGAAGCAGGCAAAGGAGTGCAGTGGAAAAGTCGAAGTGCACTCTGAATGAGAGGAAGTGTTGCACAATAGGAAGTTGTGTGTGTGTGTGTGTGTGTGTGTGTGTGTGTGTGTGTGTGTGTGTGTGTGTTCCTTCCATGTCCTTTTAAAGTGCTGCCTACACTGCCCTCAAGAAAACCAGACTGCAAAAGGATCACAAGGCTGCACCTGTGTCCAACACATCTGGAGAAATGACTATACTAGTCTGAGAAATATAGATCTGTGCTTATTTATGGTTAATAAAGACCCTAAACCTAAACCCTAAACCTGAATGCCACATGAAAAGCTGGTCCGTCTGTTCAGTTAACACAAAATTAGAGTTATCTTATTGAAATAATAATATTTGCATTGGTGTTTGAAGTCACTCATACACATCTAGTGGTGAAGTCAATCATGCATACTTGTTTAAAAGGATGATGTTGCTACATGTTCCATCATGCTGACTGTGTTAACCTGTTCTTTCAGAGCCTGACCTCCACTGGAGGACTGTGACCCTCAGCCATCCACCAGGCTGGGCCTTCCTCCTGACACCCCCAGAGCTCGTCTTCTGCTGGTAAATATCTATACTTCCTGACTGGTTTTAGATGTTTACGTATGCCGTAACTTCTAGGTAGCTAATGCATCATAGTATCCTGCGAGTAAGGCATTGCATTGAAAATCGACCCAGTGCAATTTCAGTTATAAGTTCCATTGTCAACTAACTGGGAATTCTAATCTAACATTGTTGTGTATTTGTCTTTTGAACATGTGTGTCCTGTTGTGATTATTTCTGTCTGAAGGAAAGCTTGTATTTGCACTTTTGCCCATCAGTGTTCACAATGAGTACTGTGTTTGTGTAATGTTGCTGGTACGGAAATTAAGTGCATTGTGGGCCATAAAAATGGTCTTGAGAAACATGGGCACTTTCCACTTCCTGTTCCCCATGGCCGGGTGCTTATGTAACCAAGGGCCACAGGGTCACTAGCATTGGCCTGTGACTACACGTAAGGAAGGCTGGCAACGAAGAGCGGTATTAATTGAATACAAATCGCTTAGGCTTTTGCCTCTTGTCAGACAGAATCTTTTTTCTTTTGGTTAAAAGTCATATGTTGTATGTCAATTAACTTTCAGTAATTGGGATTGATTTTCTTGTTTAAGGTGTTTGAGGCTCATGTTTTGCCGTGTTCATTTCATACTGAGGCTTTTACAGTGGTTTCCTTCAACACCTCACCTACACAGAACAAGCCTGGACCATAACTTAGCCTAGAATCTTCCCCCAGCTCAGAGACACTGGTGTACACAGCATTACAAATCAACATCACTTCCTTCTAATTGCTGCTCATGGCATTTATACCCACCCCTGTTTGTATTTTCCCACCTAGTCTCCTTGGAGACTGTTGTCATGGCACGGTGGAGTAGTTGTCAATCAGTGGTCTAATCAGAGGTTGCATGCTGTGTTCACCTGCTTCCCACTGACTGATTTGGTTCTTGACTGCAACACTGTAGGTGAAGATAGTTTAGACCATCTAGGGCCAAAAATACATTGTGTGTGAATGTGCATAATGTTACGTAATCTTTATTTCTAAGCATGACATTTGGAGGATAGCTTAACTCAAATAGACACAGTAGTGTCATGCTATAGTATTTTTGTATCAGTACATTAGCCACGATGGTCGTGAGACTCAAATCCACAAGCAACACTAAGCTATTTTAGCATGCTTGGCCTGGAGTGTGTGTGCGCGCCTTTTTGGCCGAGAAAGTGAAAGTGGTGAATGGTAAATAAGGAGCGGAGCTGATTGAGTGAATGCGGCAGGCCTGTGAATCACTACTGTGAATACTAAGGATGGATTAGCTGTTGCCTACTAAGCTAGGGGGAGGTGTGGTCATCTTGCCTAAGGTGACGCTTTTCTCAGCTGCTCTGCTGAAATTATAAGGTTATACTGCCCCCAGCTGGTGATGAAGAGAATAAGTATTTCATAAATATCTTTGTATTCCAAGCTGCTACTTGTATGTTGTGAATTTGAATAGTAGTAGGCTATTTAGTTCACATATGTTTGTGAAAATGTTTAATTGTTGTTGTCCAGTGTTAAGCTTTGCAGCATTGCTTACTGCTTTCACAGTTCATTTACTGGATCAGTGTAGCCAAGCAGCCTCTGACAATTAGTCTGTGGCCTTTTTTTAATTTTATTTTTAATTTTAAGAAGACAATCCTTCAAAATAGTAACTATCCATACATAATAGATGCACATTTATGGATTGTGTGAATATGGGTTTTAAATATTTCCCTTGTTTTGGAATGTACCTGAAGCGTATTTCCACATAATTTTAGGCGTATGAATGACTTTGTCTGTATGCAGACCATATGGGAGACGCCAGTGCATTCAGAGCCGCGTGCATACCCATGCATAAGTAATGAGGTTTGATAGGTCTAAGTGTGTGATATGCAGAGAAGCTTGTTGTGTCAGCTAAAGGGCCAGCCCCTCCACTCAGACTCTGTGCTGTATTATTAATGTCACTGGAGGGCTGACCTGCTCTCATACCTCATCAGCCCTGTAGTCCCCAGAGCACCGACCTGGCTGCTCCCTCTCTCTGTTTGTATGGCGGACCTATGGCGTTCCTTCAAGCATATGAAACCAATTGTAATTCGCCAAATCTCAAAAGTCATTTTTTTTTCCTTTCCTTTTCAAGATTTGCAGTTTGCAATTTGTTTATCGTAAGCATATTCCTTTTTGCTGTTGCTGTCAGAATGGCCACAGGGTGGTGCTCTTGACTTATTTCAGATGTTAGTCTTCCTCAACCCATGTTCACTGCATGACATTGGCAAGACTGTTGATGTTTGTAGATGTGGCTTACCGTACTGCAGTGCTTGAGAGCAGAGGTGTACTTATGGGCGTGTTTGCTGTTGATAAAGTGGACTGCAGTGGTGGTTCTGACTGTATCTCAATTAATAGGTGTCATCTGTTTTCTCAGCTGTTCTGGCTGAACCCACTTCAATTCAACAGGTTGATTGTTTATCCAGCTGATGTGGTTGTAGTTAAAGCTATCATTCAAAACCAAGAAAACACAATGATTAAACCCTGAAGAATGCAGCTTGCTGCTGAAACCTTGGTTGAAGAAAATAATAGCATCTGAACCAGACAGTGTGTGGCCAGCTTTCTTTCTTTTTCTGTAGTTAAAGCTAAGGCACACCTTCCAGTGGAAGCCTTCCATGTAAATATAATGATTTTTAGTTTATTTGATCATTTTAAAACCAAGCACAAATAATAAATGAAAAAAACGTACATGTCAGGATCCGTTCATGTGTTTTTGTGGGATGATTTGGTTTGAGATTTGGTTAGAACATTTGTGTCGATTGTGTGGAGAATGAACAAGAGCGTGAACGTTGCAATTTAATTCATCATCCAATGCCTTAGTTTGCAGTGTGTCTGTGAATACAGTACAGTAGCTCAAGCCGGTATGTGGCGGTTCAGATTTTGGGAGTGGTCGCCATCATCCCACCAAGGTCCTCTAGGTGCAACTCTTTTCCTCCTCCAGGGGGCGCTCCTTGCCTGCTGAACAAACCGTCATCTCCCCAAACTTCAGTGTGCTCCGTTGTGCCCCACCCTTAATACTGTCAGGGTTATTCTCCAGGAAAAAACACATATATACTGAATCTTGTTGTTGGTGGATGTACAGAGTGTGTATTTGTAATCTAATATACACGGTCCTTTATTGATTAACATTATAGGCTACTGATATATTCTGCCACTTCGAGTAGTGAGATTTGAAGATGCTGTGACGTCCGTGAGTCAGACCCAGTCAAAAGGTCATTTGTGTAATGATGGTTTGGGGGTGTTTTTTAGAGGGATGTAAAGATGTGAATGGACTGCCTTTAGGGAGGTGGTGTTGGCCTACGGCATGCAGACAGTCTACCCCCCCTCCCCCCCCCACACACACACACTTACACCCCAGAGGCAGGAGTCAGAGGACTCTTCAGGGGGGTGGGGAGTTGGGTGGTGGGGTCTGGGGCTTGGGGAGTACCACCACTCTTACCCCATTAGACACTATTTGTAGCCTCAGTAGATCTGTCTGGGTGGCAGGTCTCCCCTTCGCGTCACTAGCCATCCTCAGCTATGTCAGACAACTGTCTATACTACTGGCAGTTTTTTACCCAAATGTTAAGTACAAGACTAGCTTATTAGATGGGGTTTAGTTACACCTGCCTTTTTCAAATGATTTTAAAATGATCCTGTTTTTTGTTGTCTTGTAAGAATACTTCAGTATCCCTCAACACTATAGTGTGTGTTTCTGATGATGATGATGATGATGGGATAATGCTATAATGTTGTATACACTCACTGGCCACTTTATTAGGTACACCTTGCTAGTACCGGGTTGGACACCCTTTTGCCTTCAGAACTGCCTTAATTCTTTGTGGCATAGATTCAACAAGGTGCTGGAAACATTCCTCAGAGATTTTGGTCCATATTGACATGATAGCGTCAATGCTGCAGATTTGTCGGCTGCACATCCATGATGTGAATCTCTCGTTCCACCACATCCCAAAGGTGCTCTATTGGATTGAGATCTGGTGACTGGAGGCCATTGGAGTACAGTGAACTCATTTTCATGTTCAATAAACCATGTGAGCTTTGTGACATGGCGCGTTATCCTGCTGGAAGTAGCCATCAGAAGAAGGGTACACTGTGGTCATAAAGGGATGGACATGGTCAGCAACAATACTCAGGTAGGCTGTGCCGTTTAAACAATGCTCAATTAGTACTAAGGGGCCCAAAGTGTGCCAAGAAAATATCCCCCACACCATTAGATATTTGCGTTAACGAGCAGTTGAACAGGTGTACCTAATAAAGTGGCCGGTGAGTGTATATAATTGATAGAAAAGTGAGTTTGAAGAGCCTCTTACAGTCCCCAATATCAATGGGGCGCTGTTTTTACACACTCTTGTGTATGTGGTTGTTTCCATGGTTTCAGCCTTTGATCAGGTCCAGTGCAAAGAGGAGAGCTTAGCTGAAGCTGCTTTCATCTCACTGTGATTTCTGCTTCTGTGAATGTTGTGTGCAGCATGGGTTTGTTATTATTTTTGTACTCGCAGAGGAATACACACATACACACACACACACACACACACACACACACACACGTACAGGTTTGAGTAATCATGCAAGTGATATTTTCGTGTGGAAAAAATCATAGAATTTGTGTGCTGCAGTGCCTCTCCCTCAATTTGGTGCTGGTGTTACTAGGACAATATTATTACAATGAGATGGAATATTGTGCAATTTTGACTTTCACAAGGATGGTGATGTGTACATTATCAGTAGTCAGTTGTAATATTTCAGACGGTTGTTAGGGTTCGATCCCTCAGCATTTGGACAATTGAATTTTTTTGAATTTTTAAGGTTTGTTTTGATTTTCCTCAAATCTGTGAGGGTAAAAGTGCTATGCAAATAAATGAATGTATTATTATTATTATTATTATTATGTTTTTTACTACAATATAGCATGGGGGCTTGGCCACGGGGTAACCAAGTTCAAACCGTAAACAAACAAACAGCCCCCCCCATATCCATGTGTCCTAGTAAGCTCTCTCAGTCAGCTGGGTGGGGTTGTCATCAGTGGGTAAGGTGGGTGAGGGAGGGGTGGATGGGTAAGGCGGGGGGGGGGGGGGGTGGGGGATGCATGCCAGCCCCATTTCGGTAGTGCTCCCCCATTTTCTGTCTGTCGGATCGGGCCAGCGTCAGGGGGCTCTGATGGGTCCGGGGGGGGGCGGCCGAATAGGCTAATGCGATGTGGCGTCACCGGGAGAATCTAGGTCAAGTTTAAAGCTGCCTCTCAGCCCGCCTTTGCAGCAAGTCTGACTAACGCTCCTCAATCCCCAAATATTACACAAACACACACACATACATGCTGTATACACCCTTATTAAACAAAAAAATAATACTTTTTCTTAAAATATATGCACTAATGCAATTTGACACACAAACTCACACACATAGTTAGACAGACACACTCAGACACAAACACACTCCCCCCACGCCCCAGGCGAGCACTCAGCCTCTCCACGGCAGTGCTCACGTGACTCGCAGGGCTGTGTCTGCGTCTGTGTTGGTAGAGGAGGGGGGGAGAAGGAGGGGGGGGCGTTGTTTTTGCCGCTAGCTGGGTTGGGCTGGGCACTGCTGTAGTAAGGCAGAGACACGTGGATCCTCATGCTGCATCTGCTGCTGCAGACTAGTAGTGGAATGTCAGCACTATCCTCCCCTCCATCATCATCACCCGTCTCCCTTGGTTGTTTTTAGGACACTGCAGCGCCTCCATATCAGGGGTATTTTGGGTGTTTTCCTAGAGGGGGGCAGTGTGGTGTGTGTGACATGAAGAGGTGCATGCAGGGGTCAAGATGCTGGATGGGCGCGGCACTGCTGGGGTCTTCAGTACTGATGCTGACGCTCCTCTAGTCTGACTCTTGTCTCACACATGATTACTCCACAAATGTCATTCTTGTATGTTATTTGCCAGTCCTGTGTTTTATTCAACTTGAAATGACAAAATTATAACATTAAAATGTTCAAATATTTGTTATTTTATTGAGGAACATTCATAAATATTATAGAAATGACAACTGTGTTTTGATTAGTTATTTTCTTCAAAAAATTGGAACATGGCAAAAATTTACCACGTTGCAATATGGTGAGTGAAACTGTGCCGTTCAGTTAATGCTTAGTTCTCAGAATCAAAAACATTCCTGCATGGTCTCCAGCTCCCCTCGCTCCCCCGCGCTCTTCGCCTAATCCCGTGTTTTTGGCGCATTACCTCATCTGTATTAATATATTCATGTGCTTTCAAGTCTTACTACTACAGTACTGTAACCCCCTCGTCTCACTGAGCTGGCCTCTGATTGGCTACCCACTTGTTTTCAATGGCACCAGCTTTTTTTGATTCCATGGATACAGCACAGTATTGGGGAGAGCGGATCAGCCAATGGGAGAGCGGCGGGCTCTGGTTGTGAAGTAGTGCCCCCTGGCCTTAGACGAACCCCGCCTCTGCTCTTTGTGAGCACGCGATGGCCCAGTGGGGGGGGGTCCCAAAACAACAACAACCCAGCCCGTCCTGGCTCCACGGGGCCATCGCCCCCCACTGACACATCAGTACCACTGGGGTCTGGACCCTTCGAGGGAGGGGAGCGTGGAACAACCCTCCCCCTCTGTCTCGCTTACATTCCTCCACTCTGTCAGCTCTTCAAATGTGCTCTCCCTCCCTCTCTCTCTCTCTCTTCCTCCCTCTCTCTCTCTTCCTCCCTCTCTCTCTCTTCCTCCCTCTCTCTCTCTTCCTCCCTCTCTCTTCCTCCCTCTCTCTCTCTTCCTCCCTCTCTCTCTCTTCCTCCCTCTCTCTCTCTTCCTCCCTCTCTCTCTCCACACCCAACATATTACATTATATCAAGCCACCAATTGTCATGAATCACTGAAACACACACACACACTTTGGCTTAAAAGGGATACATGATCATTTTTATGCTTGAGTACCAGTTGATATATAGGCTTTTTAGTGATGGTTTAATAGTTTGATGTTTTCATACGGTCTGGGAACCTGGGGTCTGTCATTTGCATCCATGTTCAAAAATAGTTTCTGCTGGCATGGCAAAATATGAAAGATGTCCTCATTTAATCTCTCCCGTGATTTGTCTGTTTCCGTAGGCTTGAGGATTCTCTCTCTCACTCCCTGTTGGACTTTCAAATGCAGCCACCACACAAATTCCCCCGTCCTTAAAATGACCTCATTGCAGACAGAATGAGAGAGCGCTGTGGGCCTCTGGGCTGACAGTCCCCGGCTTGGCACTCAGTGCCTGGCGAGCCTTCTATACCCAGCTCAGCGACTACTGCCTGAGAGGGGGCAGTAGTGGACTAGGAGAGAGGCTACACACTACTGTACTATATACTCACACTACATGGTATACTGTACAGTAGGAATCAGATCAGTAGGGCGTGGTGAGTGAGCCCCCCAACCCCCCCCCCCCGCTCTCCATTTGAAGATGGATGACTTTCCTTCTACCCTCCAGCGCTCTCATCTCTCCTCTCCCCTCCGAGACCAACCCAGGTGTCGTAGGATGGCAGCCAGTGAGGTGCCAGTGCGTGGAGGTGCTAGTCAGGTCACATTAGTGGAGGGCTGGTGGATATGGCTGGGCATGGCAGGAGGCAGGTGGCAGGTCGGCGTCCCCCTGGTGGGCAGGGGGTGATGTGGAAACAGGGTCAGTCAAGAGAGGAGGGAGGGGCTGTTATTGATGATGCGGGTTGCTAGGTAGGTTTGCACAGGCAGTGGGTACTGGCTGCCTCATTCAAATTAACTACTTACAAACTCACACTCGGCTTTAGAATTTTGTTGATAGAGAGATGACAATAAGGGTTTTATTTAGACCAATGCTGGAGCAAGAGGGGGAACAAAATGATTGATCATTGCTAGGGTACCTCTCACCTTCTCACCCTTTCACTCACTGTCCCCATAAGTTACTTCTGGTGACCTTTGTAACCAAGTTGAAGTGGTAAACTCACTCCTCAAGTTGAAATACCCACCACCCGTGCCATTGAATTGCTAGCCCTTTCCATGGCGTAGCAAGTTAACATCAGGTGTTTTGGAGGTGTGTTGGCAATACGGAGGACCCAAAATCAAGTCTTGTATGAGGCCGTGAGTGAGGAATTAACAGTGTTTTGTGACGCCTGTTACCTTCTAACGGTCACTGTCACTGTGCTCAACTCTAATCTTACACTTACACATGTTTACCCCATCAGCATAACTAACCTGGTGACTAGTCACCTGACTACTGATCTTGAACCTATAATAATGTAATACGCAGCTTTTAACCTGCCACTAGTCTTCAGTCTGTCACCGATGGTTAAATCTATCTACAAAGTTCAGTCTGTCACTATAGTCTTCACCCTGTTACCAAGCTGTAACCTGTCACTAACCCTCTTCACTGTCACTGATCGGTGCCTTGTCACGGTCTTGTCTTACTTGTCTGTCCCTCCTCATTACACAATACACAGCCCAGACGGGTGACCTACATCCGCTGTGTCTGTGTCTGTGTCTGTGTCTGTGTCTGTGTCTGTGTCTGTGTCTGTGTCTGTGTGGTATATCACCCCTTATAGAGTATACTACCGCCTGTCTCTCTGTATGTGTTGTGTGAATGCTCATGTAAGTACAGGTTATTTTAGCTAAGTGGCAGAGGTACTGTTCTGCACATGTATAGCAGATCTTGTATATACTGAAGCTATTTTACATGTCCCCATCATAATCCCTGAGTTAATACTGTACAAGAGTCATTGATGTGATGATCTATCTTCGACAGTTTTCTACAGTAGAGTAGCACATACAGAATGTGTGGTCCTGTACTGTAGTATTACTCACAGCCCCCATACTGGCATGACAGTATTTGGATAAGCTTTAACTAATGTGAAGTGTAATTTCAGCTCTGTCAGTAGGTACAGTACATGAGAATATCCAGCGGTGTGTGTGTGTGTGTGTGTCTGTGTGTGTGTGTGTGTCTGTGTGTGTGTGTGTGTGTGTGTGTGTCTGTGTCTGTGTCTGTGTGTCTTGTTGTTACCTGACAGTGTTTATGGGCTCTGCCAGGTGGAGTTAAATCCCTGGGTCCCCATGCAATCCGTGTGTGTGTGTGCACCCCTCTCTCCCTCTGGAGACCCAATACAGAAGATAAGCAGCTGGAGGTCCTCTCCCACTGGTACAGTAGATGAGAGCTCGGTGGTTTGTTTCACCCTGTTTTGGAGTTTGAATGCGTTTTCCAGGTAATGTGAATCTGCCTGGTATTGACAGAAGCATGTACTGTAGGGTGGGGAAGCATAGGGGGCTTAGTTCTCACACTGGATCTGTGGTGCTGGGATTATCTTGACTCCCCACATGCCCCTCTGCCCTCATTTCCAAGAATCAACCGTTTCCCCGCCTCAACTCTAGGAAACCTGACTTTGGTTGCAAGATTGAAATTCAAAACATTCACCATTTTTTTTTTCAAAATGTGATGCAGGAACATCACAGTTGAAAGTCATGAATATCTCATTTGTACCTTGCGACAACCTGCCTGCAGGTTTAATTGGGTACATTGTGGTGCTACTGTACTACTGTGTGCTACTGTACTACTGTGTACTACTGTGTGCTACTGTACTACTGTGTACTACTGTGTGCTACTGTACTACTAACCACTTTTTTCATGCGCTGCTGAGCTGTGGCTAGAGCTGTCTGAGCTGTGGTGAAGTCCTGAACTACCCCCCACAGGATTGCACATTTTAGCCTAGCCCAAACATGTCCTATTCACCTGCTCTTCTAATCACCAAGCACTTGATTAGTAGAATCAAGTGTGTTAGAGCTGCCCTTGAAGCTGGCCTTGAAACCAAATGCAGAGTTGAGAAACACTGATGTAGATAGGCCTGGTCTGAATCCATGTGCAAATATTGTAAGAGGGTACCATGAGGATATGTGGCTTTTCTCCCTAAGGAATATGCTGGCTAATTTACAGTATATGGCTGCTTTGCATGTAACGGCTCTCTGTCTGTCTATGGTAGAGACTGTTCAGGAGGGAATTGACTAAAACTGAGAAGTCACACTCAGTTGCACTTAGTCATTGAGGCTGACACATTCCTGTAAATCAGTCCTTATTTTAAAGAGTGGTTGTGCTTTTTTTGGGGACACATCTGGTGGGCGCAGGAAAACCACACATGGTCCGAGGGGAGCACAGGTCTTGGCTGGTACATCTGGGGGTCTGTGCTACTGGGTTCATAGGGGGCACTGGAGCACAGTGGTGGAACTGAAGGGGGCCACCAAAGTGGTGTGGCTCCTTATCTATCTATGTCCACTACACTAATGTTGAATCATCTTGTGTTAAGTTCTCTGTTTGTGTCTCAACAGGTATCGTAACATGGGGAACCTCCTAAAGGTCTTGACTTGCACAGATCTGGAACAGGAGCCCAATTTCTTCCTTGATTTTGAAAGTGAGATTCTTTTGACTTTTCTCAAGCTAATTACCATTCCTCCCCTAATTCTTATCTCTTATATGCAGTATCGCACTAATATGAACGATGCCCTGTCTTAACTCTCCCACGTCATCCCCCTTCATCCATTTCTCAATGTTCTTCCCAGAGGCTACAGAACCACATCCACTAAAAGTATGCCTCCTCCCCTTTCCATCACCCAGCTCTTCTACGCTGTTGTGTGTCTGGAATATCAATCAGAGGGCTGATGCACTAGAGCCCTCTCCTCAAATATGTATCTGTAGACCTACTCTCTCTTCCTTTGCCACAAGGCCAGCTACTGTACTATAGCTTCAGCCTGCTATGGACTAGGAAGTGCTCACTCAGAATACCCAGGTGGCTCTAGAGAATCCATACCATGGCTGTTAATGCTACTAGACTTCTGCCAGTTACTTTGGTTCACCCTTTGTGTGTTATCAATGGCTTAGATACAGTCTCTTGATGTTCTTTGTTGACCATCCTGCTGTGATGTGTCTACTCTAGATGCCCAGCCCACAGACGCAGAGCGAGAGGTGTGGGAGCAGGTGGATGTGGTGCTGAAGGACGCTCGGGGAATCCTGGACGAGTTACAAGCATATAAGGGAGCTGGCCAGGAGATCAGAGAGGTACGTGTCTCAAAACTGTATTATTTACTCGTCTCTTGATCCATTCAGATTCCCATTTTCAGGAAGTGATTAAACCAATTAATCAATTGTAGATAACAATGTAATCAGACCTGAAATGATGGTCATTATTGGTTCCCTCCATTTCCAGGCGATCCAGAACCCCAACGACGAGGCGTTGCAGGAGCAGGCATGGTCAGCCGTGGTCCCCCTGGTGGGGAAACTGAAGAAGTTCTACGAGTTCTCCCAGAGATTAGGTATGCAGCCTTCTATCTGGGCCACAGGTTAGATATGTACAGTACAAAACCCCATGTCCTTCAGTTGGGGTACACCAATGTGAAATAGTTAGATCCATTAGTACCCAAGTTTAGCGACTTCAGCATCTTTAGAGGTTGTATGTAGAGTCCATGACCTTTACCATCTGCAGGCTCTTCCATAGGCCATAGCTGAGCTGCAGAAATCTGAATTAACACTCATGCCCTAATGCACACATATGCACCTCCCCCCTGCACACTCCCACCACAAACAAACATGCAAACCCCCGTAGCCTTGCATTGATCACAAATGCTGCTTGCGTTGCAGTCTCCTTAATCCTGACACTGACTGTGACCTCTCAGTACAGAGCAGGCATCATTAGCATCGAGAAGAGATAGGGGGTAGGTGTGCGATGCTACATGCTAACGTAGTCTGTGACCCTGAGGGTAGCGAGTAGCGAGTAGCCCGCCCCCCATGACCTTAACCCTTTAATCCCAGTGGCGCCTGAGACGAGGCAGCCAATGATCACATTGGGGGTGTTATGTAATGAAGTAGGTCACCTCTCACCCCTCCATGCTCCATGCTGTCGCTTGGCTGCTCCGGCTGACTCCAGGGGCCTCCTTCGACTCCCTGCGCTGCCTCCTCCTGCCTGATATGAGATTTCACCAGAGATGTCCACGTCTCTTTTTAGTTATGACAGTTTTGTTTGATAAGACGCATAGGCTGTCAATTACGTCCTGTGTGTTGGTATAAGAAATGTATCCAACTTGTATGTTCTGCTTTCTTCTCTTGATTGGTTTCCATGCTCTATTTTATTCCATATTCACACCTCCTTGGTTCCTTGATTATTTGTGCTTCTGTTTTTACACCTGAATTTTAATTGGAATGATAACATTTTAAGCACTTCATCCTTATCACAATGTTGCAGTCTTATTATTCCTACTTGATCAGTCTTAATAAATGCAAGATTATACATGTACATTTGGTGCTTCGTTAGTGCATTGATGCCAGGGTTAGAGTGTATGCCCACCACACTCTTCCCCTCTCTCCCCTTACGAGGAGAGCGTCTTCGTGGCAGCATTCCGCTTGCCTGCTCTGCCGTGACCTGATGGGATCAGACATCTCCCCCTCCATCCCCACCCCCTCCCCCAGACTCCAGACATGTTAGAGTGGCTTGTTTCAGAGAGGGAGCTCCTCTAAAAGCAACCCCATCTCAACCTCTGTTTTGACTGGGATAGGGTGAAAAAAACTGCACCACTAAGGCCATTTTTAATCAGACCTTGCTTGCCTCGTCGCTAACGCTAGCCCAAGCAGATGGGGGTCATTACAGAATGGCTAACGTGCTCAATTTACTGCACCGCTCTACTGCCAGCTCTCATTCCGCCCTTTCCAATCTCAAATTCTCCCTCTGCAGATATCTTCTGGGAACGGTGGTTGCCGTTTGTTTTTGTCTGGGTTCATGTGGGTATGTTTAACGGCGTCATGCGTAAAGTGGCAAGAATTGTCAATACGCTCAGAATAACGATTAGATGCAGCCAGTTGGAAGTTATAGTGTTATTGTGCAACCTTATGTAAATTGTGTGTTTGCCTCGTTGGAGTTATGTAATTATTATTGATTCTCCTTACTGAGTCTAGACTAAGTATTCAGAATGTTTCCCATCTGTAAAAACATTTCTCCTCAGGCTGATAGAGGTTATGAGGTTTCTAATGCACAATGAGCATCTTCAGGCTTCAGTTGGGTGTTTTGTGTAGTAAGCCTTTGGTCTGCAGGAAAAGTGTCACTGTGTCTTTACTGGATTAGCTCACTCCCTCACTGGTTACTGTACGTGAGAGCAGATCTGGTGAGGTGCACATCAGGCTTGTTTACTGGTGTAGAATTTGTTTATTATGAAAACATTATAATAAAATATGACATCTTATTTATGTGTTGCTATAATAGCTACTCATGTGTTACTATACAATACAGTATAGTACCCTGTTAAGCCGTTTGTCTTTGTATTTACCTACTGTCAAAACAAAGGGAGTAATCGTAGATTAGTGGAACGCCCCCCTTCCCTATAATGAGATAATTAGTCTCATGTCTCATCTCCATCTGAGCAGCATAGCCTCTCACCCCCACTCTGAACCACCCCCACCTCTGAGGATGAAAGCTCTTCCCTCCAAAAGCCCTGGAACCCTCCCCCCCACCCCCCACCCACACACTGGCATTAGGCCCTGGGCAAAGGGCACCATCGCTGCTTCAGTGCATGTCCCACTGGCGCAGTAGATGAGTGCCTTACAGTTCAGTTGACTTGTATTTGATATGACCAGGTACTATTTATTATACAGAGAGTTGATCTGTATATAATATATATTGTTCTAACGTATAATAACATATGGTTATTATTCAGTTGTTTTATTCAACCCACACACAACTCTAACGTCTACATGAACTCTCTCCTCACCTTGCATCATCTCTGACCCTCTAAGTGAAGGAGATGGGTGCACATGCAAAAAGCAGGCTTCTCTTTGCCAGTCTCATCGACGAGGATCTCTGACCTCTGTCCGTCTCTCTCTCTCTCTCTCTCTCTCTGTCTTTTGCAGAGGCAGCGCTGCGCAGTCTCCTGGGAGCCCTGACCAGCGAGACGCATGATGACCCCACTCAGCACCTGGAAAGGGAGCAGGCGCTGGCCAAGCAGTTTGCCGAGATCCTGCACTTCACACTGCGCTTTGACGAGCTCAAAGTACGAGACACATACTCACACTCTCACAGAAACAAACACACACAGACACACACACACACACACACACACACACACACACACTATCAGCCATCCCTCAATCCAGTTAGCTTTAGCCTAACCTCCACCTTTGGGGCTGTCTTATGAAAGCTGTACAGCGGGTACCATTCCTTAGATAAGAGGCTACGTTAGTGCTCAGTAGCATAACGAGGGGTTGATACCATCTAATTAGGTGTTAGTGCTGTACATGATTAAGCCTCAGCCAATGAGCAGATGATAAGTATTTAATTGGTACCTTCCACTGCTGCTGTCATACTGAACACGCTGGTAGAATGAACAATGAGGGGTTGTTATGTTGAAGTAAAATCTTTCTTTTTGGCTGAGACTCCTGGCTGCTACACACACGCAGACATTCTTTTAGAGTTGCTCTATAGGGAAGAAACTCACAGATTGCCTGTTTGTCTGGATCACAGACAGGCAACTACTCCGCTTCCCATTAAATTGCTGGCACCTAATCTACCAAATGTGTCGGGGCGGCGGCGGCGGCGGTGGTGGGGGGGGGAGTGTCCCTAATATATGGATGTCGGAGACAATCAGAGGAGCTCTCATTCTGTATGCAGGGCCTCGTTAAAAAACTAAAAAGAGGGTGAAATGGTTCCCCCTAAAACCCCCTCACCCCTACGCACACACAGACACACAGACGCACTCAACCAGCACCCACTCTGATACCCCCCAGGCACTCTGCAGTGATGCCCCAATTAGTGCCCCCCTGCCCAGACTGGCTCTCTAAAAGCGTGAAGGTAGGGGGGGAGGGGGTGCAAGGTGGCACGCCAAGCCCATTCATCAATCTTTCACTCCCCTGCCCGTCCACGCACTCTGACCTAGTTAGAACCCCCCGTCCCAGCCCAGCCCAACCCAACCCATGTTAAAACCACTCACTGGTGTGATGGGGGTCTGTCTGTCTGGCCCTGGCACTGCACTAAGTGGACACAGACTGGGCACCAGTCTATTGTGGCGGGATTAGCCTGCTAGCATTGACAGCATTAACAGCAAAGAAGGGGGATGTGTCGCGTGGGTAATTAGCCCAGGCGCCTCCACGCATTCAAGGAGCAGGAGGTTGACGCGTGGAAGTGGCCGCCTGATTGACCGGTGGCTAATCAGAGGTCAGGTCAGCTCAAGGCAAGGCAAGTCTTTATTAAGCCTCTCCACGAGTCTGCATATGTACTGTAGCATTGAGCCATTCATCAAAATAGGGGGGCTGCCTTCCCCCCTCCTTGCCCCCTGAGTCACCCCTAAACCCTGGGTTACCCCCGTACCCCTGATCCCACTCCTGACAGCTTTGCTCACCTTCTGTAGACCCACTAGTATAAAGCACAGTATTGTCTCTCGTGTGCTCTTCTGTCTGTAAGCTGGACCCCCACCACCAGAGAGTGTTATCCCATGCCCTGACCCCACTGTTGACAGCTTCCATCCCTCTCATGTGCTGTTCTGTCTATAAGCTGGACTGCCTCCCCCCTCCCACCTCAACCAGAGATGCTTGCCCCATGCTTTACCCCCTGACCCCCTGACCCCCTGACCCCACTCTTGACAGCTGCCCCTCTCCTTCTGTCATCCCGTCCCACTAGAGGACTTAATGTCTGTGCAGCTCTGTCTGTAAGTGACGAGAGCGTCGACTTGCTCTGCCTGTAAGTGAGCCTGTAAGTCTAACCAGAGCGTCCTCTAGCCCACTTATCAGTCCTTACAGTTGTTTATCCATCTGTCACAAATGACAAACACACTTGAGGCACTGCTCCACTGTTAGAGAGAGCTCACTAGGATGTCATTGACAGGGGAACAGGAATATGAGTCTAAAGGGGATAACTGAAGAAATGTAAGTGAGATAAAAATAAAAAACACTTCATCAAATAAATGGAAAAGAGAATGCTATCCATGTCCTTTTCATGGCATCTCCTCCCTGCAGGGATGTTTCTGCCTTGTTTGCTAAAACGTCCTGTCATGGCGATGGTGCGTTTAATCCAGAAACTGAGTGTCCTGCCGCAGGCTATCTCCACTACTTTCAGAGACAGGCACAAGAAAGACACACGTACACAAATACACGGGCATGCACACACATGCACGCACATATGCCCTCGCCATGCTCTGAGATGTTCTGTAAATGCATATTTCAATCCTTTGGTTGCAGATGACGAATCCTGCCATCCAGAATGACTTCAGCTACTACAGGAGAACCCTGAGCCGCATGCGGATCAACAACACACCAGTGAGCACTTAGTTACTGTACCACTTTAGAGCTACATTGAGCTGGGCTTTCTCCTCATATTGTACTCAAACTCCTCTATTATTGAAACTATGCTGCTGTGTTTGAAAATACATACTCCTTTCATCTGACAAGACTGAATTGATGAAAGCTATGTATATCAGTTATTATGATCATATAATATCAGTAATTACTGATACCTGCCTAATGGAAGGGAGAAATGATGGAGGGATTCATTAACAGACTTGGATGTATGGATACAAGTATTCTACCAGGCCTTCAGTCTGGTGTGTGTGGGTGCGTGTGGGTGGATGTGTGTGTTTGTGGCAGCTTCTGCCTGCAGAAAGCGAGAGAGAGCCCCAGTGGGCTGTAACCTGTGTGCACTCGAGACGTGATCTGAGATCAGTAGCATATCCTCAGTCCCCCTAGGGAACAGGGCCTTACTGGACTTAGTGTGAACAGCACCTGATCTGAGCTCAGGGTGGTTCCCACAAAAAAGACCCCTGGGATACAATGGTAGTGAAGGGAAATCCCCTAAATATCTGAGTCTCTGTTGTTTGGTCGTTGTCGTTTCAATAGGGTCACAATTTTATCATTGGATTTGGCATTTAGTGTATTGTTCATCATTATGAGATATAAAAACGGTTGAAAAGAAATGGACTGCTACAGTACTATATTATTGGTGTTTTGTCTTCTATTTCAATCTATAAGCAATGGAATGTCATTATTCAGATTTGACATGTTTTTGTATGATGTATGGGAGGCCTACAGGACTATTCAGCCTACTATCTACTGAACCACACATCCAACCTCACGTCAAAGAGACGCACACACCTTTTTCAATAGCACCAAGGACATCCAATAGAACTGTTTTGAATTCATCAATAGCCCCTTAGTGAAGAAAATGAACTGAATTTTCTCCCATTTTCTAAAGACTGAGTTTAGACAAAACGTCTCAGTTTTTTTTACCTGTCTGTCTGGCCTGCAGTTTCTTTTCCCTGTATGTGAATATGCCATTAGGCAAATGGCCCCAGACAGAGGGCCGTTAAGACCTGTCACTGTCTAAAGCATTCTCTAGCCATTAAACATTCCCTGCAGCTCAGCAGCACCGAAGAGCATTTCTCTGACAGTTCAGACGCTGAAATTAAATGACAAGGACCTTTCTATACAAGACACATTTGTTTTATACAAGACGTCGCATCTGTTCTTTTGTGAAAAGCACATTATTCTATTTGAGTGCGATCATTTTTTTATGTGATATGGCTTGACATTCTACGGGAGTATTCGGATTGTTCACGTCTAGAATATAAAGACTGTCTGAAAAGACAGACTGTCATGAGCCAGAATGTGTCCTACTGAATATTGAATATAAATATTGAATATTAATAGATTTTTTTGTATTGAACAGCTCATTAGTGTCCAGTGTTTTTAAAGCATCTATATTAATGACAACTGTTCCTTGATTTCAGGCAGAGGGTGAGAATGAAGTCAACAATGAGCTGGCCAATAGGATATCTCTGTTCTACGCCGATGCCACGCCCATGTTGAAAACGTTGAGCGATGGCACCACAAAGTTTGTATCAGAGGTAAGACATTTTTTATGGCTTCCCAACAGCTTTGATATTGTGGCAACATGTCAGTTATTGAAGAGATCAATACAACAAAGATCACTGCAGAAAATAATCTCTCTCTCTCTGTCTTTGTCTCTCCCTCGCTCTCTCTTGCGCGCTCTACTAAGAATAAGAACTTGCCCATCGAGAATACAACAGATTGCTTAAGCACAATGGCCAGTGTCTGCAAAGTCATGTTGGAAACACCGTAAGTGATTTTCTAACTTGGAACTAGACCAGTGGTTGCCAGTGGAGGTAGAAATCAGAGGATGGGCTCATTGTAATGCATGGAGTGGCATGAAGAATGGTATCAAACACATGAGTTTGGTAGCATTCCTCACACGTGTTTGATACCATTCCTCATTCCATGCATTACAATGAGCCTGCCCATACAATGTCAAGACAATATGAATCTCTGTGGCTGTGGGCTCAATATCCATCTGTCTGTCTTTCTATCTCTTACCATCTGTCTATCTTTCCATCCGTCTGCCCTCTCAGGGAGTACCGCAGCCGGTTCACCAGCGAGGAGACGGTGTCCTTCTGCCTCCGGGTCATGGTGGGGGTCATCATCCTGTACGACTACGTTCACCCTGTCGGAGCTTTTGCCAGGTCTTCTAAGATTGACGTGAGTACAGCTGCCGCGCCAGCCTGTCACCAATCACAGAGCAGCGCCACACCCCACTGGTTGATCCTAACATGTCTCTGTCTCTGTTCCACAGATGAAAGGCTGCATCAAGGTCCTCAGAGATCAACCTCCCAACAGTGTAGAAGGCCTTTTAAACGCTCTCAGGTAAGAGCTCCCTCTTCACATGAACAATGGGAGGATTTTCTTCCATTTTCTCTTGCCACGTTGCTCACACGCGTGCACAGCACTGGCAATGGTATCTCTTCACCATATTGCAGGTAGTATCATGTTGCTGCTTTTCTGCATCTACTTATGTATTTATTCACGCAAGTCGGATGGGATTTAGTTAAACACGGCGATGTGTTAAGTGTTTGTAATAAATGTCGAAGAGGATTACATTTCTTTGAGCCCCCCCTTTCAAAATGTAAGTAGCTCTCAATCCCAGCTGCTCTCGCTGTGTCTGTGGCAACTTCACATCTGCATGTCACACACACTACAGTATCAGAGCCTCAGGCTCTCTCTGTAGCGCTCCCCAGTCATGTAGGGTCACTCATGAGCCAGAGCCTCCAGCCACTCTTTCTGTGATTGCACATCTGCTTTGAGGGGAACACATGCACAGACGAGTAGGAAGCAAAGTTCAGAGCTGACAACTCTGTTGACACTTTATACACACACACACACACACACACACACACGCTCACTCACTCATTCTCCCTCTCTCTCTCTCTCTCTTTCTCTCCCTCTGGGAGAGACTTGTGTTAAATTCACAGATCCTGGCATTGATGATTTGTGTGTGTGTGTGTGTGTGTGTGTGTGTGTGTGTGTGTGTCACCCGCAGGTACACAACCAAGCATTTGAATGACGAATCAACCAACAAGACTATCAAGAGCTTGTTGCAGTAGGACTGAACTCTGGTACAACCGCTTGCCTCACGCCCCGTTCAGGAGACCACAACGCTCTCCCAAATGATGTCGGTGCACAGAATGTTTTTTTTGTTTGTTTTTTAAATGGAAAAAGAGCTGCAGCTCCGCCCTTTTTTATAACGCAAAATGCTACTGCCATTATGTACGTCTTTTCTGTGCCAAAAAAAGATGTTGCTGAGATTTAAATGTTTTACATAAAGGCCATACAACAAAATGGCAGCTATGAAAGCATTGTGGGTTCTCTGGTGTTTTTAAAAATTGTTTTTCCCTATGTAAGGGACGGGAGTGCTTTGACTTGAACATTTTAAAAAGAGAGATATATAGAGAAATATATATTATTATTTTTGTTTGATTTGCTGATATTTAATATTACATCTTCTGCATGACAAAATGATGTCTTTTTCTTCTATTTAAAAAACTAATGGTTCAATTGAATTTGTCTGCTCAATTGTGTTTAAATGTTTTGTTATTCGAATGGTACCTGTCAAAATTGAGATTATTAAAAGATAGTACTGTTTGTTTTATATTTTTTATAGGTTTTTGATTTGTGTGTATGTCTTTTTTCATAGTTGTGTTGTATTTTTCATTTGAAGATTTGAAACTGTGATGTGTGCAAATCAAATTAAAGTTGGGAGTTTACTGTAAATGGACAGAACAGTATGTTGCGGCTGGAAAAAATAAAAAGAGAACTCTTGTTTTCTAAACCTGACTCTTTGCTTTTCCTTTAATGGTCAAGAACATAAACAACTTTAAATAACCAATCTCAATTCAGATTGGAATATATGACTCACCAAATAAACTTCTAAAAGGAAATGCTAACATTGATTCAGTATGTGTGGTTCTATCTAGACTAATGTCATGAAGACTAGTTACATACAGTATGACAGAAAAAGACCAGTGAGTAATGCTGTCTCATATTCCACCAGTTAGTCAGTCTGTAGTTATATCACATTTAGGAGGCAGGACCAGAAGAGGTCACCATTTCTTTAGTCTAAGCCTCTAAGAGCTCAAGCCAATCAAAACTGCACTGCAGCATAAACACTAACACATTTACTATGCCCTTTTTACCCATAGTAAAATTACAGTGGTTTTGGATATTGTAAAACAGTTCAGAGGAGAGATCAGTAAAGAAGAGTCCACACCAATACCAGCACAGACCGTCCAAGTGGAGTATGAATGTAATGTACATTGTGCTCCCCTTTTTTCACTGCACTTACTTAAGCATTGACCAAATACATTGAAGACTGTCAGGCATTTTTCTTTCTTGATGGAACATGTCTGGCTTTGAGAAAAGTCTTGCCGGATGTAAGAAATTCCATGTCTGCCCATTCATTCATTGAGATGTTTAGATTGTGTGTAACCACTTTTGACTCATTCACTTTTCCCTTTTATAATCCCCTGCTCTGGCTATTGTCTCATCACTAAAACATCTGGTCAATGACCAGTCCGCCTCTCTGTCCCTCCATAGCACATTCCTGTCCCATGGCTCACTGCTTTGGGATACTCCCTTTGACATTCTCTTATTCCCTCTCATCCTCTCACTGCTGAAGACAGTGAAGACCCCAACAATTGAATCACTCACACTTCATACACAATTTACTTTAATATCCTTCAAACTGTCTCATCTTATTTCAATAACAGTGCCAGAGAGGGGAAGAGACTGAGAGAGGGGGCTAGTCTTGGGTGGGCACTGCAGCATTATCTGCAGTATGTTAGAGAAACACTCAGGGTCAGAGAGAGAGAGAGGGAGGAGAGTGTGTTGATGGGTGTGTCCCTTGACTCTGCAGCATCACTGCACTAGTAGGGATGGGGAGAGAGGAGAAGGAAGGGCAAAGAGAGGAATGAAGAAGGGAGAGGGAGGGAGGGAGGGTGAGAGAGAGAGTGCGGGCTAGAGTTGGGTGGGTCTTACAAGGTTTGAAAGTCCTTGAGGAAGGGAGGGAAGGAGAAACAGAGAGAGAGAGAGTCTTTAGCTCATCCTGCAGTTCTATAAAAGCCCACAGTTCGATGCTAAAACTATGACACGCTCGTTAGGCGAGGAACAATCTCTTGTAGAATAGCTGTCCGTCACCCTGACAACCTCTCAGCATGCTGTGGCAACCTTGCTCTTGCCTGTCGGCACTCCCACTGTGACCCTCAATGAAGAACCTCCCCTCTCTCTTATCCTCAATCTGCAGGCTCCACACCACTAGAGGACAAGACTATTATATCTGGATGAAAGCGCACAGCAAGCACACAAAGACAGACAGACAGACAGACACATACACACACACACATGCACGCACACACACACACCCACTCACACTCCCTGTGGCTCAAGATCTGATGGTCTATTAACCTTGCCTCGCAGTTGTTCCGTTATGTATCAGCCATGACCAATATGTCAAGCATACATTGTATCAACTAGAATCAAAAAGTGTTAAATTGCTCATTTCAGAATTTAATCCTCGCTGTGCTTGCTGAACTGATAAGCCATGCAGTGCCAAGGGGTCTCAGACACCTTATCAACCATAATCAAAAATACATTGCTCACACTTCCTGGAATCAAAATTCTTTGTATGAGTAAACCTGCACTCCATGCTGTGTCCCCAGGGTGTTCAGAATGTCCTGATTTTCCTCACCTCAGGTTCATAGATGGGCCTGGGAACTAAAACATTGTGACCTCTAGAACCTGCGCAGGGGCCTCCTGCCAGGCTTGGCTGATAGAGGGAACATCTTTACAGTGGCACACAAAGGGACATGTCATCACCCCCTCCCTTCCTCCCTTCTTCCTTCCTCCTTCCCTGTGGATGAAGGGCTCCCTAGAGGTTGTGAGGTTATGATGTCGGTCACACCTCACAGCTCTACACATCGATTTCACATGACCCTTATCACTCACTGGGGTTTGGGGAGCCTGTCACCATGTGGCTTGCATTTTCACAGCTCTTTCAGAAGGATTGGAATGGAGTGGTTGAGGGCAGTAATTCAGAATGACTAATAGGACAGCAACAGGACTGACTGTGGCAGGAGGACAGTAAGAGGTCAATATGGAAACGAGTGTTGTTGTTGAAACCACATTTGTCTAATTTTCTGACCGTGATGGCTTCTAGAGATGAATGGTAGTTTGACCTGTGAGCTAGATATGAAAGAATGTTTGTACTCAGGGTGTAGGCCTGTACAGTATCATGCAATGGGATGTCCTATATGTCCACTGGTGTGCTTGACAGATTGACCTTCTCTTTCGATTCAAGAATATTGTTCATATTTGCCCCCACAAATGTAGATTTTTTACATTTACAACTGACATAGAGTGTGTTTATCAGTTTCTGGAGCTGCTCCAATGTTAACTTTGTTTTCAAATGTTTGCCTGTGTGATATTTAATTGGTGGTAAACAGGCATAACTGTCAGTTATTTCTGTGTAATGTGTATCTTCTTTATTCCAATGAAAACCTCTGTGTTCTCTGTCCATAAACCACAACCTCCTAACACATTGCTCATCTGTCTCTCTGGAGAGATGGGTTCACTTTTCTAAGAAAGACAACGGCTATCCTCTGAGACCACCCAGCCAACCCCCCCGTCACACACACACACACACACACACACACACACACACACACACACACACACACACACACACACACACACACAACACACACACACACACACACACACACACACACACACACACATGCACACTGCCACAGGCGTAACCCCCCAAAAGAATCCCACTTCCTCCTGAACGTTGGTTTAATCAGAGAGGCTTAGTTCATCAATGGTGTCAAAACATTAACGGCTCCATGAAGACCACATATCATACCAGCC
This sequence comes from Argentina silus, assembly GCF_951799395.1. Lineage (NCBI taxonomy): Eukaryota > Metazoa > Chordata > Actinopteri > Argentiniformes > Argentinidae > Argentina > Argentina silus. The sequence continues at coordinate 22,598,256 of NC_139655.1, read as the reverse complement.
AAAACTCAACCATGGATGCTGTAATCACTGTCCGTTGAACAGATAGTATCAGATATTAATGACTTCTCGGGAACTCTACACAAGGGAACATATTACAACACTACAGCAAGGGGGGCCAACACCAGTTTATTAAAAAAACAGTTACAGAAACTGTCTAAGAAATATATCGGCCAAAGGTAACCTGTTTTGAAATCTACCACTGGGTTGATAGCCTGTTCACAACTGCAGAACAGTGAACTAGGTTGAACTGGTGTGATACACAGGGCTGCATATCACTCTTTCATTCTGTACTCTATGCATACTGTACCAGTGGATTTTGTTGAGTTAGTACTCTAGTCACATCATCAGAGGGACATTCAATAGGAGAATATCTGACCTTGCCGTAATCAGATCACATACGGCCCACATGCTCAATACACTTTTCGTTTAATGGCCACTGGCGATGAAAATATATATTGAGGCGTGGACAGCTGAAATCTTTTCAAATTATTATTGCTGTCAGTAACAATTATGAGCAATGGTGTGTATCCAAAATTCACAGAATTGTCAGAACTCTATAATCAACTTCTTGAGGAGTGTCTTGTTGAGGATAGAAGTGATATCCTGAGATCTGACCAGACAAAGTGAGACTCCAATCGACCCCAAATGATCTCACACTATTGGTTCACACCAGCCGTTCACACGTAGGAAAACTACAAAAAACAGCATGTGAGTGTGTCAGTTCATGCCACAGTATAGTAAGCTCTTGAACCTACAGGCCAGTGTCTAAGCAGAAGATGCTGGTAGAGCAACCTACCTAATCAAGTACAGTCATCATACCTGGTTTGTATGGTTCTATTGAAAAGAAAAATGATCTATCTGGTCTAGCATTTCCTTTCAGTAACTGTGCTCTGAATCAGATGGGTAGCAGTCAGATCCTCAGCAATGCCAAAGATTGTTTGAAGACATATTGTTTGAAATTATACTATAATAGTATTGTACTGTATATCTTAAAATTCATAATTTTAATACATGGATAGACCACACAGTTCACCCCCCCCACATACATGCAGTTTCAATAAACCAGGTCTTTGTGTCAAAACAGAATGTGGTCTAGAAGAAAGGTGACCGTTTACTGTCAGTCTGTACGACCATAAACCATGGAGAGACCCCTGATGACTGTGTAACTGTGGTTATGGTCTCCAGTATTCTACAGCATGATGGTTTGTCTCTCCAGCCATCCTATGACTCATGTCCGATAGAACATCCGTATGAGAAGTCTGGCTGTGTGAAATCTCACTTGTGTAGGATCTCACAGCCAATGAGATGATGTTTCAGAGGGGTCCTTCCGTTTCGGTGGTTGTCCTGTAAGGATCTGTGGGTCTGTTACCGTTGTTTTGTGAAAGAGGGCTATAAAAACAGGGAAGTCCTGGCTACCACAAAGAGGAAGTGTGAAATGGGGTATAAATATGATACACATATACAGTAATATAGTGGGAGTCGCAATATGAAAGATGCAATAGAAACAATCATAAGGTGAAACAAGATGTCACATTCATGATAATGAATTAGCCAAAGAATAGCCAAAGACTTTTGTGTAGTGGTTCCATTTAACCATACATAATCTGTATGATATATGATATCTGTGCATCATTTTCCACAAAGGCAGTTACAGTAAATTATATTTCCACATTTCCAAATTGCACTCAGCCAGTCTCTGGTTCTAGTCTGATAAATGGGAGGTGATCTATGTACCAGTGTGTGTGTGTGTGTGTGTGTGTGTGTGTGTGTGTGTTTGAGTGAGTCTATGTGTGTGCGTGTGTGTGTGTGTGTGTGTCTGTGTGTGTGTGTGTGTGTGTGTGTGTGTGTGACTGAGTGAGTCTATGTGTGTGTGTGTGTGTGTGTGTGTGTGTGTGTGAGTGAATGAGAGGGCTCGTAGGGCTGGGCAGCCCAGCTGCTGCTACTGACTGATCACATTACTGTAATCAAGCCCTGGCAGTAGTAATCCAGCACTATCCACACTGTTCAATTTCATGTCCAGACTTAATACCATTGCTCTTTCCCTTATTGACTCATCTTACATGGACCAGAGCGGAGCCTGGTTCTGGTTCAACAGTGCTGGTGTATCACTCTATCCCCGTCACACGGGCGTGGCATTCAGCGACTCTCTCTCTGACATTTACTCTCTCTAGGAAATAATGACAAGGGAAACATTTAGAAACTGAGATGAGTGAAAATGTAAGGGATGAAAAAAGGTGAAATTCTATCACCTATAACATTGTATTTGCAATGAATTCATTGATGAGTCTCTCACTTTGGCAGACACGTCATAATGACATGATAGTGTTATTCTACCTATACTTTGCTTGGGTGGTGGCCAACCATGTTTGACTTGTACATGAATGGGAGTTCTCAACTTGCTACAAGGTTGTTTCCCCATAATGTGTTGTTCATTCTAGTAATGCAAGCTGAGCAGTATTGGAAGGGTGTGACACACACACAAACACACACACACACACACACACACACACACACACACACACACCACACACCACACACCACACACACACACACACACACACACACACACACACACACACACACACACACACACACACACACACACACACACACACACACAGGTCCCTCTCTCTATCATGTCTATGGGCCTGCAGGTGGAGCAGTAGCACCAGCATTTGGCTGGCGTGTCCATTGGCCTCACCCAGACTGGAAGAGATGCTGACTGTAACACATTTCCTCTGGCCTCTCCTCTCCTCTCTCCTCTCCGCTGCGTTGCATTGGGAAAACACTGATTCAGCTCTTATGAGAAACCTGTCTCTGGGGGGTTAGCGGGCCAGGCTAATTTCACTACTGCTGAAGACACCCACTCCCCAACCGCATCATTCTTGATATAAACTATAGCAGGTGTTCTTGATTAATGGTCATATAGAAGATGTGAATGTTCACATACATGTGTAGTATGGAAATTGTAATCCAGTAATGGTATTGATTTTCTGTTGCAGGTCTGTAGGGATGGTTATGTATATCTACAGTAAGTGTCTGGGCGGGATTTTCACCAGTATCACTGTACATTGCAGCTTGTTCAGTTTTTTTTTTTTTTTCACTTTTAAAACATACATTTCTTTTTCGTTAATAAATGATAATAAAAATAAATGATAAAGAAAATTATATTTTCACTCTTCAGCTCTTCAGCCCAATGGAGTATGACAACACAATGTTACAATGTATAATGAATATAAAACCATTGATATAACTGTACTCTAGTCTATTCTATGCTTTGTTTTTTAAAGACAACAATTTATAACCTCCTAACCCCATGAACTCCCTCACATGAAGCAGAGCACTGAGGCCCACTGAGACAATGTCACAGCCCTAGTGACTGCAGATTACTGTGGCTGTGATGAAGACTGTCTCTCTGTGACAAAGAGGCTTTAGTGCACTGACTGTCCACTCCCTGTGGCTGGGTGGTGGCCCCTCTCTGCGCACTACAGCCTGGCCGCGCCTTTGCGACTCCACACATACCGCCGCATCCCCCCCCCCCCCACACACACACACACCCATCACCCCCCCCCCCCCCCCCCCCCCCCCCTTAGCCCCCTCTTGTCCGCTACCACACATTAATAATGCAGTGTGCCTCCTCAATCGTCGCCGTCGACATGCCATAGCATGTTTTATTCACATGGTGGAGTCAGCCGCGCTGTGCCGGTGATCGCCTCTCCTCCGTCCCCGTATCCATGAGATCGGCACAGAGACATGAGCATCAGCACTTCCTCCTTGACCCTCTCATCCCTATTAGGCAGAACAAGCAAACATGTCCTGTGGGAAAGGGGAAATTGGTTGCAAATATTTACATGTGTGTGTGTAACCACCTTCAGATCACACAGAAAAAAAATCATACTCTTTAATAAGAAGGCTGCTGTCTTGTCATCTTCAAGGTGAAAGGTATAATTGTCTTTGTTCTGTATGTAAAATCACACTAACATGTTAAAAGGCATGCAGATACATGTGATTACAAATGGGGATGTATTGTGGCTAAAACTTAACTGTCATGTTTATTGTGTTAACATGCACATGGAAAGTGGTATGAGTAACCACCAGTTTTCCTGTTTTGGGTGTACACAGATTTCATGTTGTCTCGAACACACTCTGTTGCTTGAATATGACATGATTCCCTACCTCTAACAACCTGAGTGTGTGTTGCCATATTAGATCTACACTCCCCTGTCTGGCTGTCCAATCATGCGCCACCCTTTACCTCATGACACCTCAGAAAGAGGACTCTGTCACGCCTTACTGCCCTTCCATACAGTAGATACGTCACAGGGATGATAGAAAGGTGATAACTCACTTGCTGCCTACATTATAGCACAGAACAATTCACACCTTTATGATTGACCATATTCATATATCTTATCATGTGTTATGGTTCTGGCATTTCATCATTTTGCAAATTCACTACACTGCTTACACAACAAAAGAAATGTACTTCCCTTGAACTCAACTGTCATACTGGCCACCCCTCCCATCCACTCTCCAACCATAAACACACGTCCACAGTCTTTCTTTGGGCGTTAGAGAGGTATGACTAGATAACTTCCTGTTGTGACCCCTAACTCTAACCCTGTCTGTCTGTCAGGTATCATTTTAGCCCAATAGTCCATGTCATATCATCTCTTGTATCTCCTGATACACAAATGGACTGTCACCTTAAAGCAGTGAGAAGCCCAGTGTCCAGATGGCCACTCATAGCAGCCCGCTCATCCATGGTGGAGAAGCAGAGAAGCAGTCTCCTTAAGAGGCCTCGCCAAAAAAAACGTCAAGATCGGTTCCTCTGCAGTATTATGGGAATTTTGGAGTGAAGAACAAGTATACTTGCAAACCCTAATGAATTTAAGATAACAGATAAAGTTGTTCAGTTTAATTTCACACTGAAGTAGCAGGTGAAAATGCATAATTAATAGTCATCAATCTGTCTTTAGCAGCTCACTGATGGGTTTAAAGGATGGAGGAGCTTTCATGACTGTCGTGGTTGAATATAATATATCAAGGAGTTTCACTTTTAAATCTGTCCTACTTACAGTACAAAGACAACCTCACTGGCCCACATCATTTGTTGTGTATTGCAACAAAACAAGATTACAGCTATATTTACAGCAGAGTAAATATTGTTTTCCCTGATAAGGGAAATATGTCACAACACAGTAGGCTATGTTTACATGAATAACTTACAATGACAATAACTGTATTCATGTTCTCTTAATAACTGTAAAAACGGTCACAGGTGTAAGCTTTATTATTATTATAATTTCAAAATCTATCGACAGCTACATAATCAAGCCTGTCACGCTGCCCTACAAAACCAAGAAGCAGTGACAGCAGACATTTTTCTACTGAAAATAATGGGGAGAAAAAGCCTCCAAAATGTCTTCAATTGTCTAATCACAGAAATAGTTTGTAGTGAACTGCTTAACAATGAGGAGTGGTATTATGTAGTTGTGCTGGAGCATGGAGCATTCCTCTTCCATGTCTTATTTCATGCCATTTGAATGCTGAAGTGGCCTTTGGTGACCCTGAGAGGACCCTCCTGGTAAGAGCAACATCTGCTCCAGTAACTGAAACATGGGGCCACCATAGTTTACTAAACACACACTAGGTGAAACTGAGTGCTCCTGTAGAGATAGCCATCAGCCGAAAGGCCCTGTGGACCAGACCTGGCAGACAGAGGTCATGTACTGTAGTGGAGTGGGAGAGTAGAGAGAGAGTAGAGAGAGAGGGAGGGAACCTGAACACACCACTGAGCTATAGGGAGGCCAGGAAACCTTACACTTACCTCTCAGTATAGCTACTGTATAGTACACAGAACATAGGGTCAAAACACAGTCGGTAAGAGACCTGTGTTTGTTTATAAGAGTGAATAGTCAGCAATGGATGAGACATGTGTTTCAAACCACATCTTCATTACATTATGAACACACTACAGTATGCACTCCACTTACTGTACATAAATACACTTCTATATCAACAGGTAAGCCTTCTTTCATCCCTTTTCACGTAAACCAAGACTGCTATACGGTAAACTCCTGTCCTCTCTGCTCTAATGGGATATGAAGTGTACTGTACCCAATCATTCACTCAGAGCTTACATTACGCCAATGTACTAGAGATGAAAGCTTGAACATTCAAGCATCTCTCTGGTGTTTTGATGGCCAAGCATGAAGTATGTCTTAGGGCTTTTAGCATTCCTGACTGTGAAATGACTGCAAAGGTTTCTCTCTCTCTCACACAGGAGAGCGAAAGGTCCTCATGGTGGACAGTTTTCCTGGATTGAATGTACGTTGTAAAGTCAGTGAAGCAGAACATGCAGACAGGTAATTCACGATGCAAGTACTGTGTAAACAGTGAGCTGATACCTGTGGGCATCAGGACTCCAGGATCTTTATGAGCATAGGATGGATTAAACCATTTAAAGTGACAGGGCAGGCTGGCATTTCAGACAATAGAGACATTGCTCTCTGTTTTAGCCCAGTTCCAGGTCATTTGGAAAGGTTATTTTGCTAGCTCCATTTAGTTTTGGTTTGTACTGGTGTGTGCGGTCCATTTCTCTAGTTTCTACTTAATCAACTCCAAGTACAGCTGTTTCAAGGCTTTTTTTTTGCTGCAACCTGTTGGAAAATAATGAATCACTCTTCGCTACTGTGTACTATGCTGTACTATGCTACAATAGATAGCTCTTGAGATTTAGACCCTGGCTTCCGCTCAGTGGAACGACGCCAAGTCAGAGTGCAGCTCCCTATCCCCAAGAGGTCTCCTATCAAAGCAAAACCCCACTGCCCAGTGAGCTGCCTTGGCCTCAGCTGTTACAACACCAACCCTCATCAGCTGTCTGTTTTCGTCCTGAGTGTTCTCCTCTCTCTCACTAACGTAATGTCCATGTTCTGTCAGCCCCAGTAGAGCAGCGCAGCATCTGTTATCGTCAGTCACTGGACAGGCTTCTGATGATTGACCTTTTGAGAGAGGTCGTCTGGTAGTATTGTAAATGTTGTTTAACCATTATTACCCCCTCTTTATTTGCAATGACAATATCACCACTCTTTAAAAGTCATAAATTGTTGTTCACAAACGCTATTATTACCTTAGTTTTTACAATGCCAAAATACATTGAAATACAACACTCTAACAACAACTGAATATAAAACCAGTGGTTTTCTCCAGATTAGTGAAACTATAATGGTTACGTTGGTTCTCACAGATGCAGCTTTTCAGAGGGAATGTGAGAGCTAGAGAAAAGCCAGAGGGCTTGCAGCTCAGGGCTCAACCTAAAACGTGTAAAAGCTTTATGATGCCAGCAGATAGGATCACGCCTCCTTCTCTGTTTTACCATACAACCCCTCTCTCACTGATCCCTGAGCGCTGTCCCCTCTGGGGGGAAGTCGTTTGTCAAAGACAGATCCCCCCAGGAGCTCTGGTGGATTTAGGGGTTTCCTCTAACGTTCAAACGATGCAATTCCCAGAATTACGCTCATTCATGGCAAGTGAAAGCGCTGAGGGAGAAAAGATTGCCTCTCCCGCCTTCATTCATGAGTCCAGGCCCCTAATCTGAGTTGGGGGGGGGTACAAAGAGTAAGGGGCCAACACTATTTATCAGAGACTGAAGTACCAAGTCAGCCATGGGCAGCATTTATGGAATCCTAGATCTTTTTAACAGATGGTTGGTGTTGATGATATTTGAGAGCACTTGTTGGACTACTCATGTTGCATCTCATCATTTTGAATGAAAATAACTACAAAAAATCTGCTAAACAGTACATCTTAAATTGAAAATGATAATGTGTATGACAACCCAAAAATCTGCTTTTGAGCAATGATCACAATAAATGGCCAGATATTATTTTATATCCTTTCTTTGTATTATACATTCTGATGTCAGCAAAAACCAAATCAAAACAACATCAGACTAAAACAATAACAAACCGCAATGAGGATCTAATAACAGTGTGTGAGAGGTTGCGCAATGAGGTGCATTAAGAGGGCAGTAATGCCAGGATTATGCCAGGGGGCAGTCTGTGGGAAACCTGGCCTCGCCCAGCCTTAGCCTAGTGACCCAATGAACTGGCTGTCACCAGGAAAAACACAGACTGCACAGCACCGCTGGCTCTGGCAGCTACTGCAGAGCTGCTTCTCTCTCTCTCTCTCTCTCTCTCTCTCTCTCTCTCTCTCTCTCTCTCTCTCTCTCTTCTGCTCTCTTCAGTTCTCCCTCCTCCCTCCCCTCTGTGTCTATGTCATGTCAATTCAATTCAATAAGCTTTAAATTCATCTAGTCGTGTCTCTGTCTCTGTCTCTGTCTCTGTCTCTGTCTCTTTCTCTCTCTCTCTCTCTCTCTCTCTCTCTCTCTCTCTCTCTCTCTCTCTCCTCTCTGCCTCTCTCCATAGCCACCAGCTCAGCTATAACACACCAGTGCCAGTGGCCTAGTTTCTACCAAACATCCACAGCCAGAGGAGGATCTGGTAAATAACACCAGCCCTCTTTGACTGGTGGGACTCGCCCTCTCCTGGTGCTGTTGCTAGGAGACAGTGGGCTTAGAATCCAGCTCAGATGCACTGCACCTATGTTCTGGTCTCCAGCGCAAATATCATATCCTATCCTAACAGGAAACACAGATCAATATAAACACCAGTTTTTCAGTATATCTTCCTGTTATTGCAACCTTGTGTATGTACATGTACAGCATTCTGTAATATTTCTGCACAGACACATATTATCACATATTATTGGATAGTGATGATAGTGTAGGTGATTCATTGAATACATCTGGGTTTTGGAAGACAGAGTGCGTGAGTGCTGGTGCATAGGGCTCTGGTGCCCATGCTGCTTGGCAGAGTGGTACAGTATAGTACTGCACAACAGGGACTGTGCCCTTCCACTGTCATTTACGTCTGAGCAAACACAGCATGAACCCAGAGTCAATAAAAGACAAAGGACTTTAAAAATGTACAAGTTCTGTGACATTGCAGCAAATCTCAGAGCTCTACCAAGGGCATCTCCACTGTGAGGGGCTCTGCACTGTTCAAACCTGACCTTCACTTATGATACTGCAGCACTTACTTTGCTAATGTGTAATAGACAGTGGGCTACATTGTTTGGGAAATTCAACTTGACATTAATGGATCATATCAAAATGAAACTAGAGCAACTGTCTTGGAGTCCAAACATATCTAATACATTATACACTATAAAGTGTTTTGAGGTGGGGAAATAAAAATGAACAAAAGCCTTTGTGATTATATAACCCAGGATTTATAGATCATTAGGATAATCTCCACTGGCCTCAGTGTTTACCATTTAGCTGAGATACAACAGCTGTCTGATGTGATCAAATGAGCATTAAGAGAACACACATACAACTGCCTTGGTTTCCGAAAAATAAATACAGACTGTAGATAAGTACAATTATGATTCCAGCTAACCTAGATATCTTCATATCTAGGTTATATCTTGTTTACAGTATACTCCAGGGTCAGTGGGTTCATATTCATGGTATTCGTGAGCAGAAGGTCCTGTTACAAATTAAATAGGTGAAAGAAACCTACTGTACAGAAGCAGTAACATGAGAAGGTAGAGCAAAAACACACATCAAAAGTAACATCATCGGGGCGCTTAGTAGCGTAGCACACTAATGTGCTTACCACGTAATTGCAAGGTTCCTGGTTCGATTCCGACCCTCGACCTATCTTGCATGTCATCCCTCCTCTCTCTCCCATCCTTCCTGTCAATCTCTACTGTCTCTATCCCAATAAAGCAGAAATGCCCTAAAAAATATATTAAAGAAAAAAAGAAAGAAAAAAAAAAAGTAACACCATCAATGGCAGGTGAAAGCGAAAACTACACTCTATGGCTTCTCGGTGCATACTTTTCGGTGCATACTAAAGGGTTAACCACTGTCACTTCCTCTCAAAATCTCCCTCTCTTGATTAATTGGCACCTTGGTTTGTGACATGTCTGTGAGGATCTCCCTGAGGCTCCTATAGTGGAGTCTACGAGCTAGACTGGCCCTTCTCCAGGTCTAGTCTGGAGAGGAAGACACTCAGCTGGCCTCACTGTCTGTGAGAGAAGAGAGAGAGAGTGCTAACAGCCAATAAACACCCTATGTTTCCCTAACCCGCCCCCGCTGGGCTGGCGAGTTGTGATTGTGAATTGTTGCGTTGGTTGTTAGGCGGAGTATGGGCACATATAGTATCTGACAGGGCGTGTAGGTGTCCTGTAGGTTGGGAAATGGGCACCATGGGTAAGGCTGAATGTTGCTATGCTGCCAGTTTTAACTGGATCGCTACACACATAACGACAGACGATAACATAATATAATTATCACTTGCCTCAGTGTTAATGACTTTGTAATGTTACCAGACCGCTCATGGTAATTGGATATACACTTTACTGCATATTTATGACCTTATATTACTGGTGCTGAATACCCTCTTTGGTACAGATTTTTTGCATTCATTTGTTTTTTAATGACTTAAAGATATTGTGTGATTTATGGGTTGTTGTGACAAGTGAAGTTGTGTTTTAGTAGCACACACACACACACACACACACACACACACACACACACAGACACACAGACACACAGACACACATACACACACACACACACACACACACCTGGAACACCTGTTCACAGACAGAGCACCCTAAATACCTCTAAGTGTCCTTTAAAAATTGACATCAGTAAATCACTCAAATGTATCAAGACATTCAAAGTGATTTTACCTCTTATATATCGTTCACCAAGGTCCTTGAGTACAATGAGCTATAATTTACACTATGAGCTGAAGGCACTTTAAAACACTTAGGAAATACACTGTTAACAATGTCAAAGCCTTATGGTTTGTTGATTTACAGTCCAGTGATTAAAACCAGTTTCCTTCCCCTCAGAAATATGCTAAGAGCATACAGTAGCATTCTTTAACAGCCAGGTCACTATTTGAACAGCAAGGAATGTGAAGAAGTAAAAGACTTACTGTATTTCCTTGTCTTCGAGAAAATACATCAATATAACTTACGACCTTGCTCGGGTCATTTGTAGAGTCCATCAAAGAAGCAGTCAGTCAGGCAGATGTGGAGCATGCCGTAAAATACTTTTGGGAATGCAAAAATGCAAAAAAAAAAAACAACAGTCAGTCTGGCTGTTTGATGTGTCTGTCTGGGGCAAGGCAGATGGCACTAAAGGTAGGTGCATTTGATGGCTGGCATTTCTGCTGCTGACATTTCATGTTTATGTCGACCTATTTTTGGGTACCCAAGCTTTTGTTTTTTTTGTTTTAAATGGTCATGTGCCTCTGTGGGTCTAAAGAGGGTAGATTACAGTACAGTAAGGTCTCAAAGCCTGTCTCACTGAATATATACATATATACCTCTTGAGGGCATTGCACTTTGATATAATGGACATATGGGGGGTGGGGGGTTGCTGTATCCAGATGATGTGATACAGCACTGTTTCATGACCTCATATGAAAAGCCTATCCTTTTTTACCACTTCCATCCCTTTCCGTGGGACTGTTTAGGGACTGTTAGAACAGACCATTGTTTGATGGACAGGTTTCTCAGAATGTCACATCGTCTACCGTAATCACAGTGCACTGTATCAAGGGAAACGTTGACATGGGGAAAGGATTCAAGATTCAAGATTCAAGATTCAAGATGGTTTTATTGTCATATGCACAACAATTACAGGCAATGAAATTCTTAAGTCTTGGGCTCCTCCAACAGTGCAATAAGAAGTGTAAATGGAAGAATGTGTGTAAAGACTTTCAAACTCAGATTGACAGCTTCCTGTCATAGTCATGTGTCAAACAGAGGTTTGAACCACTGGGTTAATGCATAGTAAATAATGGATCGTCAAAGTCAAGCAAGGTGACCACATTTCTATACGGTCACAAATTAACGGTTGTGTGCCACAAGCAGATGTCATTGAAGTCTTCACAAACATCCGTGTTCAAACATCTTAGAGACACAAGCCTTTTAACCTTGATGTGTTCCTTACTAAACAGTCTTTCCATTAGAGAGCATTATTTGGGTCTTTTTTTTGGGGGGGGGGGGTTGCACTGATGTCACAATCAATCTCCTGTTGGAAGGCACAGGAGACTCTGCTACAGAGCAGCACTACAGACAGATCAAAGACAGAGTAGCTAGCTAGTCACTACTGTAGCTCACATCAAATCACAGCTCACTGGGAGGCATTCATTCATTCAGCCTTTCTCTAGTCTAGTCTTACATTTACAGCTTTCCTCTAGTCTCTGCTCTTGTACAGGTCATAGGCTTTAGATGATCTATAGTGGGTATGTTTGTATTACAGTCTTCTCTTGGATAGTGTTACGGTGGCCACAACCTTGGGTATGGTTGCTTTTTAAACTTTGGGCAGCGTGCCATGGGCTGGCATGACTCCCTGGTAACGCCACCCTGTCACCTCCCCCTGTCACCTCCCCCTGTCACCCCCCTCTTCCAAACTCACCTGCTACACCGCTAACTACTGTGCATCTCTACATTCCTCAAGTTCCATAGAGGTCAGTACATGGATCCAGTGATGGGCTTGGGTCAGGTTTAATGTCGCTGTGCGACTTAAACCCATACTCATGCGTGCAAAAGGAAAGGAGCAGTGAGGTTTTGTGTGTTACATACCTGAGGCCAGGAAAATGGAGATGAGCCAGTAGGAAAAAAACATGCAAAAATATGCAACATTACGATGGGTCCTTTATAGACATTCCAAGGTTGTGTTAGTGGCTTTGTAGCACTGAATTTTTTGATACTCGAAATAACACCAAATTCAGTCAGTTTTTTCCAAAGAAATGAAATGAGTAGAACTGCCATACCCATTCAAATCAACATTCCATGGTGGGTGTACCAGTGGCCATCTTTTGGTGTACCGTTTTGAAGTTTTACTTTACAGCTTTATTAGCAACCAACTCAACTCAACTGACATTGGAATGTTCAGTCAAATGTTGCTTAGTTGCTATTTTTGTAGCTTCTCTCTGTGCTCTACAGTACACATGCTATAACAATGATAACCATCATATGACCAATGATAATCACCAATGAATTGTTGGCCATCTTTTGGTGTACTAGCCAAATTGCCATGTTCTGATGCAGCATGTCCTTTCTAGTCATTCTATTTCTATGTTTTTTTCTGCTATTCATTTCAATAGTGGAGGCATTTGCATGGGCCGCTATTGTTATTACCGGAGACATCAGGAGGTGATATCCATGCTGATTGTCCCTTGTGTGAAAGGTGACTGCACGCCTCCTGTGATAAGTGAAACATAGCATGACGCTTGCGACAAGCTCAACCTGACATCTGACCACGGCCATACCACTTTCCCCCAAAATGAGCCATCTCAATGCAATCAAACTGCTATTCTGAGCTCCAATTTCCTATCTGATTGAACTTTTTGCCTATGAAAAATACAACATTTTAATGACTGTACAGGAACTAATGAATCAATATTAATTGATGTGTTGATTAAACAATTTACATGCTCACGTAAGTGAATAAAACAGTCAGTGACTCAATATCGATCTTTGATTTATGTGATTATCATTCTATAAAAGGAAGTAATCTCTTCAGAGGAAACATATTCCCTCTTTCTGCCTCAAGTCAAATGCACAGGCTTGACGACACACTCCTCTGTTACAGGTTTTTACTGCAGTCTCTAAATCAAGGCCAAATGACCAGCCATGACCAGACGTCTCAGAGCCCATTCTGATAATAGGAGTTAATAAGCACAACAACATCATTAAGTCCCTCAATGGGAAAGACTAGCACGTCACAATGAAGCCAAGGGGGGTCTGGTGGGAACAAAGAGGTCTAGAGCCAGCGGGTAGAGAGACCTCCTGACTGGGAGCGGGCTTATGATGGTCTGTCCGACACAGTCACCCACATCAAATGACAACAGACAAATAGACACGCAACACAATAGATGTTTTACATGGAAGACAAGGTTGGGTGGACAGTGACAATATGATTTGGAGTGTACCTTTTGTGTTTGTGTTAGCATTAGCTACTGTAGCAATATGCTTTCAATATGAAAGTACAGTTTTCATATTCACCAGTGACCCAAGGTTTAAGAGATAAAGCTTGGTATGTGCATAGCTCTATAAAAGCTACTGTATAAAAGGTATGGTTCAGATTACCCATTTTGTCCACATATGGCAAACTCCTATATAAATGTTCACATCACAGCAGCTGCTCAAAAGGAATTTTTACTGTCCGAGATTTTCACCACTTGGCAATTAACACCATGCCATAGGGTAAAGTGGTCCTCATAATCATCGCTTTCCATAGAAGACATGGGATATACCTGCCTTGCATTGTATACACATTGGGGGAGACCATTAATGATCTTGCAGTACAAAGGGAAGCCCGTGTTTCTGACCTGTAGTGGTCCACTCAGTTCAAACTGCCTCAGGCTGTGGTTAACAATGTGCCGTTTCATGTTAGGGAACAAAAGGGCCTGACTAAACCCTGCTTCTGTTTTCACTGTGTGGGAATTCCAGCCCTGTAACCTGCCTATTAAAGTGGCCCGGTAATAAAACCCAAGGCTCACCTTGACATAGGGATGGTCCCACTAAAACAGCTATGCTGTGGTATGAACATGCTTTAATGATGTGTATGTGTGTGTGTGTGTGTGTGTGTGTGTGTGTGTGTGTGTGTGTGTGTGTGTGTACATTATGTGTGCACATACATGCATCATAGGAATGTATACGGATAACCTTGGCATTCTTGTGTATAAGTATGTGCCATCCACAGCATCTATATATGTAGTTAAGGTAGGCTGGCATGTTTTTGTATTTGTATGTTAGGAGGGATACATACTGTTACCATCTTGTCCTGGCTGTCCTATTCTCAGCCACTGTGCAGTCTGTGCAGTTTTCTGAGCTGATTTACTAGCCTCTCTGAGCATCATATTAACCCAAACCTCATGTGAGAGCTCCCGCATCCCTTCACCCCCCCCCCCCCCCCCCAGCCCCCTCCACCCACCCCCACCGCCCTCCCGGAACCCCTTCTCCTCTGGGCTACTCTTTTCCAGCCTCCCATGCCCCATATGGAAATATGCGGTGGGTTGTGGAGGTCAGCAAATTCATTACACTGAAGGTGCTACAAGCGAGCACGACCTGTTTGATCTCAGTGTGGCGCTTGTCTCCAATAAATTAACCAGCAATCGAGGCTATTTACTTTGGTTTGGGGCTATTTGAGCAGGCATCATTAAATGGCCAAATTCAAGCGTTTATGGGAAAACGTGTGCTTTGTCCTCATTTAGGGGGATTGGGGCTCTTTGTAAAGTCTGAAAGTGCAACACAGGGGTTCTGGTTAACATTGCTCTTAGTCAAGCCCTGGATGATGAAGTTTAAGGAGAAAAACATATTACTTTTTTATGAATGCATTGTGGAGGTAGTGTTTTCTCACATCAAAGCCATTGGTTCCAATATAAAGGAGAAAGTAATGGTCCTTATTGCAAACAGGAGTCCCAGCATTATGGTCTCTCAATACATCAGTCACATTGCAGTCATTAAGGGTCTTACTTGAGCCACTATATATGTCACCCATTCAGTCCAGATGTTGGGAGAGATCTTAGAAAGCAAGGCATTTAACGCTCTATATTTCATAGAGGGCTTGTGTTACCTTCGAAGGAAGTCATGTCAACAGCTGTGGGAAAATGTTATTATTACTTCTTTATAATCACTACAGACCTCTTACTTCTGAATTCGGACATTCAGAATAGCAATTTTTGTATTACTTGAATTCAATTTCAAACAAATTGAAGTTGTTCACCTCCAAATGACCTCACAAGTTCCATACAGTATGCCTAGTAAATCAAGATCATGAGGATCTTGCTTAAGCAAGAGCGCTCAGATACAGTACTGTAGGTACAGACTGAGTTATAGCACCTCTACTACTACAAATACAGAGCTGTTTATGGTGTATTCCCATCCCAGCTGGTTCCTCTCAACCGTAGTACTGTAATGATCAAGCCAGGATCAGAGGCTCTGACACACCGCTTTTATCGCCTGGTTACAGGAAGTGTGCAGCTTTCATTTGCAGCCAAATCAGCATGGCTGTGGTTTGCCCTCAATGGATGTCACATGGGCTCCTCTGAGAAATGCAGTCATCTGTCAACACTCCATTACAGGTAGTTTTGGCTGTCTGAGCGGCCACGTCACACAGCAACATCCAGCCTGGCTCTGTGTGTGTGTGTGTTTACTGTGTATGAGGGAGCTATCATTGGTTACAGTAGGTTACAGTAACTGTGCTGGTGCAAGGAAATCCTGTGCTTATGTGGCCAATGGTGTTCGAACCCGGGCCTCCTGCACGCCACAAGATTGTGTGAGCCTGTTGAGCTGAAGCTGAAGCATTAGCTTGGGGAGCAAATATCCTCAGGTATCAGGAAAAGTTACTCATCAAGCAAGCCCGGTTCCAAACCACATCCCGTTACATCATTCCAAAGCCACCAGCTCTGATGCCTCATCATGTTCAAGTTCCAAGTTTCAAGTTTCAAGTTTCAAGTTTATTTGTTACTTCTCATACACGAGTGCAGGGAGTCAAATTCTTGGGCTTGGTTCCTTGACAATGCAGCATACAAAATACAAATAAAACAAATAATACAAATACGCAGTAGTGCAATGAGGTAAGGACAAGACAATAAGTGACATAGTACAAGATAAGTGAGACAAGACAATAAGTGACATAGTACAATATAAGTGAGACGGTTGGACAGTGACGATTGTTGGGGACACAAGACAATAGACATGACACAATTGCATGCGAGAGTCTGGCTAAGCTCCTGTCTCACACATCCATGCTGAAGGTTTGGAAGGTTCTGGCAGGAACAAGAAATTACTCCATAGGCCTCCACAGTAAAATTGGCTTTTTTCACAGTGCAGAATGTAAAGGACAGGGGAGAGGCTTATTCTTTAGAGGAATCGTTAACTCTGGGGTTGTTTGGTGAAAGTTGAGGACCTGAAATGTTGCTGCTTCGTAATGGTGTAGTAAACTGGAGTAATTATCAACTTCATAAGTGGGCGAGGGTAATAAGTACTTCATTATTAGTAGTGGTAAGTAGTACAACAGAGTACTGGAGTGAGTCCATGTTCAAACTAGGTATAACCAGAGTAGGTCCCTCACATGTTAGAGCAGTAATAACCCAATAGTTCCATGTGTTTGTTGTGGCGCTCTATGTAGAGCCTGATTGTTGTACACTATGCAGAATAATACAAGGTCACTCTCTGTGAATACCTTAATTTATTATGCATAGCTTCTCTGTTTACATGATAATGATAATCAAAAGGTCACCCTTTCAGCAGAGGACAATGGAATACTGTAATGACATTAAAAACGAACTATTGTAGACTGGCATGGTATAACGTCAATAGTTACACAGTTCATGATAAATTGATTGCTCATTAGCTGCTAACTCAGTTAAGTACACATTCAATGTGAACAGAATGAAATCACCCCTATCCCCAAGGCTACTAAGAGTACTGTAATTACTGCAATTAGGTGCCAATACATGATTCAAAATTGAGCCGCTGCAAACAGAGCATTATATTTAGATTCACAACATCCACACCAATAAACCAGCATGGTGGTCTGTGTCCAGCATGATGTGAATGAGACTAGCTGTCTATGAGGGGATCATCTGTCCAGGAAGGGGCCTCCTGGTGAGACTGTTATGGCCACTCACTACACAAGCCCAGCAGCCCCCGAGGGAAGTTTCTCTTTCATTCTCTTTGTCTGTGTGTGTATGTGTATGTGTATGTGAATGTGTATGTGTGTGTGTGTGTGTGTGTGTGTGTGAGTGTGGTGTGTGTGCGTGTGTGTGTGTGTGTGTGTGTGTTTGTGTGTGGTGTTTGTGTGTGTGTGTGGGTGTCTCCTTTTCTGTGGGAACTGCTGTTGTGGTTGTGGTTGGGACAGAGAGAGAGGAGAGCGGTTAATGGGGTCAAACTAATAATTTACAGTAGTCTGACATTAAACATGACACTACAAGGGCTGATGTGAGGAAGAGGAATGTGTGAGTGTATTTGTGTATTTGTGTGTGTGCATGTGACACAGAGAGAGACTTTATTTGAATATGTAAATGTAGTAAGGTGTGTCTTTAGTTAATATATGTCCATGCATGTCACTGGGTTCACAACTATCTGAAAGTGACTGATGTATTGAAGTACTGTACATGTCATGCTTTTGAGTGTGACAGAGAGTCATAGGGTTCACTTCCTAAATTATTAGGAAAATTGAGGGAGATACACAGCTTCTTGGAAACAAGAGCTTATAGCGTAGCTCACTAACTTAGGATACATCTGTCATGCACAGTTCACGCACATGGTGAAGATTTACACTCACCGGCCACTTTATTAGGTATACCTTGCTAGTACCGGGTTGGACACCCTTTTGCCTTCAGAACTGCCTTAATTCTTTGTGGCATAGATTCAACAAGGTGCTGGAAACATTCCTCAGAGATTTTGGTCCATATTCACATGATAGCATCACGCAGTTGCTGCAGATTTGCTGCACATCCATGATGCGAATGTCCCGTTCCACCACATCCCAAAGTGTTCTATTGGATTGAGATCTGGTGACTGTGGAGGCCATTGGAGTACAGTGAACTCATTGTCATGTTCAAGAAACCAGTTTGAGATGATGTGAGCTTTGTGACAATGGCGCGTTATCCTGCTGGAAGTCCCCACACCATTACACCACCACCACCAGCCTGAACCGTTGATACAAGGCAGGATGGATCCATGCTTTCATGTTGTTTACTCCAAATTCTGACCCTACCATCTGAATGTCGCAGCAGAAATCGAGACAATTTTGGTGAGCCTGTGCGAATTGTAGCCTCAGTTTCCTGTTCTTAGCTGACAGGAGTGGCACCTGGTGTTGTCTTTTGCTGCTGTAGCCCATTTGCTTCAAGGTTCGACGTGTTGTGTGTTCAGAGATGGTCTTCTGCATACCTTGGTTGTAACGAGTGGTTATTTGAGTTACTGTTGCCTTTCTATCATCTCGAACAGTCTGGCCATTCTCCTCTGACCTCTGGCATCAACAAGGCATTTTTCGCCCAGAGAAGTGCTGCTCACTGGATATTTTCTCTTTTTCGGACCATTCTCTGTAAACTCTAGGGATGGTTGTGCGTGAAAATCCCAGTAGATCGCAGTTTCTGAAATACTCAGACCAGCCCGTCTGGCACCAACAACCATGCCACGTTCAAAGTCACTTAAATCACCTTTCTTCCTTATTCTGATGCTCGGTTTGAACTTCAGCAGCTCGTCTTGACAATGTCTACATGCCTAAATGCAGTGAGTTGCTGCCATGTGATTGGCTGATTAGATATTTGCGTTAATGTGCAGTTGAACATGTGTACCTAATAAAGTGGCCGGTGAGAGTATGTTTGTGTTGAATGTTGAGCTTGTGCAATGACTTTCTGCAACTGAAGCACATCTCAAATTGCATTCTAAATAAGACACAAAAATGGGGGCCAAAACTCTATTTGTGCCATATTTGAGTAGGCCATAAACCAGTCAAAAGCACAGTAACTGGTGTTTGGGAGGGTAAAATCTCTGAGTTCCATTCCCAAATGAAGACATTACCCAATCAAAGCATATCCTAGAACATTTTGGGTCATTCACAACTTTTCAATGTTACCCAATTAACCGAGAGATACTTTTGCGCAAAGTTTGATTATGCTCACAATTTAATTTAGAGTTTGCAGTGTTTTAGTTGTTTTTGCCTTTATAACACATGCATCTGATTGGCTAGTGATTTTGGATGGCAAACTACAATTGGCTGTCCACATGTCCACATGGACAGGCTGTCCACATGTTTCACAAACCCAACAAATTGTACGACATGTGGATGGACAGCCAGTTGTGCTATAATGGAAAACACACTCCTCTGATAAATATAGGCCCTCAAGCATGTAACATGTTCACATCAGCAGCTGCACTTCCATGGTACTGATGGTAATTGAATATGAGTCCAAGTTATGCCAGAGTATCACGCTATGTGCAATATACATGACATCTATGGATCCTTTGTATGGCTATGAATGACCATTGACAGATATAGCTCGCTTGACTCTTTCAAAACAGTTTGAATATACATCTCCTCTCCACTCAACTTTCACTCTTGAACTTGATGCCCCTTATAGCTCTTTGATGCTCAGAGAGCGGGGGGGCCTATACTATAGAATGGCCTGTGTAGATGGTCCCAGAGTGTCCTGCTGCTGTGGCTCTCCTGTAGCGGGGGTCCTGGTGCTGCTGACAGTGGGATGACATCACCAGGGGGTCCCTTTGTCCTCCTTCTTTTTTCCGGAGAGTGTTGGAATTTGCACACATAGGCTGTGTGGCGCTTCTATCTCCAGATCGGAGTGGACACAGCACTTTTGAAAAGCCCTAACAAGATTAAAATCACAGGGCAATCAGCTGTCAGTCCTCACACACACCAGCTAGCTAGTGAGAACTCATATGGAAACTAAGGCCCACTGCTCTCATAACCACACGCAACACAGATAAATAGCAGGGATCTGTAGAGAAGAGCTTTATGGACTCTTCCACATTCAGATCTGTTGTCATTGATTATAATGGATTTCTCCCCTCTGTTTGGTTAGAGGCACTTTTCATTTGAATGCCAACAGGCACTTTTCACTTGAATGCCATTTCTCCATTGAAGGTTTCCAGGTTGCCTGTACTGTATATATTTTCCATTTGTTTTCCTTTTTCATTTTGGTAATGTCCTGTGTCGTAATCTCATGTGTATATGAAGAAGAAGACTGGCCATGATATCAATTCTCATCAATTGTAGGAATGTGGTATGTGCATACCCCCCCTCCTAGACAACACACATGCACACCCCCAAGTCAGCCATATTCGGCACCCCTTGAGCAGTTAGGTTAAGTGCCTTGCTCAAGGGCACAGCGGCAGTGGTAGGCACCTTAGATATGATGCCAGTTACCAGCTCACATCCGGCTTCCTCCTGGAGTGGGGATCGAACCAGCGACCTGACGATTACTGGCCGGCCTATCTAACCTCTAGGCTACCTGCCGCCCCCACATTCAGTATGCGTGCGTGCGTGCGTGCGTGCGTGTGTTCCTCTCTTCGCTGAGGTTCTGGTGGCCTGTAGCACCCCTGGGTGCATATCTATCCCATTACATCACTGGCAAGGAGCCCAGTCTTTGAGAGAGCTGCTGAGTGCACACAAATCAAGGTCATGCAAGTGGAATCACCTCTCCTCTCATTGTCTTACGTCAGGTTTCGTCATTCTAGTGCGACCCCGCTTTGCCTGAACTGCAGTGTGGACGGAGTCACGCTATCTGTCGTAACACAATGCTCTCCTCTTTCATTCTTATTATCTTACGCTTCTTTTTGTAAAGGTCTTTGGTTCTTAGAAAAGCACTATATCAGTTTGATCTATTATTTATTATTATTATTATTATTATTATTATTATTATTATTATTATTATTATTACAAACTTTTGTATAGGTCTTTATAACTGGATCGACAGACGTCAACCATGTTTTTCAGTCAACAGCCACTCAGAAATGATCTCATGTTGATGTTTCTATGTCACCATGACAGAAAATGGTCAAATGTAATTCCTGAAGTTTTATACATGTGAATGATGCAATCTTTACCTTCTTGATCTCCCCCCCTCCCCCACCACACCCTCTTTTTTTTGCAATTGCTATGTTGTAACAATCTCTTGTAAAAGAGCAAGGCACTATCTCCTGGAATGTAGCTATGCACACACAGCACAGAAGCATTGATTAGCATTGACACTGGTGTTCATTTGACAAATATTACCCTGTAATCATGTTGACTGTGTAAATACATGACTGATGTGCACAGCATCTGAATCTGAATGACAACACCTTTGTGTTTAGTTCCTGGGGCTCTTTTTTGAAATTCAATGGCAATTAATGGGCAATGGGTGTTAAAAAGTTCATTTTCACATGTGTTGCTTTAAATGTTGTGAACATTTTAACCCTCTAGCCCCCATAGCGACCGTCGACGCCCGTTCTACATATTACTAGAGCGCCCGTGCAGGGCCTTGATTTTCTAACCATATTAAATGTATCAAGAACTGAAAATGAACTAGCTAACAATTCAGTTCAAAACAGTCTAAACAGTTCATGTTGTCATTTGACAAGTTGTAGTTTTTCTCAGTTGTAGCACTGTAGTCACGAAAATGTCCTCGTTTGTTCAGCTTGGATGCTACGCGAGTGATGAGAGTGGGACTGATTCTGTCTCTTTCCCCATGGAAAGTGATGATGACATTGTGAGTGAATGTTTGTGGATAGATAGCCTAAGCCTCAGTTGTGATACGTTCGATCGCTTAGGGAAAGTCCCCCTCAGGGTTGCTATCTAGTGGGACCTGTGGGCTCCCGGTAGTAGCTCGCATCAGATTCAAGGCGCTGGTGCTCGCCTACCGGGCGGCAAAGGGAACAGCCCCTCCCTACTTGCAAGCAATGGTTAACCCCCAAACCCCTGCACGATCACTCCGCTCTTCCACCTCGGCTGCCCGCCTGGCACCGCCGTCTCTACTTGGATGCAGCGGCCGCGCCACTCGGTCACGGCTTTTCACTGTCCTGGCGCCCCGCTGGTGGAATGAGCTTCCCACTACTGTCAGGACTGCAGATTCACTACCGATCTTCCGCCGTAGATTGAAAACCCGTCTCTTCAGGCTACATCTTAACAGTCCCTCCTAAAGACCACTTCACCCCCACTACCCCCCCTGTACTAACCCCAACCCCAAGTTATCTCCTGTTAATTATTACGACTGCCAATGGCCCCTGGTGTGAGCATTGATTACTTTGTCTTATGATGACTGTTGGATAGATCATTCACTTACTTAAACAAATGTATTTGTTGTAAGTCGCTATGGATAAAGGCGTCTGCTAAATGCCATAAATGTAATGTAACCTGTCTCTTCATCATACCTGAAGAGGGATCGCTGTTTTGGGGGGCAAAGATCACCAAGTACCGTAGTGGTCATTTGAAAGCTATAAGCCCTCGAGTTGCAGCGATTTCTCACCATACAGTTTTGACGAGGAAGTTACCTTGTCTTTGTGACTGTGATTTTAAATGTTTTGGGACGGACGACTTTCAACTTTGCTATCAATAGCAAGACCTGTCTCGTCATCATAGCTGAAAAGGGAGCGCTGTTTTTGGGAGCGCAGAGCACCGCTATAAGGCTCGCATATGAGAGCCATAATCTCGAGTTGGAGTGATTCTCTCCATATAGTTTGACTGAGAAATTCACTCAAATTATATTTATAAATATATGAAATATGTTTTGCTTAGAATGCTCACTTTCTATTACTATTAAGACAACTACTACTACTATTTTGATCCAAAAACAGTACTTTTTCAAATCTGGTATGGTGGTCGAGTACTGATCTTTACATACCATTTGTATGTTTTAATTGTCTACTGTAGCTGGATATGCACACATTTGCTGCCATTAGAAAATGTAGAATATTGACGTATTTACATAGAGGGCAGCAACGGCAAAACGACATGCTTCGACTTCAAGTGCGCTTGAGTCTTCCTAATGATATGAGCCTGGATGAACTCAAGGTCATCTTACTGTAGCCACTGTATACTATGTTCATTTGCTTCCAGATGACCTGGTTTGTGTGTGTGCTGTGACCGTAAACATCTGACGATCTGTAGACATGTAGCATGTTTACATGTATGTTCAATAGACTGAAAACATTAATACATTAAAAAATATACATGACATGGCTCTGGCATGGTTCATTTTGAGACACTGATATGATGTATTTTAAAGATCTCTCAAGATGATGCGTGAGCTGATTTGATATGAATCTATATCACTATTAATAGATGATTCACTACACTTGATTAGAGACATGCATATAATGTCTTTAATAAAGGGAATCCTACAGGATGTACTGATAAAGATGTATACAAGAGATCTGACTTGGCAGATAATAGATGTCAATACACTTACTTTATATCTCTATGGCTAATGACTCCAATGTAACATTTGTTTTTCAAGGCTTTGCAAAAGGTTCAGACTTATGGATAGTGGATAAATGAACAGCATCATGATATCTTTTTGAAAAAAATAAATACATTTGCTAATGTTTCTGAAGGAATTATTGTTAGTCTTCTACTTTTTATCTCATGACAAATGTGGATAGTTACAATTTGAAGGGTGCATTTATTAATACAGTAATAGGCCATGTCACACAACACTTTGGCATAAAGTACCTCATAGAGTACCTCTTCTCTTCATTGGGACCTGTGTCATCATATCAAACAGATGTGACATCTGTTTGACATCCCCAAATGAGACAAGGGAAATAATAGGACACTAAATAGGACAGATTTCCTTAATGACCTTCAAGGATTTAATTTATTAGCAGGGGCAGTTACACTGTTTTCAATGAGAGTCACAATGGTCACTCTAAATATTTTGGTCTAATGTGAGGTAGTATTCAATCGACCAAACACAGCCATTACTTGCTCCTGTCTAAGTCATTTTCTCCAATATGATTATTTGTTTTATGAGCATATCAAAACAAAGGCTGGGGATGTCATTATTTGAGTAAATCAATTAACATTCAATTAATTCTCTATGTAGTTTCATTCAGGCTAATGAGTATACTGTACAATGCATCTGAATCAAACTACATACTGTACAGTATCTCCTTTAGAGATACTCAAAGACTGTCCTAGCTTTTATCAAAGTGTGGATGACATCCATGCCCCCTTGCTCCCTACTCCCAATCCCCCTGGAGCTCTGCAGCAGACCCCGTTAGGCTGAGTGTCATGCCTCCTTGTTCAGAGATGAGATCAACACCAGCGCCAGCATGGAATTTAGACCACACTAATTGTTCTTCAGTCCACGTCAATTACAGCAAGACCAGGCACAGCCCAATTCATCCCTAGCAGGGCCATAACACCAGTTACGGAGGGGGGTCGGGTGGGGTTATTAAAAGAAAATTAAATTATGTATGCCACAGTGCACTGAACACAAAAGCCACTTTGCAATTTAATTAACAAACAAAAGGTCGCTAGGCATGTCGCATGTATAGTAAGATAGAAAGGAAAGGCAAATGCAACTCTGTATAAAAAAAATAAAAAAACGTTTTCTGCAGTGAGCCTACTGTACTGTAGTTTAGTTTTATTTCAAAACAGACTTTTAAAGAATTTATTATCTAAAATGGTACTGTTCCTTGCGGGTAATTTCTGTGAATCTATTAATAGCCCATTTCGTACATGTAATCACTGGAAATTATATGGATATACCTGACAGTTCACTACCCGATCAATGAGTCAGGTTCAAACTGTTCACAGCACGTTCCTCCTGTTACTGAAGAGATGCTATGGTTTAGTTTGGAGGCATCTTTAAAGGTAATTGAAGTCTGGTGCCCTCCCTAGCATTATAAATCGCTGATATTACAGATTCCCTACACTGTCAACATGTCAATCAATATGGATTGACTTCAGCGATGCTATTTAGCTTTGAGGACTCCAAAGGTGAAACATGCTCCAGGTTATACTTTTCATGGCTATGCTAAATCCCTGCTCCACCAGGGGACATGTTGATTAGCATGATTAGCATGCTAATGGATAGTTTAGATGTCAGGAGAGCTCCAGAGCTTCCCTGTGCTGTCTGTTGGTTTAGCCTGCTTCCAGCAGGGATCTCCACTGGTAGACAGCTAGTGTTCACTTGCAGAGGAGGAATCTGAATGAGGAGTTGCTTTGATCAGATAAATCCTAATGCTGACTTGTGGACCTTGACTGTATCTGCTTCTAGAGATGCTGAACGCATGCTGGGACAACAAGTCTCACATTAGGCCTTCCTGAAATTCATTGGACATTTACGTTGTACACAGGCTTCAGTACATCACATTTTCACAGCACGTTTTCCTTGTCATAGGAAAGATAACAACAACATATAATTCAGAATTGTTTTATTCAGAATATGTATTCAGAATACATTTTGAAGTATTCAGTATTCTGTTACGATACATTTAAAAATGGGTATTCAGAATACAGATATATGTACTTTCATAAGAAAATGAATATTTTTAGAATACAATAGCCAGCAACTCAATTGTTCTCACAATGTTCTCACTACTCTGCACTGCACAGTATGGTAGCTGCTCAACTGAGTGAAGACAATAAAATTGTGCGATCTGTGTTTACCTGACTGCACCGTTGATGGCTGAAGGTGGAGGAAAGTCGGCTTTCAATTCATGGTGCTACCAGCAGCATTTTAAAATGAAAAAAGATCTGGGCAAAACATAGCCTCTTCTCACAGCTTCTGTATTGTGTGGAGAGTTCTCTCAGACTCTCTTTCTACTAAAAAAAGAAAAGAAGAAGCTAGTCAGTGCTAGTTAATACTTAAGCATTCTATTCAGTCCTGTCCCATTTTTACTCCAGTCATGTAGCAGTTTTAAAAAAAAATGCAAAATAGAACATTCTGCACAAGTTTACCCTTATTCACCAGCGATACAATTTGCAGGCCCCTGAAGACTTTTCCTATCAAAATATGCAGAAAAATAGTTTTTCAGTCTGTCCATTTCTTTGAACAACCATTTTCTTTGTTTTCTTGAATGCTCCTGTGTACAAATGAAAAAGTATTCTAAAAAGTATTCAGTATTCAGTATCTTCTATACAATCCTGCATATTGTGCACCTGGTTCATTTAGAGATGCAGCAGGCAGCCCATTGGCCTAGCTGTAGTGGGACTGACATTGTAGAGCACACATCCAGTCAGCTGCATTCCTCATCTCAGGCCAGGAACCTGTCCGTACATCTACACTCTCCCCTTCCAGATCTGCGCCACGTGCAGCCAGAGGACTTGCTGCTATAGAATATCATCCAGCAAGCACTTCCTTACAGTGTGTGGAATGACTATTTTTGGCTGGACCAGCACATTTTTCCCAGATGAAAATAAAATGGCCGTTGAGGTTTTCCAGAGCACAGCATAGATTCACATAGACTCACAGGGAGACAGCTGTGAAGCGTTCTGTAGCTTTTAAAAAAGGCCTCTGAAAACATGTGGCCTCCTCCTTTGGAGTGCAATAAAACAGGCTATTTGGGTCTACGTAATTACAGTCTAGACATGCTTCTTATGCTGCACACCCAGAATGTGTGGAGTACCATCTGATTCTCAGATTACACACACAAGTCATATTTGGGCAGCATTAATCTGGACTCTCACGCCTCAAGATCTTGCTTTGTCACTGAAGGTGGTGGTTAGGGGAAAGAACCGCACAGCTCCTTAAATTGTACGGCGTCAAAAACATTTTGGAAATCCGCTTTCATATGATATTCACCCACATTCTGTGGCTGTTGGTCAGTAAGATGAAGGAGCTCCAGCTGTGACAAGTGTTTGATGTAAAGGTCCCAAATCTGCAGGACTAGCAAACAATTTGTCTTTTGTGGTGTTACAGTAAATATAGTAGAATCAAAGTTATGGATAAATTGATGAAGGAATAGCAATGCCTTTTCAAGAGATTTTTGAAGTTCACTTCAGTCCTGGTCAACTTTCAAATGAGTGGGGTTGCAACTTCAAAGATCTTCAACATGACACAGACATTCTCTGTCAACTCAGGGGCCTCTTCATGTATGATATCCAGCTCACTTATAGAATATGTGTGCCTATACGCGATAGTAGTTACCGGCTAGACATGTATGCATTCACAAATCAGGCAATGGCAACTGGCAGGAAGCTACAGTACAAAGGGAAGAATCCTTTGCTAGGAGGTACGTAGGGGGTGGGGGAGGACCTTATAACAAGACTTGCAACCAGAACATTGCAGGTTCAAGTCAACTTTCAAGCAATTTTGACAAAAGTGCTTTTAATGTTTTTGTTTGCTAATTCATGTTGCTAATGTGAATGTTTTCTTATGCCTGACAACTTTTTGTTGTATTCTATGTCAACATAAAATCCAGATATTCTGTCCATTGAAAATACATTAATCGTGACATTAAATACAATGGGGCTATCGCTCTGACTAACTAGCTTAGCATATCCATGCCGTCTGAACCCAACAGAGACGCGTATACAGAATTTAAACTCAGCTGCTTAAACAGGATTGCTGTGTTCTCAGGTCTGTGGTTTAGAGAATGTGTAAGTCTATCCATGATCTTCAATAGCAATGTACTGCAAAAGTCACCTCATTTTACACTAGGGGTCAGTGAAATTGTGTGTTTGCTAAAACCATGTAAATTGATGGTTTAGGCAGAGATTACAGAATATAAACCACTTTATTTTGATACTATGATATATATATATATATAAATTATTATACGATTAACTTTTCCAAATATCATCCATTATGTATAACTGGTGTGATTTTATCTGTGAATGTTATTTTCAAATTATTGATTATGTAATTACACTGTTTCACCACACAAGGTGATGCTTTTGTGTCTACGTAGCCTGTTTGAGGTCCATTATAAAAACAAATTAAAAAACTCACTTGCTTTGTTTTGCCTTGTGTCATACATTAATATCCTTATTCCTTGTGCAATAAATAGAATAATTTTACATCCACATGTTTTACACTGTTTATAACACATACTGTAGCCTAATAAAAATACTGTGGAATAAGGACAGGGTAGTTTAATTGATTTTACCTACAGAAGAAACATAAGTAGACTATTCAAATAATACCTAATAAATGTGTTGATGATTGCATGGAAGAGGAAGTCAACAATTAGTGAAACTGAAAAGTAATGTATTTCATAGATTCAAATGATTTCCTGACGACTTTATGTGATGTATGCTAGGCGATGAGCTTACTAGACTTGCAGTCCCAGACAGATTTCCTGCGAATCAGTTAAATGCCTGATTGATTTGACAGAGCAATCATGGTTCACTACATCACAGATGTAGGGTAAACTAGGCACATACATTTTTTTGTGGAACGCACTGCTTAAAAATGCCAGGTGACAAGAGCAATAGCCCCATTAATCCTACACTGAATAGCTGACAAAGAAGGTTATGAAGGTTATTATATGATTAACGGCTCAATCAAACTATGACTTGAATACATACATACACCCTTGAGTACTGACTAACAGTAGGTACAGTAGGCTCTGCCAGGGATACATGAGTCTATGATGAAGTTTCAGCAGCATATGGTGGTGATATAATCTTAGTGCAGACACTCAAATAAATCTGCTTAAACACCTTCCTATTTCTCCAGATGGCATAGCAGAGGTGAAGTATATTTAAAGTACTTCCAGTAGGTACAGTTGGCTGCATATGAGATCAGCTCAGACCTCTGATTAGGCAAGTTCTGGAATTCACTGGATCTTTCATAGGTGAGGCCTATGTCCTCTTTGAAATGATATCCAAGTCAATGATACAGTACTACTAAAGTACTACTTTTTGTCTGATAAGCCTTCTATAATGTGTGAACATTCATCACTGAAACTAAATGAATCAAAGAAAGACCTTTTCAATAGTTAACATCAATTAGAAGCGTATCTATTAACTATGGTGAATGTCACTTAGACACATGAGAGCCTTCTAATCTTCCAGGGCTATGATAAACCACATCCCATTGGACACACCATTTATGAAAGAGACTGTCTATCAATCAAAGTCTCCCTAATGGAAGATATGAAAGGTGTGACGTTACTGAAACAGTAATTTGACTTGTCCCTATCTCTCCGAGAGGCCAGCATTGTTCCACGTTATCCCTTGTACCAAGCCTCTCAGTGGAAGACGATAGACAAGGACCAGGATCCCTATACGTCAATATGGAATTGTGTACGAAATGCTCCTCGTCGAAGGAATGGAACCTAATGGGAAAAATGTCCCACCTCATCACCACTTCCCTGTGCTGCCATAATGGAGCATCCACCGCCCTTAATGGAGCGTACCTCCCACCTCAAGAGTTCCTATTCACTCACTGTCATCATTCACGGCCATCACTTCCTCAGAATGTAATGGTTTCAGAGGTTCCGCTTTCATCCCATTGTCTCTGCGCCTCTGTCTCTCCTTCGCATTTGGAACCCCAAACTTGGAGGAATGGCCTCTTAGTGGGGCGCTGGGGTTGACCTCTGGGCCCCCTCCAGAGGAGACTCCTTCAGGTTTTGTTTTGAGGCTCCGTCCCCCTTGCCAAGGCGAATCAGACCCTGGGCGGGTCAGGGAGAGAGGGAGCCACTGGGGGTCTCATTGTCCTCCCATTCATTACACAGACAAGTGGCCCAGACTAGACACTTAGCACTCCCTATAGCCACACACACTCCAAGGGACAATGTCCACACAAAGTGACAGCTCCTATTGGGAGAGGAATGCATTTGAATTGAAGGGGTTCAAAGAAGCGTACCAGTAAACCAACGACATGGGAATATTTGATTGGAGAATGCCAAGTGGTATTTCTTCCCATTCTATCAATTTTGGTCGTTTGGAAGCCTCATATCAAACTACAGTATATTATTCAATGCAATACCAGGAAAATGTTGTCACATTATGTACAATGACATGATGTATTGGTCATCAATAGTGATGTAAAATGTTCATCAAATGTTCAACAAGTTGTAACCCCTCTTCATAGAAATGGTGATACCAAACAATTTTTCATACCCACCAATTTGATACAATGTTGACTGTGTTTTTGGTAGCACTTTACATTACAGCTTGGAATAAGTGGGTAATAGCATGGTAATAATCAGGATAATTTCCAGTAATTACTGATAGTTACCAGTAGTTATCAGTAACAAGAAAGACAATTACCTTGTTATTACAAGGTAAGGCAGATTGTAGTCCCAGTACACTGGGAGTCCACACCCCAGCCGGGGAATGGTCAGGTACTGGGCAGTCTATGAGCCCACAGAGTCCCTCAGGTCCTCGCACCTGCTGGTGCTAGGTACCACGCTTCAGCCTCTGATTCCCAGTCCCGGGAGGGGCCTGCCTAAAGGGGCCGGGGGAGAGGGAACGCCCTGGAGGGTATCTCTGCTAAGGGTGCTGGGGTGACTGGGCTGGTGAGGCGACTTGGGGATCTTTATTGGTTTCTTCTCCAACATCGGTTAATCCTTGAGGGGGAGGAAGGTGGTGTCGTCGAGACCCACCCTGAACTACCCAGCTGGGTCGACGGGGCCATCAAGGATGTCAGGCTGTTCTTGGTCTGTAATCTTGGTTAGTAATCTCTATCAGATAGCTTGCTAGCCTCGCTGCCCTTGTCCTCCTCATTCAACTCCATACGCATTGTCGCCGAGCAGGGGCTTGAGGCAAGCCTGGTGATGGAGGATGAGTTGAGGGGGCCGTCTCCATTGGAAGGCTGTGTCTCCACAGCAACAACGCCCTCCACATACCTGAGCCTCAGTTGGAGTACCTCAGTTGGAGGTACCTCACAGAACAAGGTGTTGAGGACTGCTGTCTGTGTGTGGATTAAACCCAGGTGGGAAGACTTTGTGATAGTCTTGCTTCCAGAAGGCACGACCGCATCCATTCATATTAAGGAAGTTGCCACACGCACAACAGCTGCGAGGCCAACAACGGAAAGAGTAAATTCTCCCTAGAGAGAAACATTTCACCCACACACCAAAGCAGTACAGCAATGAAGCTACACTAAATGGTGGAAGATAGCTAGTGCGCCAATTATCTGAGGCCAACTACTAGCATTGCCATTTCGTGCTAGCTCTTCCTTGAATGCCGAGCTGAACCGCAGGATCAGAAACAACCTAATGCCCCGGGAGAATCATAGAATTCTTAGTGGAACAGTTAAGATAAATTGTAGCTAGCTACAAGAACAAAACTACAGTACGCTTTGGACAATCAGCAGGTGAAGAGTGGAAAGGATGAAATGGCACGCGTGCAACATCCCTTTATTGGGACGGGTGATCAGCAGGGCTATCACTTGGCTATCACTTGCTAGCATCAGCGGTCTGTACTAGTGATTGAGTAGAGGTCTTCAGCAAAAGCCACACAGAATGCGTGTCCCATAGCAAGGGATCGAACAGAGTTTACTGAAAGAGAAATAGCATTTAATTCCGTACTAACATAACTTTCTCTGTTCAAGCATCTTTAATACAAAATAATAACATGAAAACTACAGTCCAACTTACCTTATAATAAGGTAATTGTCTTTTTTGTTTCTGGTAATTATCAGTAATTACTGGTAATTACCATGGTTATTACCATGTTATTACCCACTTATTCCGAGCTGTAAAGTGCTACCGTGTTTTTTTTTTAACATAAGGTTTGAGTTTCAGTGTATACTCATATCTCTCCTTCCAGTTATTCTCCTCAGCAAACTACAAACCTGCAGTGTACAAGAGGTGATCCACCAAGGCTGGAGCTGCCGCTCAGGGCTGTGGGGGCTGTCATCTGGTCCTCTGGTACCAGCTTTGTGCTATAGGGGGCAGGAGAGAGCCAGGGGAAGAGTAGTTGATGCTGGACCTCACAGGCAGGGCCAAGGGGGTCGTTGTCGGAGCAGGGCTGTGTGGAGAGGGCTGGGGAGAGATTAGGAGGCAGCTGAGAGAGGGCACGCGGCCGTCCTCCTGCACACATTCCCGCCATGGCCAGGTGCCAGACAGCCAGGATTAATATAGGATAGAGAAGGGGTCTAGGATTGGCAAGGATGGTCACAATCCTCACACTTCCATATACGTACATATAAAATACTGCTCACTGATGATTGGAATGTATGTAAATTAGTGGGGCACAGATTGATTTAGAAGATAGTAAGAAAGCTCTTCCTCTCAGTCATTTAATTTAAAATCCCTATTATTAGCTTCATGGCCACTTCCAGTGTTCCTACATTTCCATAGCCATAGGACCTATGGAATAATATTTGCTTTACCATGCTTGTCCGAGCACTCTAATTTACTGGCTCAGTGCCTCAACATCATCCGTTGTTTAAAGCTACAGAACAAGCCAAAGCCATAGCATCTCTTCAGTCTGTTTCTCATAGATACATTTTCCTTTCCTTTAATCCATAGAGGAGAGTAAGAGCTGAGTATTTAAACCCCCTGTAGATCTATTGAATAATAGTCTGGTACCTGAGGAGAGCTTTAGTGCATCACCTGACATTATGCTGTTTTATTTTCCTTCCTAGCAAACAACCTGAGGGGTTCACAGGGGGTGTATAATCTTTTGAGAGATGGAGCTCAATCAGATGGAGTGTTTTTAATAGCCTCCCCATTGGCTGTTGGAGGTACCCTCTGTCCAAATTTAATCAGACCTTTTCATACCAGGAAAGTATAAATCTATGGCTAAGTGCTGGCTAAGTAGGAATTAGTCTCTTTAGAGTCTGTTTCTCATCTGGGTTATTTGTGGATAAAACAGCTGGAGATTGATAATGGGTGATAGGGGGCCAGGTTTCCTTCCTCTGGCGGACCCAGGATGTAGTAAAGCCTTGGGGGCATCCAGTTCATCAGTCCTGTTCAGGCGAAAGCAGAGCTCTATTAATTATGCAACAATTCATTATTGACATAATGTTGGACTTCACTTCAGTGTACTGTACATCAACAGGAAAACAATATGAGCATTTGGGCATATCACTTTGCCATTAGCTGGGAAGACTCAACGCTCATATTGGACCATTTCAGCCCAACTAGGCCAATGCAGTTGTGACCAAAGAGGCCGCAATGAAGGCAATCAGGTTCACCACTGTCACAGACAGGGACACAAATCCTCATTTACGAGGTGACTTTTTGAGAACGTGCCCACCCCCATTCCCAATGATCTAACATCACAGAGGTAAAACCCCAGACATTGTGAACGGTAGCGGCCATACAGTGATGCCAGGGTCTCACACAAGGTATTAAGAGCTCTTTGATCTCAACATGGGGGCCAAGAACTGAAATCCAAGCAGCTTCTGTAGATGAAGGGCTCATATTAACTGTAAAGTCTTTTGGCTGCATGGGAAAAAATAATGTTTGAATTGGTGAATTAATGAGATCAATACAATGCTATGTGGTATGAAAATGTTTGCTTCGAGAAGTAGAAGGAAAAAAGATCTCAAGTAAATCCTTGCATGTGGAAGCCAGGTCAAACACATCTGCTTCTCTGTGACATGGAGAGCATGACTATGAGAGGGAAGGTCTTTAGTCTTAAGTGGAAACAGAATCGTTTCAATGAGTTAAGTACAGGTCACAGTGATGGTTCCACCCATGGCTCCAGTAATGAGGCAAAGCAATGACCATGTTACCCCTGGATGTGGCTGCAAGGTCATTAGTAGGTGAGTTTTCCTGTTATGAGAACATACGGTTTCACTTATCAAACAATTGTGCGATCATTTGCAGAACTCCTCATGTCAATATTTCATATGGTGCAATGGTACTACAGTATAGGCTTTATCTGTCTCTGTATCCACCCCCGACTTCTACCCCTCACACTTGCCGTTGCTTTCACCGTCATGGAATGTATTATGTCATTGACAGCACACACAGAGCACACATTTTCACCTGGTTTCCCAGGCAACCAAACCACAGCGGTTTCCTCCCTGCTTATGTCACAAGATTTGCTTAGTGAGAACCTTCATGCATGTTTTAAAACTTGTGAGAGAGTGACCAAATCACAGTATAGCAAAATGTCAGGTAGAAAATTCTACAGGATACTTGGGTTTTTCCCTAATTTCCCACAGAGTGAATACACTGGGAAAGTGCTTGCTAATGTCACAAAACGATTAATGAGTGTTTGCTTCAGTATATTTCTTTTGTACATAGAAGGATATGTTGTAAAAGCGGGGCATATTTTTTCCAGCACT
Source organism: Argentina silus (assembly GCF_951799395.1). Classification (NCBI taxonomy): domain Eukaryota; kingdom Metazoa; phylum Chordata; class Actinopteri; order Argentiniformes; family Argentinidae; genus Argentina; species Argentina silus. The sequence goes on along the minus strand of NC_139655.1, from coordinate 22,563,508 downwards.
CATAAACAGAGGACACTGTGTTCAAGGATTCTAAGAACAGTAGAATGACTGTGACCCCCCCTCCCCACACACACACACACACGCACGCACGCACGCACGCACACACGCACGCATGCACGTACACACACACACACATACTGTACACGCACACACACACACACACACACACACACACACACACTGTCTAACCACTTGTAAGAGCTGGCTTTGACTTACAAACAGCTGGTAATGGCAGTTAATCGAGTCCTTGGCTCAAAACTAAAACCTTTCTTTGGCAGATGACAGCAGACCACATGGTTTGACTTTCTTCTCTCTAATAACGCGTGTTATTACACACACACACACACACACACACACACACACACACACACACACACACACACACACACACGCAAGCACGCACTGCCTTGGCACTGAGTCAGGCCTTATGTGTGACTGGCATGACTGGGTATCTCCATGGCAACAGGGATGCTGGCAGTGCCAAGGGAGCAGCTGGTAGGTAGTGGCAGATTAGTCTCCAAACAGATTTACTGGCAGTCAAGTACTGCATGCCGCCGAAGAGTTTAAGAACAAATATAAGAGGATCTATTGAACGTGAGCAAAAACAAATAAAATTTGTAGTAGACCACTGAGTAAAGGCAATCTGTCAGCCCAGACAATCTGCCAGTTAACTGGAGGCATTGGGGAGTGTGAGGGACATGAATGCCACGCTATCTAAGAAAACTATGGCACGTAACTGTCAGATAATTCCTAAATACTTTGATAGTAAGGCAAGCTCACATTGCCTAGCAAAGTGCAATGCTGTACACTCTTGTGAGTGGAAGAATCTTCTGGCACAATTTACTAATCAGGCCTCCTCAATTAAATCTCTCAATGACCTTTATGTTATGTGCAGCGCTAGTGTGTGATTTACACCAGCTCTCGTGCTAATTGTGGATGAGCTAGCCTCATTAAATGGCTGTCTTGTAGTATTTTTTTTATCTCCACAGGTAGATTTTTATTAGGACTGTCGTCATATCCAGACAGTTGACCGGGGCAATGTATGTGAGGCCAGCATATCATCCTTTGACAGTCTAAGATTGAAGTATGCACTCAAGCACTAACCTTCCACCAGAGAGCTGGTGTATGTCTCCCAGCGTTTCAGTCTTGCTGATGTTCTAGGGTTCAATTTGTGATCTGTATTTCAGAAACAAACTCTTATTGTTATTTATATGGGTCCTTACATAACTGTTACAGTAACATAACAGACCAATTAAATGTCCTCTGAATTTCTACCACGTTGTAGGACAACAAAGACCAGTTCTTTGTACACCACTAAATCTTAGCCAAAGGACAAAAAATTGCTCTGACTATGATCTATGAACACATTATCTCATACACTCATTGAGCACTTTATTAGGAACACCTGTACACCTTCTCATGTGGAGGTGGTGTAATGGTGTGGGGAATGTTTTCTTGGCACACTTTGGGCCCGTTAATACCAATCAATCATCACTTGAATGCCACAGCCTATTTGAGTATTGTTACTGACCATGTGCATCCCTTCATGGCCACAATTTACCCATCTTCTAATGGCTACTTCCAGCATGATAATGCACCATGTCAAAAAGCAGAAGTCGTCTCAAACTGGTTTCATGAACATGACAATGAGTTCAGTGTTCTTCAGTGGCCTTCTCAGTCACTGGATCTGAATCCAATAGAACACCTTTGGGATGTGGTAGAACAGGAGATTCACAGCTTGAAAGTGCACCTGAAAAATCTGCAGGAATTGTGTGATGCAATCATGTCATCATGGACCAGAATCTCAAAGGAATGTTTGCAACATCAATGCCATGAAGAATTGAGGCTGTTTTGAGAGCAAAGGGAGGCCCTACCCAGTATTAGTATAGTGTTCCTAATAAGGTGTTCAGTGAGTGTATGACTATGAGTGTTTTTTTAAGACAAATCCTTATGAGAAGCCATTGAAGTCTGCAGTAAGCAAATGAAACAGTTCCTGCTTGAGTTTGAGTAATGGCCTCTGATGAGACAGCCTGATTCAAATTCAGACCGTGTGAGACTGTCTCAGAAGGCTTGATTTCCATTAGAGCGTTTTATGTCCGCAATCGCCCTGATTTACAGACTTTTATTGCATCCTCACAAAAAAAGCATTAGGGAAGTATGCAGTACAGCCGCCATAATGGCCAGACGCGCTGCTACAGGAGTTAATGAAAATCCCTCAATGTGCTGATAGGGGGGATAAGGGGGTTTTGTGCGATGAAGTGACCAAGGGTAGGGAAACACACATAACAGACAGCAGACATTGGAGATTCGATAGGATCGGAGTTACAGTAAATCATCCATATTTTCTCAAGTCATTTGTTTCATCAATCTCTGTTTGATGGTGCTTAGTGTCAGAGAGAGTAACTGTCTGATGAATCTATGCTTGGAGGCAATCAAAAATTCTGACAGGATCAGTCACTGGCCACTCACGTACCACTTTCAATTTATTGCCTGTGCTCACCCCTAAATCCCTCCAGAGGAATCTCTCCATCATGCATGTGACTCTGATTATGACCACCCACAGTACCACAGATTCTTCAGCATTCTGGAGATTATCTGACAACATACATTTCCAGGAATGATCTGTAGCTACTTCCCTTCCTTAAAACTATGGATATAGAAACAGGCAGATTTAGCACTCCTGCTTCCCTATTCTAGGACTGAGGTTAGATAGCCCTGGCTAATGAATAAATATCTAATTGATTAAATATCTAAAGTCTGACCATAGACCATTCCTCAGTATTCCCAGCCTGTCTGACTCATTAATTTTTAATCTCACTAACAAGGCTCCAACTCTCCTGAGCTCCACAGGTTACTGCTCTATCCATTGCACAATCACACAAATGGTCCCCCACAGAGCAGCCAAGAGGTAGTTCATCTCAAACTCCTGTCTGCTGTTGATCACTATCTGATAAGAGTCAACCCCTGAGTGATCAGGGTTCATCTCTCACTGTGGTGAGAATGTTGAGAATGTCTTAACATGTGCACCCTGTTCCACAGGAACTCTGGAACCTGACTGCTAGACTGACTGCTGAGTGTCTGAGCAGGATCAGACTGGACCTGTGTCTGGGTTATAAAACTAAATAAAACATCTGTAGTCTTCATACCACTACCTGTTAATGAATCAATGGGAAAGAGACTCAAATCAACTGAGAAAATTCTCTTTGTTCTCAATGTCAAAATCAGTGACATCAAAAGGTGTGCCTCACTAAACCATTTAACAAATAACAAGCAGGGAAATTGTCAGATTTTTTGCTGAGCATGTACAGTCAAATCCCAGCCTAAAAGACTGTCAAGGGAGAAGGGAAGGGGAGACCAAAGAGAAAACACTTAGGAGGAAGATTTGCAAACAGAGGTTGATATTAAGTAGGACTGAGACTTCCTAATCCCCATGCACAATGATATGAGGGACAAGTCTGGGCATGTCCCAGTGAGGCCTCTGCCACCCACTAATGGGTAAGTAGCCTACAGCTAGGGGGCCACTGAGTTTGGGGGAACTGGCTTTGGGGACTCTCTACAGACCAGCAGCTGCCTTTTGGGCGACTTTCACCAGCAGCTGTCTGGGGACAGAGCCATGTTAGATAAAGCAGAATTGGGAAAAACAAAACACAGAAGAATAGGGGCAACAGAACGGGAGCTGGGCCACCTGCTGCCACACGGACAGAACACTTACTGGCCAGATCGATCTGAGAGGGGCTACAAGACCACTTACTGTACATGAGATGGACATCATATTCAAATGTTTTATTGAGATGGACAACATTTTTAAATGCGGCAATATAATGTTGGGCTTTAATGTTCTACATGTGTAGAAAATGATCATAAATCAATCATAAAATGTATAGTCAAACAAAACTTAGGTTCATGAGTATTACTACATGGAAACTTACACAAAAGCAGCCAGTGGCTTGACCAAACTTTTTTTTCTAAACCCTCCTCTTATGGAATCCTATAGCCTGTAAGATGGGTCCGCTAGGCCTCAAACCCCAAATGAAAAGCCTTACAGAGAGGTTTGGCCATGGAATGAAGCAAGTCTGTATTCCACACATCATATATCCCTTCCTTGTCCCAAACCTCGGAAGAGCAGTAAAGATAGCTTTCACTATACATGCATTCATACAATTTGAATGGGTAATAAAGAAGGTGTTTTTCGTAAGAAGTGGATCCATACTATTTGCATAGCCTGACTGCTAGTGGTGTATACTAGGAGGTCTGGCTCCCTGTCAAATATGTAGTCAGAATGGAAACAGTTTTTGGCACAGAACACTTCAGCCTCGTTGCTGAACTTGCAACGCTGTGTCATTCTTTAGAAACCTTTATTAAAACAGAAAAGAGGCATAACTGTCAGTCATGTTTTTCACCCATTCTAGTCCAACACAATGGAGTTCACTATGTTCCTGTTACCACAGTACAAGAAGTACTGAACACCACAGTACACAAACTGTATTCTATCATTTCCATAATTCCAAAAGCTCCTGATTTTAGCGAAAGTTTTTTATCAGAAGTAGTTTGAGATCTTCAAACATGAACAGTTCGGATCACAGTGTGTGAATTCAGCATTACAGTAACATATGGTATAGCACTATGGAAAAGCATAGCCACAGGAAAGTACATTATAATTGGGCTGAAGCTCAGACACTGGTCTTTGTTCTTGCAGAGGAACGCCATTAGCCTTGCTATTTACCATTTGACAGAAACAAGCCTCTTGGTGGACTATTCTTTCTGGTGGAACTACAGTTCTATGAGTCATGTTCTTTTTTATATTCAAAATTGGGTGAAAAGTCAGAATAGTGTTCTTTTCTTTTTATAGCTTTCTGGGCTACGCTCGGTTTCTCCTTTGGCTTGTGTTTAATTCGAGGCATATCATTTTGTCGTCAAGGACATCTCTGCTGCTGCTTTGTGAGGTTTTTCCTCACCCAGGAATTATATAATAAGTCTTTCTGAATCAAGGCCTCCGCTCCTACAGGCGTCTCTCCCAGTAAACCCGGTCCAGCTTGGCCCAGCTCCAGTCCAAACAGAACACACTTTGTCCTCTGCTCTGTTTTTGGCACCAGCTGTTCATGCACCACTCACTCCAGCAGCTGACTCCTTTGTTTTAATAGCAATTTTTTCTTTCTAAGTCTCCTTTTTCAGTTTGATGTGTCAGTTTTTTCCCTCTTTTTTTTTTTTTTTTCCCCCTAGTTTCTGTTGACATTTTTTTCTTTCGGTTCTTTTTTCTTTCTCTCTTTTCTTTTCTTTTCTTCCCTGCCACCGGCTGCAGAAGAGGCTGTTAGGGGTTGTGATGTATGGGGGACAGCTGACTCCCACCTGCTGCCCAGCAGTCATCCTGGAGGGGGGTTACGAAGCCGCGCCATTGGCTGATCCAGTCTGCGTGCTGGACGAATCAATGCAACTGTCACACCTGTTCTAGCTCTCTGCAAACACTACCCATACTCATTAGAGTTCCATGTTTCTCTGAAAATGCATGATGAAGACGTAATTGTATTTTCCTGCAATTCTGAATGATTTACCATAATTAAAGATTTAGAGAGTCTGTTATGGATTATTAATGCTGAATAAATATGCTGTGTTCATTTAGGAGGGACGGCAGAATGCTCGTTATGAAAGACTTCGCAACCAATAGCTCTAATTTACTTCCAACAAACAATGAAATGCTGGCTAATTGGCGACAGAAAAGCTCTTAATTAGCATAGTCTTGTGAATAATCCTGTAATTGATGTAGTGGATTCACCATTGTGTCATTGGCAGAATGAATAGTATTTCTCATGGTGCCTACTTGTTGTTAACACAGCATGGCACAGGTATGACAGCTGGTGACCTTCTCCTTTCTGTGAATTACTCACTGGCACCGACTGGCACAGTGAGCATCACCGCCACACCCCCATTGACACCACTATTAATACTGCTGCTAGTTGTTAATTTTCTACTATTTATAGCCCACTACTGTAGATGTGTACTATTAATGCCATTACCTCTCTAGTTACTGTACCACTGTAAACCTTACTGCAAACCTTTTGTTCTACTGTGTGTGTGTGTGTGTGTGTGTGTGTGTGTGTGTGTGTGTGTGTGTGTGTGTGTGTGTGTGTGTGTGTGAGAGCATGCATGCATGTGTGCATACTTGTATGTGTGGGGGGGGGAACATAAAGAGGACGTCTGGTGATTGGGGGAGAAAGAAAGGAATCAATTATGGTGGCAGTAAAGCAGAGCACTTCAAACACCCAGGGACAATGTGCAATTAGAGACAGCTTTTTAATGTGGCTGTTAGGGACCTGCCACGGAGCGCTGATGGCCAAGCTGTCTCTCAGTAAGAATACCACGCTGGGGAGAGAAAGAGAGAGAGAGAGAGAGAAAAAGCCACAGTAGTGATTCATGTCAGGCGCTGTGTGACTACAAATGGGTTGGACATTTTTATGACGCTACAAGGAAACATTTCAATTTCTGATATCAGTATGACACTAACACTATTTCAATCATAATGGCTACTAAAGATAACATTTTGATATTGTTGTGTGATGTGTTTTCATTGCTGAGACCATTTATGAGACCTAGGGTACAGTACAGGTAGTTATGGTACTCAGTTGTTATTTTTATGCAACAGCTAATAAACTACTAGGCTACTTGTTACATAATGCACATTGCAAAGTGACATCATCATGATGGCTACAGTATGGGTTCTAATGTTTCCATAGCGTGGCTACAGCTACTAGTTGCTAGTCTACCCTCAGTTATGGATACGTGTCATTCATCAATCAGAGGGCACTCAGACCACTCAAGGCGATTATTTTGAAAAGGAAACACAAACACCAACGCCCTTCTTTCTGTGGGTAGAAACACAGTTATTCCCAAGATGTTCCACTAATGGCTACCTCCTCTCCTCTGTGTCTGTTTAAACGGTTCACTCTCCACCCATCCACGTCTCAGTCAGCACTACTTAGGGACCGAGGCGGAAATGGCTCGCTCCTTATATACCTGACGGATGGAGAGAGAGAGAGAGGTAGGGAGGGGGAGAGGAGATACACACACACACACACACACGCATGCACACACACACACACACACACACACACACACACACACACACACACACACACACACACACACACACACACACACACACACACACACACACATCTCGAGTCAGCTGCCTGATGGGAGCAGTTTGTGCTGTGTAATTACAGAAAAAAGAGAGGGGAATGTGCTGATTAATGGGAGGTCCCAGTCAGTCTCTCTCTCTCTCTCTCTCTGCAGCTCATCTCATTACCGCTCACTCTGACCCGATGGTCCCTTCATTAAGCCTTAAAATGGCCCGTTAAAACACAGCCGTATGTGGTAGCCTCATTAAGGCATTGGAGATTATAATAACCAAACAAAGGCTCGTTTCTAGTTGGTCTAGACTGCTGTGATTCAGCCAAGGGACAAGTATCCTTTGGTGATGGAAAGAGAAGCCGGCCGCTCTTTATCTCACTTGTGTGTTTCATTGTTAGCATAGAAAAATTCTTGAATGATGGTGGAATGTGTTTGAATGTGAATTTGCCGAAAGTGAAAGAGAGATAGCGTTGATCCAAAAATATCAGGTGACAATATTAACACTGATATTCTTACTGTGATAGTTAGAAAATATGCAGGTTTCTCAGAATGCTGCTCAGGTGACATTTAAAGGGGCCCCAGGAAGTGAGCACAGCAGATTGTACAGCTTTAGACAAGAATAGATCACAGGTGGTTTAACACAGATCATCATACAGACGTTTCCTGCGTTGTCATGTAAAATGTCAGTGTTTCAAATATGGTAGTTGTTTCAGAGACCACCTTGCCTGACATCTTGGAATAAGGTGGTCTGAGGGAGGAGGATTGTAGTCTTGGTAAAAGTCTTGGTCTTTACTGGCTGATGGTCAGAGAAAGCAGGACTGTTCTAGTTGTAGGTCAGGGGAGGTTGGTGGAGGTTCAAACTGGAGGACTGTCTAATACATGCAGTACAAGGAGTGTTCCATTCCAAGTGTTTCATGTGTTTGATATGTGTTTGATACCATTCCTCATTCCGTTCCATCCATTACAACGAGTCCTCTGATTTCTACCTCCACCAGCTGCCCCTGTTGTCGGTGTATGTGCAGTGAGAGTTACAGCAATTTGCTCTAGGGAGGTTGTTGTTGGAGGTAGTGGTCTGAAAATGGGGAGTTGGTTAAGTAGTTGTTTACATTCCAGGTTGTATCTATCTGATCTCTTCCATTGTCCACAGACACCTTCGCCACACTACTCTCTCCCACATCCAATCAATCCTGCTCTAGCCACTGTCTAGAGAATACATACATTGCCGTGGAAACCGAGTCCGCCTCGCCGTGCCGGACAGCAGAGGGGAAAGAGTGACTCATCATGCTCAATAAAACAAAGAGCAAACACCGCGTGCGTCAGGGCAACGCTCTCCGGCTATAAATGTCAAAAGCATCCATTCCCCATGGAGCGCGCCAGCCAGGACCACAACAGAGAAGAATGGTCTGGCACAAATACAGAACAACAGGGTGGCTGACCTTTATGACATTTAATTCAGCACCTGGGAGGCCTAATTCCACTCAGTGACGATACATCCTGATTAAAGGCCATCAAAATGTGTTTTATGAAGACAGGAACCTTGGTGTGGATTCTCCTTTAGAGAAGGCTAGCATTTCCAGTAGAGGCATTAGCCTTACAGGGATTCTCAGGGTCACAGAAGGGTGAATTCCAGTTTCAGAGTTTGGAATGACTGATCGATTTTCAGTGTGAAGTGTATTTGTCAGTTTTTTACATTGACCACACTTTTACACATTCTGTAAAAACATGTTGCAAGACATTTCTGTAGAGCAATTTAATAATAATCTTCAGTTTTTGCACATTTTGCATACTGTTGATTCCCATCCATCTAGTTTTGGACTTCATTCTTTTAGGTTCCCTTTGCACCATCTGGTCCATTCACAACACAAAACGATTCTCCATACCAGAGAAATAAATGGAGCTTGGGCTTTCATTCTGTCATCCTTAATTGCCTACCTTTGAAAAAAGAATGTAGCAGTTTACAAGGAAAAGGAGTTGAGAAAAAAAAAAAAAAGCTCTTATATGTCATGTAACATGTCATGTTTCATTGTATGCCCCTGGAGAGAGAGTACTCCCAGCAGGTATCTGCTGCTTGTGCAGAATACAGCAAACAAACAGCAGATTATCTGACTGTTTAACTTGGAAACATAGAGCACTTTATCTATCCATCTAAGACAACTTGACAATGAAATACCTCCCTCTGACCATCTCTGACCCTCTGAATCAGGTGTGACAACATGTGTGCAGAGTGTTGCATCAGACCTCCAATGACAAGCAACGTTTGACCAATCCCTTTCTCTTTCAGTTTTGGTAGATAGAGGGAGCTGCACTCCCGTAGTTAGGGTCATTGTGAATGAACGCCTGACTGTGACTGTGAGTTTGATGACGCTTGTAACTTCATGTCATTGGGTAACCACCTCTCTTGCGGGAGGGGTGTTGATACAATGACTGTGCCAGAGAACTTTCATTCTTTGCTGTATTACACATACCAGAACTACTACTGTCTGTTGAAATCAACTGTTCTCTTACAGACAATGCATTCATCTGAAGTTAAAAAGTGAGCTGGTGAAATGTAATTTATGGATCTTACATGTCAACATTTGATTCCTGACACTGTTATAGAAAGAGGAGAATTTAATGGGTCATGAATGTTACCTGTACATGTAGGTACATTTGCTTGTGTCTGTACATCTACTATTGACAGATTATCACAAGAGCTTGGATAACTCTCTCTTACATCTCACTATGATCGGTCAATAGGTTGATATGCCTACAGATTCACATGAATCTACATTACAGCGCCTCTGATCATCCATCTGGCTTAACCTTGTTTCATTGGCCATAAACATTGCAGTTATATTGCAGAAAATGTCTTGGCCAAATATTTGCTTCTCTTTAAACTCCTGGTTCACTTTTCGTGTGTTCTCTGTTTGCATTTCCCTGACCCACGGTCAGTGTCAGAACGATGGCACGTGTGTCCCTGACGAACCCTAACCCTGATAAGATGCCAGTGGAAGAGAAGAGAGAGGCACTGACAGAGACCTTGTGGGATAAGAGCAGGGAGGTGAAGGATGGGGCGAACATCGACAGACTGCTGCTTCACACACTCCTCCCACCCTGCCATCAATCACCCCCTAGACATCACACACCCATACACCCACTGCTGTGAGCTAACCTCACACATGTACAGTAGTCTACTTATATATTCTGAGCGCTCATTTTTCTGCCTGTCTGTCCCTTGCCTGTAATGTAGTGGCTTACAGTATGTCGGTTACATGTTGGTTGGTTGTTTGGTGTGGAGAATCCAGAGAATATTTTGGGATGTGTATATTATTCATTGCTTTATTATCTTATCTGCAGTTAGCATATTAGTAAAAACCTCCTGCTATGCTCCTCTTCAGTTGAGGCGAGCTCCTCCAAATCCCCTGTCTGCTTAATTATCCCTCATGCAAATCAGAGATCAATGCGCTTGCAAATATTTTGAGTGTGTGTGTGTGTGTGTGTGAGAAAGAGAGAGAAAGAGAAAGAGAGAGGGTGTGTGTGTATGTGTGTGTGTGTGTGTATGTGTGTGTGTGTGTGTGTGTGTGTGTGTGTGTGTGTGTGTGTATGTGTGTGTGTCCGCCCGCCTGTGCGAGCATTTTGCTGCAGCACTTTTTTTGAATTGCTGTAAGTGTATATATGGAATTAGCTGAGGAGGACAGGATTGTGTGGATTAGGCCAAGAGATTTTACTTAATGCGGGTCCAACTCCTGGGCTGAGGGTATGTGTAATTCACTTTGGCGTCCTTGAAATCGCTACTGTGAGAAACTCAGCAGCTGCAACAGAGTACTGAGCGTCTCCAGATATGCAGGATCCAGCGTGCACAATCTCCCCTTTCTCTGAAACAAGATTGCATGGGGGACGGGGACAGGGGGATGTGTATGTAATAGCGGGGGTTTGAAAAGGCTATTGCGCCTAAAAATATTCTGTTGGTGAGAGGCATCAGAATGTGATGTGTAACCCCTTTCCCCAACTGTTCTTGATCCCATATACAAGCATGTCACAGGGGCTACCGGATTACTCCTAAAATGTGTCCATCTCAAGAGAGGGGCATGATGAACAGCTTCATGCTTCATGCGTTGTAAATTGTATTGATCAGGTAGAGGGGAGTAAGACTTAGGTAGTGGGTACACAGTCCCCATAGTAATCAAATAAAAAAATCCATGTACATTTTGTATTTTTTAGCTGAACGCCATATCCCACCCCTTGTCAATCTATCTACTCCATGGTGTACCGAAAGAGAGCAGTCCTACTGTGACCAAACTTTGTCTTTGACCAACCAACCTACCGCTGATGCACCTCCAGCCCACCGCACACTGCGGCCCCCCACACACTCACACACACACACACACACACACACTCACACACACACCACACACACACACACACACCCACACACGCACGCACGCACGCACACACACACACACACGCACACACACACAGTCAACAGCTTAAATCACAAAGGGATGGAGAGAAACCACATTGCACTGGGTATAACTCATCGTCAGCATGGCGTCCAGCGCCACACTAGTCTGGGGGGTCATAAACCACCCCAGCTGCTCCCATCCATTCAAACAAAGACATAAAGCAGTGAACAAAGTGGCCAGGGCTACGTGCTGCTGTATAAACTCGAGTCTACTGGGTTATTATGTACCACGGCTGTTCTCTTCACATCTATCCCACTGCAACAGTACTAAGGGCTGAGGTGTGTTACTATGGGACTATAGCCAGAGGTCACCTGACCTGGCACAGGCATACAGTATACAGTAAGAGGATTAGAGCACACACACACACACACACACACAGAATTATCCTCTGATGTCACTGTCTACTGTCTAGCCACAGAGAGGCCTCATCACCCCGTGGCCGGCTGGCCCCCTCTGACAATGGAGTGGGAGAGAGGCACGGTCTAGCCAATCAAAGCCTGGCTATGACATTGTGATCATTTCAGAGGCACAATTCAATTCTCACCCCCTCTGAGCTTGTGGTGGCATGAGATGCTTCTGCACATGCTCAGATGCTCAGATGCCCCATGCCAATTTTTGGGACTGTGACACTCTGCTGACACTCTGCCCGCAGGTGACAATAGGACCATATGGAAGAGGCCTAGGTGGCACAAAAAAAAATCCATTAGGGCATTTGTTCTTGGAGACAGAGTGACAGATGGAAGTTCCTGCCCTGGTGGTAAAACAGTGCCCTGTTAATGGGCATCCTTATGCACAGTGTTGTCTGATGCCTCACTAGATGATCAGCAAAGTCAAATAGCTTGAAATTATTTGACTGCCACTGACCGCCATAGTCCAGTGTCAAAGGTGAAACAGGAAAATCCAATGGACTATCATTGGCTCATATTGCTCTGTGAAACTCCGCCCAAGCATAGACACAGTCGGTCAGACACAAGCACACCGGACCCTTTCTGTCCAATTATGTAATTTTTTACGACACTGCGACACAGATGGCACTTGTAGAAAGACGTCTGCCGGACAACAAACTCCCAGGGTCTGTGATGTGCTCTCTCAGCATTTTCTGTACTAAGGTTAAGTGAAGGCTGTTCATTGTGCTGTCCTGTACACTGGGTCCTAGGGTCTGCCTTAGTCTCACCTGGGATTATCCCCTGCCTCCATTAGTTAATAACCTCACCACTAAACCTATCTTAAGCCCACCGCTCCAACAATGGACAACATGTACCGCAATCAATCAGCATTTACCCATAGTACTCACCAGAGAGAGATCACAAGGGCGGTTTGATCAAAGTGTATTGGGCATTAAATTGGTCATGTATGCTGTAACATCTGCTGTGTGTAATCGCACAATCAGGATGATGTGGATGCAGATGGCTTCCATTTTCATCGAATTACAGAACAACATATGTATTATTATTTCCCTGAGGTTTAAGTGTTGATTGCTTAATTCTCATCAAAACCTCTGTGTGATTCTGTGCTTAGGACTGTCTAGCTGCTAAGTGCAACTCACAATAAATTAAATAAATAAATGACAAGGGTAGGGTTTGTTGAAATCCCCAGCACTTCCCCATTTCCCTGTGTATACTTTGCCAGTAGGTCAGATTGACCAGGACAAATGAATTGAGGTTAAGGTCAGAGAAACATTGAGAACATCACATCATTATTAGCTCATCTCATCTCATTCATGAATGATTTATGGGGGATGTCAGAATCATCCAGACACATGGCCACTCAGTCGCTGTATTGGTCTAGCTTGTTCAGAAGCCAACCAAGATGGAGTGATGTACTGTCTATGTTCATGGATATCAGGATTTCTAAGTGAAGCCATTAAACGTGATTTAAGACCATTAAACGTGATTTAAGACCATTAAAAGTGATTTAAGACAAAAATGTTATTACACTTCCTATAGTAGGCCCATCTGTGAGAGAAATATTAAAAATAAGTTCTTATTCTACATAATCCCCATGGTGCTTTTACAAAGTGAGAGAGAAAAAAAGTGTGAGGGAGTGTTAACTGTCTTCTGTAGGGCCATTCATAGTCCTGAGCCCCTGGAAATGCTGGTGAGGAATTCTCGGAATGTGACTTCTCGGCAGAGATCAAAAGGGGTTGAACATTAACTGTGCTGAACTCCCAGCCCTCTGGCCCATCTCCCGGGAACTGCCTCTCAAGTTCAAAGGTCCTGCAGGAGCCAGTGAACGCAGTGTCATTTAGCAGGTACGTCACATAGAGCAGTTACATGTACAGTAAGGCCCCTGGGGGTCCCCGCTGGCACTCTGGGGAAGGCTTGGAGTAACCTATGGTGCTAACACATCAATTTGAATAAACTTGTGGAAACACACACATACACACACACACACACACACACGCACGCACGCACGCACACACGCACGCAATAATTGATTGATGAAAGGAAAGTCCTTTCAAGAGTTTCGGTGCTAATGTATGAATTCCTCAGGGTTAAATACTCAACATAGTACTTCCCTGTAAAGATGATCACAACACTGCAATTTTGCAATAAGAGAACAAGAGCTGTACAGTACAGGTGTTTTTCAAGAGCCACTGGGGCTTAACCTGAGGTGATGATGGTTATTTAAAGGAGCTGTCAGAGTACAGTGCCACACCTGCAGTATCTGAGCCCTCAAAGGACTTTGTTGAGAAACTCCCATGATGATTCCCATGGGAACACTCACTGGGACACCTTGAGAAACAAGGGTGCCCCCGCCCGCCCCTTCCACCTATCTGAAAAGTGTCAAAGCTGGATGCAAATGAGTAAAGATACATTTTCAAGATAGAGACCATAAATAAGTGATTTTTGTTCAGATGATCTGATCTATTCCACTGATCTATTCCGTCCACCTTCCCTGGCCCATAATTAGAGCTGTCATACTGACATCAGTAGTCAGCAAACTCAACTCAGTGAAGTCAAGTGAACATCAGTGTGATTGATCAGAACAAGGCCCGCTGTGAACTCCAGGGATCACACGTCATTATGGCACACCCATGACACACACCTACACACAAATGCACACACACCTAGACACAAATGCTCGAATGCACACACAAATACACACACACACACACACACACACACACACACACACACAAACACACACACACACACACACACACACACACACACACACACACACACACACACACACACACACACACACCTCTCTATAGACCAGTAGGGGGCAATGCCTGGGGTACAACCATTGTACATACAGGAGTATCTCTATACTGAGGCATTGGCAGTCATCCCAGGTAGAGAGCAGCAACTAATGAGCAGGCTTTTGGATGGGAGCCATGTTTTGAGCCCAGTGAGGGATGGGGACCGCCATGCAGCAGCTGTGGGTCTCTGTCACAGGGAGGAGGGGTGGGGTTGGCAGGAGGGTGGTGTTGGGGGGGGGGGGGGGGGGGGGCACTATGTCTCAGTTAGGGGTGCACCAGCTTCCTGCTGGGGGGCCAGGGCAGATTTATGACCCGGTACTGAAGAGTAAACGCCTACAGACAGGATGTCCGGAGGGACCGGAAGCATATAGATATGTGAGTGTGTGAGTGTGTGAATGTGTGTGTGTGTGTGTCATTCACAATTAATCTTGTGTGACAGAATGATGGTGCTTTTCTAGACAATAGGACATAATGTACAAACTAAAAATCATGTCAAATGTGATCCAAATCTTATTCGAT
This sequence comes from Argentina silus, assembly GCF_951799395.1. Lineage (NCBI taxonomy): Eukaryota > Metazoa > Chordata > Actinopteri > Argentiniformes > Argentinidae > Argentina > Argentina silus. The sequence goes on along the minus strand of NC_139655.1, from coordinate 22,548,214 downwards.
TGTATACCCTTGTAAAGGTATAGAATCACAAAACATTTAAAAAATCATAAAAAAACCCAGAAAGCTCCTCGAGACAAACATACATCTTAAACACATTGAAGATAGAATATGCCTTCGCCATACATTTTTATGGAATTTCTGTATTATTTTGGGACAAGTCACATCTCATTTAGCGACGTGACATTGTTTATCATGCTAATTCTGATGCATTTTTGGACAAGTGTAGGCTAGCAGAAGACTTTGCTAGGATGTGAAAGTTCTACTAACTTTGCTTAGCTAGCTAGCATAGCGTAACTTTTTCGATCAGTGTTACAAAATGTTACGGATAAAACACTAGTATCAAGCCGCAACATATTGTTTTGTTTGCCTTTAAAAGTGACGTGACAATAGTGAATGACGTTTCAGTTTACCAGGCCATTGAAGAATGTGGTTATTTAGAGGATTTTCTCACTATTCTAAATTTGTGTGCCCTGGTATGTACCTTGCCCACTTTCTCTTGGAACGTCTCACTCAGAGGAGGCAGTGACTATATTGTACATCTCCCTGTACTGTACTGTACACAGTACCGTACACTTCCCTGTCTGACAGTATGACGGCGGTGCCGCGGGTCAACTCTGGGCAGGGCAGGGCAAGGCAGGGCAGCAGCTGTGGTGGTCCCAGCCAGGCCAAGAGCCATGGTGGAGTTATTTCTGGGCAGCTAGGCCCAGTAATGACATGCATACTTGTGTGCAGCGCCGGAACACAGAGGAGCCCTTCTTGTACACTGCGCCTCAGCGCCTCCCTCCCCACCGGGCTAACAGAACCAACCATTCACAGCCCATAGAGCCCAGCATTCACTGCCACACTTTAGCACATGATCCACACACACCCACAGCCTCCCTAATCAGCCCTATTTATGTGTGTGGTGACAAATAAAACAGACATTTAATCTCACAGGGCTTTGGGGGCACACAAAAGACAATCATCTACTTATTCAATTGAGATAATGACAGAGCGTTTTTCATGAACTAAAGGGCGTTATTCCCCCAGAGTCATTCCTGAGGATGTGATTCTTTACTGGATGGCCACCATTTCCGAGTTGAATCATCCTAATATGTTGTTACTTGATTGGCCCCATTCATACTTCCTAGTCCTAAATTTCATACACTTGGTATATTCAAACCACTAGATTAGGGAGACGTGAATGGATTTGTTCACCAGGGTTGACACTTGCGTTCAAACATATTCACGTCACAAGATTGCCCCATACTGTGCACTGTGCAATTTTCTTTTTGTTGCAGAATGCACCCAGTGAACTTTATTGTGTGTGCTGCTCCTCTTAGGATAAACTGTCATTTGTGGATGCACATGATACTACGCTACCTCTCCAAAGCTACAACAGGCACCATATTAGATGAGAGACGCTAAACGCCAACGCGTCCCAAATTATAAGTCTTTATCCAATTGTGGTTTCTCTGAGAAATAAAGTGCTTTGAGGCTTTGCAGTGTTCTGGAGCTAACGTCACAAGACTGCTGTTCCTCTGATCTCTGTTTGACAATGACACCACAGCTATGCTAAAAACCCACAATGGCGGGAGGAAAGTGGAATGGGCTTTGCAAACACTAGTTGGCTCCACAGTGTCCCAGACTCCAGAAGTCGAAGGAGAAACTCTTCCCTCCAAGACATCTCCATTAACAATGGATGAGTGGAACAAATCCATTAGGAATGACGACAACCATTATAAGATCAGGAGTCGCTGTCTGCGTCATCTCTTGAATCTGGTCACCTGTCAACCCCGGCTGATAACCAGACAACACAAACAAAGATGAAGACTGAAATAACTTATTTTCACCTTCTGGTTTTATCAATTGAATTACCTGCTACCCTCATTCTGAACTCACCCTTTGACTGCTAAAAGAAGATCTGAGGTATTATTGGCACTGTTATCACTGACAAAAAGTCCACACATTCCTAAATACCCATGTCCTTGTTGTGGTTTGTGGGGGTTGTTTCTGGGGTGTTGCTGGACTTCCTTTTTTATCGCCTAATTCTCATTTGAAAGTCAATCACCCTCTAATTAAACATGCTGACTGCTCTTGTTAAATCCACAACGAGAGACTTGTTTTGAAGTCCACTAACAGGCTCTCCACGCTGTCATTAACATTGAAATGCTCACTAAAGCTAAACGGTTTGATGTTCAGCTGTGCAACTCATGCCTCCTATGGATAAACCTCAAACAGTTTGATCATTAATAATTCTGATTATGTTAGTCTCTCTCTGCTTGCCATTTGCAATTCCGATAAGCAGTACCTCAATAGAAGCAGTGAGCAGGAGGTGGGGGGGGGGGGGGTGAAGAGGGGGATTCCTACATCACCGTTTCCCAATGAATATCCCAAAATGCTGACACCCCTCCAGAGATCTCCATCCCAGCACCCTGTCCACATGGGAGTCTGTCTGAGCCAAAAATCAACACAAATGGCTCAGAAGTACTTTCATGTAAGTTCTATGGGTTATTTTGAGTTGATGTGTAATTTGTAGATGTTTTTTTTTATATCCTTTGAGGATTTATAAGTAGTTTATGGACTTTATGTATCAGTAATAAGTTATAATCATCATTGGTTGAAATTGAAAATCATGCAATCGTAGTTTTAAATCTTGCCAAATAGTGTCAACACATTGATGCTAAGTGAATATATTGCACAATTGAGTTGAAAATAGAAATTCTGTTGTAACCCCCACTGTACAGTCAATGGATGTCCACATCTTTGGAACATGCTGTCTTTCTTGTCAATGTATTGCCCAAGCTATCAAGGAGAAGCTGAGAACTTACTTTATTTTTTGCACAGCTTTATCACAAAGAGAATGATGAGTTGTGTCCTCCTTGAAACAACTTCACTGAAGCAATTTGACACTATAGAGCAAACAGTTGATACCTAAAGCCCTCGCCATACAACAGCTGAAAAAAGACAGACACAAAACTTGCCAGTTTTAGAATGTTGTGATAAAAATCAGAAACACAATTCTGCTTATTTAACTGAAATGATCTTGCTAGCTCCCAAATCCCAGAAACAACAATAAACATGCTAGCATTAGCTAAGTGATCCAACTAGCTAGAAAGGTAGTAACAACAAGCTGTCAAACGAATTGCTGTGACAGCTCTGTCTTGAATCTTGGGACATAGAGATCGAGAGGCTATGACATCATAATTAGTGGCACAACAGGTTGGCCATCTTACTGTGGTCCAGTTCAGACAAGTTACCTACAGTATACGGCTCTTTCAGATTCTTAGCTAGACACACAAAACCAATTTTAAAATATGCAGACACTCGACCTATCTTCCTTTCAAACAGCCTTTTGAAACTATGTAAATTTGATCTATTACAAGCATTATGAATTTGCATTGGTGTCAATGGGAAACCTTTGCTCATATCTAACCCTCTTACAGATTTTAAGTTAGACCCACCAAACCAACTTTAAAATGTGCAGTCTTACTCAAATTAATTAACTTTACAAAGTTAGATCGAGTTAGATGTACTTTTTAAAAAACCCAATGACCATATGTTTAACATGCTACAGCTCTTAAAACATTAAAGCAAGAAACACCAACCCACTTTTAAAATGTACAGATACGCTCAACTTAATTTACCTTAAACCTGCTTTTTGATACTTATAATACGTTTTAAGCTATAAGCATTTAAATTGGTATAGATGGTGTTATTATTTGAAAATGACAAACAATTGGGATATTTTATTAGGCTATATTTTAGAAAGGCACAGTGTTTACATAAGCATTCCATTGTATTTAAATTGTTATGAAGTAAATAAATGTTATAAAGTAAATACAACAGAAATATAGTGCCGCTATGTCATTGCATTCAGTGGCATCACAACCTACTTTACAAAATATCAATACTCAATTAAAACCGTTAGCTGTTATAATAACTGGTACAGTCTGATAACTTGCGAGCTCAAATTATATGAGGTTTCAATGGTTGCACTTGTTGCACGACAGAAAACGTTAAGAGGAAACCATTGCGTTTATTTTAGGAGCAGGTAACCAAGCACAAGCTGAACATTCTGTGAATAGGTGACAACCATCATTCCTAGAAATGTCAGTATGGTGATAAGCATTCTAGCACAGTGACGAAGTTGAAGCACATACATCCGCAACAGCTTTCTACTTTTACATGTCGAGACGCAGAGAATTTCACATAAAGGTGGTCTTGCAGCAGGGCTAACCACAATAGAAACAGACATTGCTTGTAGTCATGAGACAAATAGTTTTGTCTCTAGAATGTTGTCTAATGTTTGTATCTTCCTGTGTAATGCAATAACTTTATTGCATAAATCAAATGTTCAAGCTTTGTAGATTTGATTCTTGTAGATTCTATTATTCTATTGTCACTTTATTTTGTTGTTGTTTGTGATGTGAGCTGCTGTAACGCCTTAATTTCCCCTCGGGGATCAATAAAGTACCTATCTATCTATTATCTATCTATCTATCTATCTATCTATCTATCTATCTATCTATCTATCTATCTATCTATCTATCTATTTCTTTACATGTAGCTAAATCTTTAATGGGTCAGTCCTATAGACACATACAGTGGTATGGTCTTTAAGGGCTGTACTGTATACAGCAGCTAGCTCATTTCTCAACAGACAAATATGTTATGGAGTCTATATTTTTTACAGGCTAAGATTCCACCAATTGTATATTAGCAACGTATATACTGTATATTGTATATGAATGCTGACATGAGTTTGCCTAACCAACATTCACACATCCTTAATAACGGCTCCATTCCTAGTGAGGGACCAAGGGGGTTCAGAGAGCAACGGTGTCAACAACAAACAATACCCCATGTGCAAACAAGCATCTCCAGCAGCTACCGTCGTAACTTTACCCTGACACCCCTTTCCTAATGTCAATAAAGACAGAGAATCTCAGGCATACACTTTTATTTTCTCTTTTGCCATCTGATCTTCCTGTCTTTTCAGTCTAAATGAGAGCATTTGTGTTAACTGAGTACTGTTATTTACTTGGTCCCACACCCTCTGCCCGCATGGAGAGTTCATTGGATGAGAGGACAGAGGTCAGCCTCTTTCTGAAGGCAACTTCCTGAAGGATCAGCTGATACTGCTTTTTTACTGTCAGTTTTTATGAATGGAGGGACAGTACAGTTGTCACAGATCCACACCAGATATTTAGTCTTAAAATATTATCATTTATTTAAAAAAAATAATAATTCTAACGAACTGAATAGAAACTAAAGGACAACAAATGGAGGGACAACAAATAAAAGGGCTCTAACAGAGGAAGATCAATCAGGCTGAGGATGAGGTTCAGACACCAGATTACACTTTGCTCCTCTGTATCAGTAGGTCTGAAATGATGATTCACCAGGGGAAGGCCCTAGAGCAATAGTTCTCATAACCATAAATGTATGTATATAGAGAGAATTTTCTTCCCCTGACAATGACTCAGACAACCATATGCAAAGTTTGAATACAGAACAAACACTCATTTCACAGTAAAATGTTTCCATCCGCCTCCTCTGTGTTGTGATTAATAGACTATACACTATTATTCTAACGCTTGTTATGTGTCAGTTGAGATCAGTTTTGTTTTACACATTTCGACAGACAATTTCTAGGTAAGAGCTTCACATCTTTCATTTAGGATCATAACATGGGTATAATCAATCATCAATCAATCAAAATTACATATGTTCATAATCCACCATTTGACCTAGGTTTTAATTCATGCAAAGATGTGAAATTTTCTGAACCATCGGTTATCAGTGGACAGTTGGACCTTTGATTGGTGAAACAGTGACGAACCAACTGATAAACAACCTGATGTTCAGATGCCACAGAGGAGACAAAGGTCTATCACAACACAAGAATGTTTTAAAATAGACTTGAGTAAGTCTCAGCAAATCCTTGGGAATAAAGCACATTATTTCATTAGTGTCCAGAGGACCCTCCACTGGAGGGAACACAAAGAGTTTGAGCATTCCGTAAATGTCAAGGGTGATTATCAGGTCTCAGTGCTCTTTGGAGAAAACAATATTGAGGGCCAATTGCAATAGTTGAGACTGTTGGTAGACCAAACATGACTTTACATGCAAGTCATTTGATGTACTATACAGGGGCTGACTAAGAGACCCTTTCATTTAGATAACCTATGTGATGTACTGAAAATCTGCAGTTATGAATGCTTTGCCTATTAAACAGTAAGTTATAATTTAATAGTACAGTTTGTACAGGCAAACATTGCTTTAAGGTTTATTATACTCCTTTGTGACCTGAAGCCAAGAATACCAAATGTCTTTGATCAACGGCTGTGGTTTGAATTTACATTGGAACTTAATAGCCTTTTACTATGCCTTAACATCCAGAGTGTTATTCTAAGAAATCTTCCTAACCCAAACAAAGTGATGGGTTTAAATGAAATAGAAGAGGTTGGAGACATGGAGGCCAGTGGAGCATGATTTGTGGAGAGTGCTTTCCCAGATGAGGGCGGATCAGTGGAGCTAGAGCGAGTTGTAGCCTGCATGGTTGGGCTGAGGGCTGATTCAGAAGCGGGCATACTTGGAACACACTTCTGCCAAGTGTGGATGTACTAGTCGACCCCACACAGCTGCCTCCCACACGAGGCCGAGGACACCGCAGTGAGCACCTCACCTGCACTCACAGGGGGTCCACACACACACACACACACACACACACACACACACACACACACACACACACACACACACACACACACACACACACTTGCTCCTACTCCAGGAGGCTTAGGAGTTATATATGTCAAACTTACAAAATGTACACACACACACACACACACACACACACACACACACACACACACACACACACACACACACACACACTCACACACACACACACACCCACACACAAACACACACACACACACACACACACACACACACACACACACACACACACACACACACACACACACAAACACCGCATACTCAAGTCCACCCAACCAGGACCTGATCCATCCATTAGGTAAAGGGATTAAATGACTGACAGTCATTTTAATTGAGGATTAGCTGATAAAGACATATTCATGCTTAATGGGTCTGTTGTATTTATACTTCCCTGTGACCACTGTGCAGGGCCTGTGGACAGAATGGCCTCAGTGGCCTCAATACAAGGTGAAGAATACTATAGCTATCTTCCTTGATACTGGGAACTGGTTTTGAGTTCAATTTACCAGGTTAGTTAAGGTCTAACTAAAACTAATTACCAAATGAGTTCAAAGTACATTACGCTATGTTGTTTTTGAACATAAAACTATGGCTTTACTACCTGCCTTTCTCATCTCATGTTACCCCATGAATCTAAGCCACAACACTTTTAATTATTAAAAACATATTCTTTTTTATCAAGAACTATCTTGCTTTTTCCAAGTCGTTGCATGGAAAAGATTAGTTTCGAATAATTTGTCACGATTACCTGAAATACTCAGTTTACATAGTATATTTGACTTTCTAGAAACCGAAAACCAATACTAACTTGTTTCCTGGTGTGTTGTAACAACTGTGCTGTAATTGGATAAGCTGCTCCATGTTTAGTTTCAAATTACTTTTAGTCATTACAGGAAAAAAGAAAAACTGCTTGTAAGTAAGGGCATCTCGCTATGACCACAAACCGATACCACAGCACTGTTTAACACTTGTGAGACTACGCTAGAGATGAGTAAAGCAGTTTCATGTGTCCAGTAATTAGTACAACGTGCCAATAACGCCTCAGAATGGGATGAGCCATTGTCCACTCAGAATGTGAGGTTTCAATACATCAAGGGCCGACAGTTGGCAAAGTGGAGATAATAAGTCACTGTTTTTGCATTAAGGATGAGATATAGCATCATAAAAAATTTACTTTCCACTAATACTCAGTATTTCCATTTACTTATTCTCTGTTGCAAGCTGCATTAACTATGCAGAGAACCCATAGAATGGCTCTCAGCATTTGTCTTTGACTGTCATGCATGTTGTCATTATAAACCTTTGTTATAATTTATTACAAAATGTTACTGAGTTCAATTTGTGAATGAAGATCGCTTCCATTTATGGTATGTAAACCTACAAAGAGGAACTTCAGCTTCAGTGGTATTGGTTTCCCCACAGCAAAATGTCTCAGAAGGCATTGAATGACACATAACTTCTAAGGGTTGGAATGTGTTGTTTAATCAAGTTAAGGCCTAATAACAATATCTTGTATCTTGTATATTCCAGATTCAGTTAACTTGATTGAACAACACATTCTAACACTCGGACAGGAGAAGTTACTTGTCATTCATTGCCATCTGAGACATTGTTGCAACAAGAATTGACTTATATCTTCTTTTTGTCTGAAATCTTTGGTCAATATTTGATCTTCAATTAAATTGTTGCCGTGCAGTCTACGATCCATATCACTGAGTGACCAGAAAGTCCCCTTTACTTGACATCTGACTTTATTGTTGCTCAATGGTGACTCATAGCAGTTAAGTCATTGAACTTTTAGATTGGTGAAATTCTTTGATGTTTCTCTCCATATTCGTAGGATGTTCACTCACTTTGTTATAAAATACATTTTAACAAAACAATATGATTCATGTTTGTTCAGTGGGGTATTTCTCTAACATTCAAAGATTCAAGATTCAAGATTCAAAGTGTTTATTATCATATGCACAGTAGAAAACATGTTTCCCTGTACAATGAAATTCTTGCTTTGCTGTCCGCAGAATGCCAACCAATGTAAAATATACAATACTAAAGAATATACAATATATACTAAACAAATGTACAAGACAGCAAAATTTAAGGCATAAAATAAAATAGCAGCAATAATAATAATAAAACAGTGCAAATGTAGCAGTGCAATTATGCAAACTGGAAAATTCAGTTATTTGAGGTAGTAAGGTTATATTAATCTCCTATGGGTTGTTTAGGAGCCTGATGGCAGTGGGAAAGAAGGAGTTCTTCAGTCTGGTGGTCCTGCATTTAACACTTCTGTACCTCCGACCTGAGGGTAGAAGTGTGAACAGTCCGTGCTGGGGGTGGGTGGGGTCCTTGAGGATGGAGGCGGCTCTCCTGTGGACTCTGTGGTGGTAGATGCTCTGCAGAGAGGGCAGTGGAGTCCTGGTGATTTTCTCAGCAGTCTTCACCACTCTCTGCAGGCGTCTGCGGTCCATAGCAGTAGTGCTGCCGTACCACACAGTGATACAGCTAGTTAGGATGCTCTCAACAATGCAGCTGTAGAAGTTGCTGAGGATCTTGGGCGACATGCCAAACTTCCTCAGCCTCCTCAGAAAGTACAGCCGCTGTTGGGCCTTCTTAACCAGCTGAGTGGTGTTAAGTGTCCAGGTGAGGTCCTCGCTGATGTGGACGCCCAGGTATTTGAAACTGCTCACCCTCTCTACTTCAAGTTCCCGGATGTACAGTGGCCGATGAGGTCCCCTCTTCTTCCTCATGTCCACTATCATCTCCTTCGTCTTGTCCGTATTGAGGGTGAGGTTGTTGTCCTCGCACCATGTTACCAGACTGGCCACCTCCCTCCTGTAAGCCGCTTCGTCCCCGCCAGTGATGCATCCTATCACTGCGGTGTCGTCTGCAAACTTTAGGATGGTGTTGTCCTTGTGGGAGGCGACACAGTCGTGGGTGAACAGGGTGTAGAGGATGGGGCTGAGGACGCATCCCTGTGGAGTGCCAACATTTGTAATAATGCTGGCTGAAGTCCTATTACCAATATCACTAACATATCATTAACATTTTATCCAAATAGTCCGATTTCGTAACCTAATACAACTGATAATTACCACCAAGCACTGTTGACAGAGCAGTGCTACTGTCTCACAGCAACCTTTGAGGATATACGTACATGTACAAGTTGTTTATCTGGCCTCCATTGATTTAGTCACCCTAATTTTGGCCATCCTTCAAGGGTAAACACTCCAATAACGTTTGAACAGATTATAACAGAGACAAGCGGTTTGAATCATTGGTATTCGTAGAGGATTATTTACACAATGAACATACTATACACATTATTTTACCCATTGAGAGAAGCATCACAACAACAGAACACTGGGTTCATGGTTGAGAAAAGGACCATAGAGGTTCACCATAGAGTACCTGACCTCAGGTGTGAAGTCACACCTGCCCCTTACAATGGGACTGGAATAAACCCTGGAGCCAGGAGCTCGGTCTACTGCTGCTGGTGAGGTGTGAATGAGACTGCATGTTTTACACCTCCTAGTGTAAACGCAAACAATGCTGCTGCTGGCCAGCCGGGGTGTGAGGGATTTAGTCAGTGGCACATTGCTGAATGGGAGCATAGACTGCTGGCGCTGGTGAACAAACACTGGGCCACATCAAAAGGGAGAGAGGGAGAAAGGGAGAAAGAGAGAAAGGGAGAAAGAGAGAGAGAGAGAGAGAGAGGGAGAGAGAGCGTGATCTGGGCTGGGCCACAGCTTTAGGTGGTAGGGAAGGAGGTCAAGCCAGTCCGTTTGATATAGCCTTAAGTTACCTCACCACAATCCCTGACATCTCAACACTGAAGATGCCTAGTAAATACATTGAAAATATCATAAGACCATACACTAGGAGAGACTGTCTGATTGGTTTTGGGTGACACCTTTTTATACAGTACCTGTGTAGTAACTGTAATTTCTTTTGTAAATGTGCACTTTCACTCAGCTCTACATTCATACACATTCGTTTTCAAAATATCAACCTATGTAGCTTATCTCATGCGCATAAAATAAGTTGTTTCTTAATTTATGTTCCACCTTACCTGCTGTGTGCAATGAGACAGCTCATAGTATGATAGATAACACACATTTTCTTTAGCTTTGTGTGGTCAGTGTGAGTCAGTGTGAGTAACCGGGATGACCCTAATTTACTGTCATAACTCCATTACTGACCATTACTCTGTATTCTATATGACAAGCTCTGTCCCTCAGTTCCTTGAAAGGTTCCTTGAAATGTATTAAGTTATTAAATGTCAAATGTAGCCTACTGAGATTAATTCTGATTCTATTATTCACATGTTCACAGTTATGTCATGTACATATTTGTAGTGATAACAAAAAGGCATTTACTTGGGTGCTTACTGGCGTAGTACACTAATGCGCATACCGCATCATCGCAAGGTTCGTGGTTTGATTCCGACCCTTGACATATCTTGCACGTCATCCCTCCTCTCTCTCACCCATCCTTCCTGTCTCTATCCAATCTCTACTGTCTCTATCCCAGTCAAAGCAGAAATGCCCTGAATACATATATTAAAGAAAAATGTACTGTACCTTGCAGTGTGAAACATGCTGTATCTACACTCCTTTAATGTAGTAATTATCTTGTCAATAGTGATGGTAAAACTAAACAATTGAAACAGGTTAAACCACTTCAGGACTCCATTCAAAGACACTGGTGAAGTCGTGGGCAGGAAAAGTGAAAAAGGTTTCACAATTTCGCATACAGGCAGTCCTGTTTCTTCCATGAACAGATTCTTCTCAGTTTTCAGTTTGTACATGAGAGCAGAGAAATATTCTATTCTCATTTTTGTGTTTTTACTTTGCAGTTTATGTACTGTAAAACTTCCTCCTTCCAGTAAGTTCTTTGGTGAATTAGTACATGGGAGGTGATTTCTCAATTACTAATCTGCAGACTCCCCTTCAGTGAAGCATAAACTCATCAACTACCAGACTGTGTGGGTAGAATATGAATGTATTTTTCGGCTGCTACAGAAGACAGCAGGGGAATATCTTGAAAGTTACGCTTCAATGATGACATCAAAAGTCTCCGACCATAAAAACCCCTGTAACCCACACCAATGCCATAAGACAGAGGTCTCCACTTCATCGGCGACAGGTGTGTGGGTACACATGTCACTGTACTGTACCTATGAATCATGTGTGTCAGTGCATGTGTCTTTCCAGTGTGTGTGTTTGTGTGTGGCGTGCGTGTGTGTGTTCAATCGTCTATAGCCACCTCCGGTGTAGGCTCCGGTGTATGATACGGAAGTTTGGTGGGAAAGTCAGTCATCCTTTTCCACACTTGGTGTCAGGTTGTCTAGGAGGGCCCATTTTCTCGTCAGTGTGTGTGGGCATCCCAGTTCATTCATTACCTCAACCTTTTACCTCTCGATGTTCACGTAGCAGCTTAGCTTCTGTGTGGGAGAAGATGCATGGCAGGACATTCCTGACTGTACTTGTGAGCAAGGAGTGGGAGTTGACAGCGGTTTCTTTTAATGAGGTCTTTGTTTGTTTAACCCTCTCTCTTTTCTTTCTTATCTAATTGAGCTTCAAATGAGAGGGAACAATGAAAGCATTTTATTTGGTTGTGCACCGATTACTTCCTTTATAATAATACCACAATAATGCTGCACAACCTCAGTGAAAGTTCTATGGAAGTGAGGTTGTGGTGAGGGAGGGGTGTAAAATAGGTGTGTGTGTGAGAAATAATAAACCGAATCAGTTATGAGTCATATCTTAAGAAGCTACAATGAAATCTGAAAATGACTAGTCTAAAAATCCCATTAACTGTAGAGATAAAAAAAAAAAGATGTCTTTCATTTTAGCAATTGTCTTTTTCTATGTGTTTTGAATGTGCACAGGTATGTTTTATGTACTGTACAGTATGTGTTCGTGTGAGTGAATTTTCTGTTATAAATTGTATGTGTAGGTGTCTGCACATTCCCTTCAAGTAGATTCTACTAGAGTGTAGTTATGCAGAAAATCCAGGTTTTGCTCCAGTGTTTGGTTTAGTGTAATTAATGGGCTTAAATTGCCTGTGGGGCAGCAAAAAAGAACACAGACAAATGAGCTTCTGACAGACTTGAAGATTTATTAACACTCAAGCATCCTGCTGCAGACAAACACATTATAAACACATGATATTATGACAACAGACTGATTGGTCCAGATGCTACAAAGCATTCTGGACATGTGCTACAAAGAATAAAAAAGAGGTAACAACAGCATAGCCTCATCATATTTCAGTCCTGCAGGTAAAATATAGTACACTCCACTACAAATGTGCACACACACACACACACACACACACACACACACACGCATGTACACACACAGGCATGCACGCACACACACACACACACACACACACACACACACACACACACACACACACACACACACACACACACACACACACACACACACACACACACACACACTGACTCACATGGGTGTGCATACACAAACATTAAATTGACCTTCCCATAAACTCGCATTACACAACTCATATCCTCTTTTTTTACATTCAAATGTTTTGTTTTACAGAAACCTGACTAGCATAACAGATGAAACAGATGAAACAATTGATTGAAGAACTTCCAATCTCATTAGGGAATTCTGAGGGCAAACACCATGTTGACTCCAACGGTCACCCTCTATGCTACGAAAGACAATACGTCACAAACTTCAGAATCTGAACAAAACTCGAGAGACACTCGTCATTTTTGGAGACTGGTGTCAGCCTTATGATTGATAGCCTGTCTCCAGTTATGTTTACATTCTGCAGTTTGTGACGTATGGACTTCCATAGTGTATTCTTATGATGATGAAGTATGTATCACCTACAGTCCTGTATACTGAAGGTCTGTGACGAGACATACAGTACAGGTACAGGTACAACACATACAGTACTGCTCACTGCCTCAGACTGTACATGAGACTGTCCCTTTAACCAGGCTGTGTTGAGCGGATGTAGAGTATGACATTTGTAACACTAGGTACTTCCCGACCACAGTTCAACTTCACAGCATACTAGAGTACCTATGGGGCCTCTTCAGGGTGGGTTGGTTTCAAACACCATGGCTATCAGAAAAAGGGAAGTAGTCAGTGTGTAAGACAAAACTGCCTCTTTCCGATTTTATTTAATGTCACTTATTAACATCATCAGGCCTTCGACAGACAATTAGCATCTGTTTGGCTGAGGAGGGAGGGTGGAGGGAGAGTCTATGTTGGTGAACACTGTCTAGGGATGACTATCCCAGCCAAAAGCACTGGTCTGATAACAAAGAGGTGTGAGGGAATTAAACTCTTGAGAGTCAGAATAGGGGGTTTGTGTCATATGTGAGTGTATGCATGTGTTTTTATGTGTGTTTGCTTTACATGACCACAAAAAGAATTAGACATCTCAGAATTAGACATTAACAATCACTTAAATCCAAGTCTTGATTTGAGAGATCTGTGTGTGCTGCGTAGTCGACAACAAGGGTCTTCAACAATCCCCCTGCAAGACACAAACAGAAAAGAAGACACTTATGAGAGTGCAACCACAAAAACAGTTGCTGATATGACTGTGCATGCTAACTCTTCTCCCCTTCAAAAGACATTTACCAGAAGCGTCTGAGCTTTTCACACTTTAATAGGTCTGTATGAATCACTAAGCAGAACTCAGTGACCTGTAGACTACACACAGTAGCGTGTATGCACATTGAGCTCTATGAAAAATAGAGGAAGTGAATCGATGTAACACTTCTGTCAAACCAATACTGATCCATGCATAGTTTCAACCATATTAAGCCAATGACAGGTATGCACTATGAAAGGCACATGTTGTAGTTAATAAGTGTTCGGTCTGACAGCTACGGGCAGTTGTGTCTGTGAGGGACACTTCAAAACAGGAGAGATGTCATTCACTGAATGCAGTGTGTTTTGAGGAGCCAAAAAGACATCACCTTGGATGATCTTTCAGTTGTCTTTAATTAATATTTGTAATTGCACTATATATAATATAGTGCAATTGCTCCATTCATGCTCCACTTGATGCTGCCTAGCTGAAGGGAAGGTCACCTCTGGAATGTCGATTCAGAACATGTCATATCATGACAGCGATGATGCGTCCCACAGTCTCAATAGGTCGCTTAACATAACTGTGAGAATGGACCCCTAAGGGTGTCACGTTGTGTGCTCAATGCACAATGGGGAAAGATGTTTGCTAACCGTTTAAAGGAATACTAAAGACAATGATCTGTTATTGTTTGCCCTTTATCATATTCTTAAACAAATAGGCCTTCTCTCTGCTAAATAGAATCCATCTATCCATTCTTCATTGATGACATCACTCTCAATTATATTGTTTTCTTTTCTCATGTCACTGAATTATGACAAAGAATAGCCTGGAAATGCCTTACAGAGGGGATTACATCTAAAAACCTAGTCCAATATCAGGACACAATGTCCTTGTCTTTGATTATGCTGTATCGGAAAGTGTGTTATGTTGAGTTAGAGAAAATAACAGCAAGGCTTTGGTTTCTTGTGGTGGATGTCATTATGGCTTGAGGGTTTTCTCCCCAGGGGTACTACATACAGTAGTACAAAGGAGCCACAAAGTGTCCATGTAGGGTAGTCTAAATGAACCCTTCAATGACAGAAAGACTCACATACACTCACTGAACACTTTATTAGGAACACCTGTACACCTTCTCATGGTGGAGGTGGTGTAATGGTGTGGGGAATGTTTTCTTGGCACACTTTGGGCCCGTTAATACCAATCAATCATCGCTTGAATGCCACAGCCTATTTGAGTATTGTTGCTGACCATATGCATCCCTTTATGGTCACAATTTACCCATCTTCTGCTGGCTACTTCCAGCATGATAATGCACCATGTCACAAAGCAAAAGTCGTCTCAAACTGGTTTCATGAACATGACAATGAGTTCAATGTTCTTCAGTGGCCTTCCCAGTCACCAGATCTGAATCCAATAGAACACCTTTGGGATGTGGTAGAATGGAGATTCACAGCTTGAAAGTGCACCTGAAAAATCTGCAGGAATTGCGTGATGCAGTCATGTCATTATGGACCAGAATCTCAAAGGAATGTTTTCAACATCTTGTGGAATCAATTCCACGAAGAATTGAGGCTGTTTTGAAAGCAAAGGGAGGCCCTACCCAGTATTAGTATAGTGTTCCTAATAAAGTGTTCAGTGAGTGTATATGGTATTTTCATGGACATATTGATTGCCTCCATCATTGTCCTGCATGTAGGATACTATATGGCCCCCTTGGTGTGACTGGTTAGACAGCTGACTACTGTAGCTGTATAGGTATGGAAGCCAAACGTCACACATCACTCAAGAGGGTATTTCTGGGAGGGTGACAAAGTATTGAAAGGAATGTGTGTGAGAAAGGGAGGGGTCGTTAAAAAAACAGGACTCAACTGACATGATGCCCCCTCCCCCACCCCCCTACTCATGTGAAGTCATGTCTTGCTATTTCTGGATGGTTGGTATCTAAGAGTGACCTGGCTAAACTATCACAGAGGTGAAGTCTGCTGTAGCTTTCACATGTACAGTATGTACGCTAACTCACATGAGACAAGCACACAACAGAAAGGGGACTGCAGAGACAGACACACCTAAAGACATACTGTACTGTGCTATCATTAGCGCTCACAGTTTAACACACTTGAAGAAGTGAAAGTATAACCACACTGCAACCACTTGATCTAGTATGACAGTTTCTTGCCAAAAAGAGACAGAGTGACTTTCCTCCCCTGTTCATGGGTGAGTGAGAGTGGGGAATCCCATTTGACTTGGTGTTGATTAAACCAGGTCACCTGATAACAAAGGGTGTTAAAAGGCCTCCTTCAATAGGTCACATGGGGAAGAGTTTCACTGCAGCCCACACAGTCTAATTTATGAGGCTGAAGGCACTGGAGCGTTGAACATTCCTAACAGAGCATCTGCGCATCTTCTATAGCCATACAATGCTTATGAGAGGAAGTACACCTATTGCAGCATTGGCAGGCTAAAGAAACCTAAAGTAATACTTATTCACAATGGGAAGTCTGATACTATGGTAATAAAACTTCTTCATGCCTATCACTAAATGAGTTATTCTAACTGATGCGATTTTTTTCAAAGCTCCGTTTTAATTGGGTTAGGCTCTGTTTTATAGGGTGTGGAGTCAGAGGATCCACATTGATTCGCCTTTAACTAGCAGACTGAAAGCACCGTCAGCCCAAGTGATCCGTTACTAAACCTGCCAAACTCCAGGTGCTTCATATCTCTGCTGTAACTGATCCTTGCGGAATGTGCAATAGTGAATGTGCAACAGTATCCATGCCAGCAGTCGGTGGCCAGCAGGCTGTTTCAACAGGGCACCACCACCAACGATCTGGTGGCCGTCATTCATCGACAACAAGCTCATTACCCATAAGCCATTAGAGCAGATTAACGCTCTGGGGATCGCCCCCTCAGGGGAAATGACCTCTGGGTTAGGTTAAAGGTCTGACCTGGAGTCACTGGCAGACTGACCACTCTGGTGAACCAGGGACGTCAACAGTGACAGTGCGACGACTGAGTAAGAGCTGAGTCAGTCAGTCATATGAATTGGCAGGACCAGCAATGCAAGGATATCAGACAACTGGAACTCAACATTGAACCATTCCTGGTTTATGGATCTGGCAGACTTAACGATTGACCCCCTCTGTCCTGTCCTGCCCCGGAGGGAGCAGCAGGGAAGCCTTGTCACTTAACACTATGTTATGTGGTGGTTTTCCTTTGAGGGTTCAGACCCAGGTCTTCCTGAACAGCTGAACAGCGCTCATTAGTAGTCTCTGTTTTAGGGATTACCCACTGACACGCTGACCAACAGCTGCTCAAGAGAAGAAGGTCAGGGGGGTGCAAGGGGACAAACGACTTCCTAAAGACCATAGGACAACCACTATCAAATTGGTGTCCAAACATGTCTTATACGGCCATTCGTTGCCAAACCAGAAATAAATTGGCACAAAAGGTCTTCGACTGCCCTCTGTAATGAGTCAGCATTGCTAATGTTGTACCTCACACAGCGGCTACGCTTGTTAAAGTGTGAGTCTGCCAGAGCCCACACAGCATAGTGAGGCACAGTAGTCTTTAAGGGATGGTGAAATTTACTGGTCACAAATGGTTGGTATAGCTTCACAATTAACATAAGGTAAGGTATGTAAGGTATTCTGTAAGCTAAATTGAATACACATTTTACTCTTAATGTTTTATGAGTATAAACTAAAGTAAACCTGATAGGAGCCTATATAACAGCTGATGCGTGAGCCATATCAAATTAGACAGCTATCCGCTTTAAGGCTTGGAGAGTCTTCATCTTCCTCAATGTCTTTTACATGAGGAGCCAGTGACAACATCACAGCTGCTGTGGTCATCCTATAGAAAGATGGAGTGAAAGGTCGTCCCCCCAGCTGAGGGCTATAAATTCAGGACGTAAAACATGGTCAGCCGATCCACTCAACAGGTGCAAATATAGAATGAATGGAGAAAGGTTTCGTCTCAACGAGAGAGGAGAATACGAAGTATTCCTATATGAGGACGCCAACTTCTGATGCTCCATTGATACACAATGCCAGTCTGTGTACGATACTGTGTGCCATGATTGCACTACTACAAAATGTCCAGAATACCTTTTGGTGGTAAGCTCTTCTCTTCTTTAAGGTCATCAATATGACAGAGAATGACTGAAAAGAGAGCATTTTCAAGAGTTGGGGAATTATTTACTGTTATGCATTTTAGGATTTCTATACAATCCCATTATTGTTGCACACTCAAGAAGTCACACCAAGGCGGAGAAAGCTGATCTGACCTGAGCAGGACCGTCATACTGTCTACTGTTTTAATTATCTGATAGCAACTATTCAACATAGTCGGAAGTGCCCACTCAGCAAAATTACCGTCTTAGAGAGCTGATACTGTAATGTACAGTTCATGGTGCATCCAAGGGGGAAGATGACATCATATCCCTAATTAAAAATACAAGACCAATTGTTTCCGAGCCCAAAGGCTGGATTCTCTGTTTCTCTCCGTGATTATTTGTCTTTCATCTTCACTTCCAGTCATTTAGAATGTGTCCCACACAAATCCAATAAACTAACAGCCAACCCTTTAGATTAGCATCCTGCAAGAGACCACTCACTTCCTGGGAAATGAATAACACTATTGTCTTTCTCGAAGAATTGGGTGCAAAAATTGAATTTGGGTCTTTTTCAGTTACTCTCCTAATTTGCTCTTCCTGTGAAAACTCTCAGGAATTAGAGAATGTTAATGAGGCACAACTGGCCCTGAAGCAGTAAAGATGACATAATGCTAATGTTGTTATGTCAATCACTTACATTCCCATATTTGACATCTGCCTCGTTTACTTTATGAAAAACCTCACTTAAACATCTTAATTTAGTTTTTTATAACCTCATGGTAAAAACTGTAGAATGAGCCTTGGGTGCTACATGTTCTTTACCCGAAGGCTTTCGGGAAGACTTTATTAGGAATATTTCTGTGCAAACTTGCATCACCTTTGAAGTTGATCACATTTGCATACAGTTTCATGGGACATGAAAGACAGTTATGATTTTCCCCAGAGTTTATCTCTCCTGAGTTATTGCTTGTCAGTTCATAATTCATCTGCCATTGTAGATTATAAAGATATGCTTTTGATTTCTGTAAACATCACTAGTATTCAAGTCATTTTGTGTAGATTTAACCGATGAAAGTGAAAACAGATCTTTTAATAGGTTATATATACTGCATATCTGTTACAACAAATACAGATGAATCATGACAATAAAAGGCTGGACAGTGGCCACCCACCAGCATCTGAACTACAGGGACACTTCTCGTGCTTGAAATTATCCTATCAATTTATTTTTAACGAATGTCACTAATTTATTGGGCCCTTGATCTTGTACAGTAGATTCCAGTTTAAACATGAAGATGAACCCATAACTCTGGAGGGTAGCTTTTGGGGACTAATATATCAGTAGTTAGTCCTCTCTATCCTCTTTCAACATTCAACACAAATACATGTGCTTCTGATTAATGACTAACTCTTCCACAACGAAGTAATCGCCAGTTAGGGAGAGAATTAGTTCAGCAGTTTATAGTGTAATGGAATTTGCTTTGTTTCCCTGTAAGCACTCAGATATGGCCATTACTTTTAGCCTCTGTTATCTGGGCTTAGATAAAATGAAGCATGTGTTCGGGAAGCCGGCGAATATCTTCCATTCATTTATTCGGGTGCCTTTGAACTCTCGCAAACGTGGAAGGCTAAATATTTACATGTCGGTCTGTGCTTGTTTAACATTCGAGACACACTTGCGCAGGAGAGTAAATGAATGAAAAAGGTTTAGATAAAACACCTTCAGGGGTGTGATGACTGCCAGGCCACTCTGTGATGCTGCTCTTCCCAGGTTCAACCTCCAAATGAGGGCATGGGGAACCAGGGAGCCAGGGAGGCTGGTATAGGGGGCTCAGCAGAGAGCTAGAGCACTGCTGACACTGCTGTCTGTCTGGCTAAAAAGAAGAGATCAGTGCATTTAGAGTTGGCTCAGGCCCAAAGAGATTAAGTAGAGGTGTGGACTGGAGCGCCATGCGAGGGCATTATGGACAAAGAAGGTAACCATCTGATCAGCTGCATCTCACCTCATAGATTCACAAAAGCATCAGCATGTTTGTAGTGTAGGGTCAGATTAACTTATCTCAGCCAACATCTGTATTTGGCTGATGTTTAGATAATAACTTCCTATGCCTATGATCCATCACCACCTAAGATCACACCTTTCTGAACATTTTCATAAAGGGAGGAGGGAGATAGAATAGAAAGAAAGAGAGAGAGAGAGAGAGAGATAGATAGATAGATAGATAGATAGATAGATAGATAGATAGATAGATAGATAGATAGATAGAAATAGAGACACACACACACACACACACACACACACGCACGCACACACATGCACACACACACGCACACACATGCACACACAGATAGAGAGACAGAGACAGAGAGAGGGATTGAAGCCACACTCTCACTCTTAATCCTTAATCAGTTTACATGCATTTGTAGGTCTGGCTTATTCTCTCTCTGAAGCATCTGTCTCTCATTCATTACTAACACAGATAAGAGCCTTTGTTAGTGCTGTTTGTACCACAGTCTGATATAGTTCAGTCTCCTATAGGAAAGTTGTATTCTGGAAGTTTCTGAATTAAAAAGACAGTTGATCTATGCCCATGAGCCATTCATAAGTTATATTCTTGCTTAGATCAACTGTTTTACCCCATCAGAACCCAAAATATACTGTAGACTGTTTTACATTGTTTGTAAACAATTCAATTGCAAACAAACACTGTATAGCTTCAAAAAACTATATTTTGTATCTCATGGATTGTCAGTCCTTGCATCCATAGCTCTGTCTATGAAATTGAGAGTGGTTACATCACTCCAGCCCCATCCATCAACTGCTTACCAACAAAGTGGCAGTCTGTGTTTAAATTCATCCATTATGCTGAAACTCTCAACTGTAAGGTGTTGGTATTGACCGAAGTTAAGAAAAAAATGTGGGGTTACTAGGAAATTAAGCAGCATCCTCTTTCAGCCACCAAAAGTGCTAGAGACTTTGTCACAATCAGTTGCTTGTGGGGGGGGGGGGGGGGGGGACCACACTGTAATCTGTTGGTGGCACATATTGTTCTAAAAATGAATCAGCAGCAACTGAAAACTGCCCCATTCTGCAGCTCTCTGATAGAGAAGAGGACAACGGTCAATGGCACCAACAGGAAACACTATCTATACCCATATCACAGTGAGCTCAGCTGAAGACTAGCTATCACAGAGGGTGAGGGTAGAACAATATTTGGTATAAAAGACTTTGTATACACCCGCTCCCTCCCAAACACACAGTGAAATTAGTTAAAAGAATGATTGGTTTTTAAAATAATGTGATACTGTATTTGTTTTGACGAAGAGCTACATACACAATTGAAATGAAGCAGATGCTCCAAATTGTCTTGCTGAGTTCAGTTTGACACAAAAATCTCAGACAATGACAATCTGTGCAGTGAATTAAAGGCTCTGGACCAATCCTGGCATCGGGGAGACTGAAGAATGAGGGACTTTACAGTGAATCTGTTGGAGTCAGAGCAGCATTTGTTCAGTATGGCAGGACTATATTAGATTTCAACCAACATCATTCCAGCATGTGTGGGCATAATACATCTGTGTGTCACACTCATCATATTCCAGACATACATTGATTGATAATTGACTTAATAGTCAGGGTTAATACTAGAAAATGTCAGCGTCAATGCCCTCTACGAATTTTGCTGGGGCATTTCCGATATGAACCCTTCGTAGACAAACTCAAAACCTTTCCAATATCCTACACAGTAATATCCTTCATCAGTAATATCCTTCATCTTATATGGCACTTATATAGGCATGACCCAGGAGAGACCGTTCTCTGAGCCTAATCTTCAACCAGTTTCCTTTTATGAACAAAAGGACAATCAATAAGCTAAATATAGTAATAACATAAAAATGTCTTCAATGTTTAGTGGCTCAAAGATGAAAGTTTCAGAAGGAGCAATACTTTTCTGCTTGGGGTCTGATAGGACATGTCCCAGATATGTCTAGGGTGCCCTGTAGAGGGGGCCTGATATCAGGGTATGTGGATATAGGCTACGCTACTCTACTTGATATATAGCAGAGGACTAGAGAGTCTATAGAACCATCAGCATTTGAATGCATCAGCAGTATATTATACACAAATACCCATGAGATGACACCACCAGATTTTTGTCTTCTTACTGCCAATCCCCCTGCTACAGTATGAGAACAATGGAAAGAGACAAAGCCGTAACAAAGTCTGCCTGAGAATAATGAGCCATCGATTGCAGTGTGTCTGCTAACTTTTCAGACATCGACAAGTCACAGAGGTGACCTGTGAGCTAGCTACGCAGCCGTGCTCTGGAACCTGTGAGATGATGAAGATGGAGAGAATGCTAAGAGAGGCAGGGGAGATGTGCAAACGAGCTGAGGCCCCAGGGGGCCCATCTGTTGTGGGCAAATAAACAGACAGAGCCTCAGTCAGTCAATGGGAAAACAGCCCATGTTCTTCTCCCCTGTGAGGCACAGAAGACAGCTCCATTAATCAAGCCCGAGATGAGCCTCCTGGTCCCTTAGTGACAGAATAGTACAGAAGAGGATAGAGGCGCTTCACACTCTCCTCCCCATTGTAATGCCATTACAGGACAGAGGTGTGAGCTTCTGCAGCTTCTGCGATTCTGTTTTCCTCATTCTGTCAGTGTCACCACTGGTGTTTTCACAACTGTCTGCCAACAAAAACTGAAAAACCAAAAGGTGAGAGAGATGGGTGGGGTGAGAAAGTGGTTTGTGGACTCTTGTTCGTTGATCCTGCCCATAGGTTAATATTTGCTAGGGTTTAACTACTTAAAGGTGTATTAACATGTACTGTGCATAGAGTTAGACACATAAAGATCCCATTATACAAAGCATACTATGTATTCGTGTGCACATACCATAGCATAAAGCAACACCTCAGATAGTGCCAACATGAGGTGGCGGTCTAAAGGTTTTCTGTGCTGATAGGCGCAGAAGCGTAACATATCTCCAACATGAAGATAAGATACAGTCCCCCTAGCTCCCGGTCTTAGCCGGGAGGGAGATGGGGGTGCAGGAGGAAGGCATGAGAGAGACAGGAAGATGGGGCACTTTAATAGTACTATATGATTCAGCAGAGGTATCACTTTCCCCAGATGGCAGGCTGGCTATCTCCTATTGCTTTACATAGGAGGGAGGAGTGAAGAGGCAATCAAACCCTCCCTGGGGACCAACAGTCAGAGCTTCAGAGGGGAACTATCACAGAGTGTCCTCAGCTAAGCATCAAAGCCAAGAGGACAGCAGAGGAGGGAGTCTAAGGTCCACGAAGCACCATAAACCTATTAGACCTTGAGGACATGGCAGACACTCTGGCTAACATGCTCTTCGCTAACCCATAGCAGTCAGCCCTGAACTGCTTGGGATTTCTACAGCAGACGTGATTCTCTACGGCTCCACCCTCTAACACCTAACCGTCTGATGTGGTTCAAGCCAAAGCCCCAGGTCGACTACAAAATCAATCCACACTTCTCCTCCTTTGGTGGGTGTTGAGCTGTGTTAGTCGCCTCGCTGAGGGTTAGATTCCATCTAAATACAGATCAGGAGGTGACAAGTTGAGAATGTTTTGTTAGTACCTTCTTCTGCTGTGGAAAGATTGAGTATTCCAGTTCTACTGCGAGGTGTTCTGTGGCTAATCTGTGGATGGGCAGCCAGGATCTAAAGTCTATCACACAGAGATCACACCTCTCCGCTGAGCTCACCTCTCCACTGCAGACCGACATCCACCCAGACAGACAGCTGTGAGGGACAGACATGCCACAGGGTAAATTTGGCATGGCAGCGTGGTCTAGGTGTGAGAGGATGTCCTGTGATGCCTGGTGACACTGCGCCCATGTCCAATCTGACAGCAACTGACACAGCATTGGGCTTCGGAGCCAACTGCTGTCACACTTGCTTGGCAGCCCCCGAACATACCACAGCCCAACTGTGCCAGAGAGGTTAGAGGGAGAGAGAGTTATTTCTACCTGGTTGGAAAAGCCTGGAAACTACCTATATATCATTCTGTATGGGGAACTATATAGTCTATATCATCATGATCAAACATGTGAAATGGCAATACTGTTTGAGTACTTTTCCTCCACTGAAGCTGTGGAATCTCTCGAAAGAGATCTGGCTAGCCTATGACCCAGTAGTAAATGTGCATTAACCTTCTGTAGACACTGTCAATCAGTCTAATTAACCCTGCGAGACAGACAGGCAGACAGACAGCAGACTGACCTACGACCCCTGATGAGAGGCTGATGGAAAGAGTTGGCACGTTTCCTGACACAGAGGTATTAATATTTCATTAACGTTGTTTGAAAGCTCATTAAAGTGCACAGTGAACTGGCCCCACACTGGCAGCACACACGATCCCATGTTGGGTCGGATCTCGCTCTGCCATTCAAATTAATAAATGGAAGAGGCTAGCGGAGACTGACAAAGCAACTAGGCTTGGGGCTATTATTCCCCATGGCGTGTCAGATAAACAAATGCTGTTAAAATTTCAAACAAAACAACAGTTAAATTGTTCAACATAATTAGTTCATGATCCATATATCTTTAGGTTCATTAAAAACCTTTTCTGACGTTATATAGAGGCTTGAAATGAGTGATATATTCCCCTTTTGTGTATCACACAATCTCCATTGTGTACATTGTGTACATTGATACATTCTGGTTCTCTGTGGCTCAGTTGGTAGAGCATGGCGTTAGCAACATTGAGGTCATGGGTTTGATTCTCGCTGGGACCTATATACTACAAATATATGTCACTCACTATACTGTAAGTCGCTTTGGGTAAAAGTGTCTGCGAAATGGCATTCAGTATATATTATATATACCCTCTAATCTTGGCAAATAAAATATGTATTGTACTTCCTCTCCACATGCACATGCCACACCAGTGCAAACTTCATTCATTGTGTTTCTAATGCCATTCATTGGAAAGGCGTGGGATTGTTTCCGTTCAAAAATCTGCTCCTCAGCCTTTAACCGTGGCAGCACATACTGTAGCCTATTATGTGGGCCAGTCGAACAGTTTGTATGAATCACTGTTCCTTCCTGTGTAGCTTGAGGTGAACTGACAGCAAAATCAAACACATTGTTTGTCGAGCATGAGTCATCATAGCCAATAAACCCGGGAAGTGGGACAATACCTCCCTCCTGATGTTATCCTTCTCTATCTGTCAGCTAAGGTCCTTATTTCCTCCTCATTCTAATCCTTCCAACCCCTGAGTATGTGTGTGTGCGTGTGTGTGTGTGTGTGTGTGTGTGTGTGTGTGTGTGAGTGTGAGTATGTGTGTGTGTGTGTGTGTGTGTGTGTGTGTGTGTATGTGAAAAAGAGAGAAAGAGAGCGAGAGGGAGAGAGAGAGAGAGAAAAAGAGAGACAGAGTGTGTATGTGTGTGTGAGAGAGAGAGGGAGAGAGATAGAAAGAGAAAAAGAGAGACAGAGTGTGTATGTGTGTGTGTGTGAGACAGAGAGTGAGAGAAATAGAAAGGGAGAGATTGTGTGTATGTAAAATAACTGTCCGGAAGGGCATTCAGCATCTGATAACTCGCCTTCTACACACTAATGTTCTCACACTCTCCCTCCCTCTCCTCCTGGGCCCTGTCTGTCTCTTTAAACTCAACACTGTGCGCTATTGACTCACAGAGCCCAGCACAAATAAGGCTGTGTGCATCATGACAGAGAGGAAACTCTCAGAGGAGAATTAGCCCCTAATCCCGCCAATACGTCAGGCTGTGGTAGTAGGGATCACTGCAATAAAACACATGACAATGCTCTCTGCATTCTGGTTTGTATTGATGTCCCCGATATCCAAATACAAAAAGAGCCGACAGATTCCAGCCATTCAGCAGCTTTTTATCAGTGTTCCATCTGAGCATGGGATTGACCGACGGCCATGAAAAGTCGGGTCGTGACAAAAGGCTTTTCACACAGACTTTCTATGAGATCACTGACTGTGGTCGTGTCCTGAATCCAACTACTGAGAGAGAAGGGACTAAAAGGGGCCTACCACATCTAGTACTTCTATTGGTGACATTCTGATTATGCCATCTTATAGGTAGACTCTATTTCTGTCTATCAGCTTGTTTTTCATACAGGTACTACTTTTTTATGTATGTAGTACTATTATAAATGTATCTGTTACATTACCATACTATGAAGCTGAGTGAATATGTTTTTGAGTGTACAAAAAGCATTGATACCTATAATTTCAGGCACTTTGTATGGTGTTTACATGCATGTATCTGAGAAAAATAGACTGCAAATAAAATTTTACACTGGTGTTACAGCAGCCACGCAACTACACTCCATGTATGTGACGATGTAGCATGTAGCACTGACTACAAATGGAGTCTATCAACACTCTTACGCCTGTATCATGCATGTCTCATGAATGTGGATGTTCCACTTCTTGAAGATTTCTTCCTGGTTTGACTCTGACCGTGGGTGTCGTTGCTTAGCCCAGACAGTTTTTAGTTACATTTGTTGCTGTGGTAATATTTTGGGCCGCATAAGGCCCCATTAATTCTAGAAAAAAATCCAAAACACCTTGCAGACACTCCAATACAACTCATATGACAGAATACCTTTCTAAAGACCTATTTTTCGGAAAGGTCATTACACATTAGCATTTTTGTTTTGTAAGTAACAAAATGCTGCATTACAAGTTTACAACGTAGTAAAGTGACTTTTGAAAAATGTAATGCAGATAAAGTCTTCAGAGGGGGATTCTGTTACACTGGTTTGGAGTGTCTGCATGGTGTTTTGGACATAATTCCAGAATTAATGGTGCCCTATGGGGCCTAGAATATGACTACATTACTTTAGCAAGCAAAATATAACTAATAACAAAAACCTGTCTGGGCTAATCAATTACAGCCATGGTCAGGGCCAAACCAAGACAAAATGTTTAAAAGGTGGAACATCCCTTTAACGTCTTCCTATATCTTTGATAATATTATTTAAGAGCCACCTCACCTACATAGCAGGATAGTTATACAATATAGCTATGGCCTTTATATATGTCAAGGCTGTGCTAGAACAAACCATTCACTGTGAAAGTAAAGTGTATAAGTATCATAGTGTGTCAAACTGCACACAGAACCAAACATGGGAAAGACATTCCATGAGAGGTACAGTATCGTTCGTCTGCTTCCCTCCCTTTTCCACTCCCCTCTCTAGTTGAATATTCTTTAAACCTGCCTGAAGCTAACCAATGACTTCATTCACCAGAGGGAGCAGAGTTACATAATACCCACACATGCCTGTGTGACCACCCTATAGCACAGCTCATAAGTTTTCAATCAAGCCTTCCCGGAATCTATGTGGGGCTCTTTACTTGAACAGCTCTCTCATTTGAGCCTGAGCAAACATTCAAATCTAAGTAATTAAGAGCTCTGAAAGCCCAAAGTTCCTTGAAATTGGAGCCTGTATTTCATTTGAATTCAAACAAATAGGACTAAACTATACACTAGACATAATTTGCCATGGCTAGGCATTACCTTAACATCTATCTGGTGCAACGACCCAAATGCCTGCAGACAAATACTGTTTGAACATTCTGTGGTCATGAAATGATGTTGCTCGTAAATCCCTGATCAGCTGTTGACTGGGTGGAGAATTGGGAAAACCCCTTATCAGTAGCTGATTCTAACTTATCACTTCTAAAGTTTGGTGCTTTTGGTGTTGTGTTGAAGGGGCAACTAGCCTTTTCCTCCACAACTTCTCTCTAACTGTGCCTCCCATGGCCCATCTCGCTCACACTGAAAACATTGTGCAGGGAAGCACTTGGCAGGCAGACGTGGGTCCCCACTGCCAAAGATAACACAGACTGGCTGCCGACTAATGGACAGGGAAAATGGGAGAGGGAGGGAGAGAGAGAGACAGAGAGAGAGAGCAAGAGAGAGAAAGAAGGAGAGGGAGAAAGAGGGATTCCAAGAAAGTAATGATGTCATCAGAAAATTATGTTGTAAAACGAGACAGGGGCGCAGCAACAGAGACTTCTCTGACAGACTGCTCCACGGCCCTCCGTAGGAGTATCAGAACTTAATCTACTCCAGCTTCTCATTCAGCAAAGACACATTCTTACTGGGAGAATGATATAACATCAGACCCCATGTATCCCCTGCCTCCTCACGTGAGTGTACAGAGAGGGTTTGTGCACCACCCACCTCTTAACACAAAGTGGGTTGACTCTCACCTATATATTACCCATCCTATTCTAAAACAAAAATAGTAAATACAGTATTACTGGTGTGACAGAAAGTCGTATAGGCTGTTGCACGCCTAATGCCTACAGCTAGAGTGCTGTCTACTCTTTCTGGACTCTTATCTTTAACGGGGGTGTTACAGGGACTGTGCAGGAACTATTCATGGCACCAATAGCCACAAACGTAGCAAATGTTAATGACAATGAATCATTGATCATTAACTGATATCGAGTGCCAATGAGAGACACGACACATGCCTTTCTCTCGGTTTTCTTTGGACCTCTGTAACTTGACCTGGAAGCACAATGACCTTGTATACACACGCACGCACGCATGCACGCATGCACGCACGCACGCACATACAGGCATGCACACACAGACAGACAGACATTCACGCACACACACACACGCATGCACACACACACACACATACACACACACTCACACACGTAGAAACTGACTAAGAAGAGGAAGTGTATTTTAGTGATCGACAATCCATATGGACTTCTCTACTGCTAGAGCTGGATGAGTGGGCAAGGTGATATGGCATATAAACTCCTCAGGCTAAACACCATACCCAGGCTGCAGTAATAAGCTCCATGCATACCGATTTTGTTTATTATTTACAAATAGTGGTTGTATCCTGTCTGAAACAATGATGGCTACAGTGCATATTGACATGGATCGCTATTTGGACTACCTTTATGTCGAGTAACGAAGAAAATATGGCTGCCCTACCATGTGGAATATATTATTGTACCATAAAATGGGCTTGTCTATGAAGTGAAGCCATGCAACCGAATGCATTATCACAACATTGTAGACAAAACATGCAGCAGCCATATTGTATATGGATAAATAAAAAATAAACTCAGGATTTAATTAATGTTGGGATGGGGGGTTTTGTTTGATGGGGGGTTTTGTTTGATGTGCAGAACTGAGCCATACAAAGAAGAAAATACCTATTAAAAATAACCAGCAAAAACAACAACCATAACAACAACAACAAATCTACATGAACAATGAAATGTACCCTACAATAATAGGTTGGAGAAAAGATAATAAAAAATAATAAACGTCTTTACCATATCAAATGGAACAGTTCAGTGAACGAGAACTTGAATATAGACATACAAAATAAGGGGTGGGGGGGGGGGGGCGTGGATCAGCCTATTGATCAGAACGATTGACAAAACGTCAAATCACACATTGATAATAGGAACTTTAGGAAGTAACGGTCAATAGCATCACACGCAAGATAAGTTTTAATATAAACGAATAATATTTCTGACATCACTTGACAGCAAAGAAGAGATAATTTATTAGATAATCAGACTGCTAAAATGGAAGGACTTTGTTTGATCATAAAACAATCGATTGAAAACGATATAGTCCAGATAATATCGAGAGAGCAGCTTACCCCGTTCCCTCTGACTGCATTTTGTGGAGTATTATTATTTATATTCCATTGCAGATGAAAAGCTGCGTGTCTTTGAAACACAAATCTCGACCTCCTTTCCATGTGCTCGCGACCATGCGCTCCGTGGAGCGCTCTGCATACAGTCAGATACAGTGCGTGACGTCAGGATAAGGCTGCTCTACACTGTTCACCACAGAGGAATTGAAGCTATTATAATGATGATGATGATGATGATGATGAAGATGAAGATGATGATAATGATGATGATGATGATGATAACATTACCAGATCAATTTATGAACAAAATGGATTCACTGGTGTTATAAGCCTTCTTGTTGCAATTTTTTATGACTAAAGTCTGCATTTCTAAATGCAATCTACTTACATTTGTAGTTGAACATATCAATCACTGACTTGATGTGCATGTGTCACTCAGCTCTTCATGTGTTAATTTGTTGGACTCCTACAGCCTACTGTTACAAACCAATGAAAAGATCTGTGCACAGCTGGGTATGAACTTAGATAAGCTGTGGGATGTGGCTGACTTTATTATGGTGGAAGTGCTTTGGCAAATAACTTCTTACAGTTGGTCACCACAATAACTGTCTGTGGGAGTGCACTGTGCACTGTTATTTGAGAGTGTCATAAGATAAATGATGCAGATGTCTGGATTGGTACTAAAACAAGTCTCACTTAGTGTCACTGAACAGATTGTACAGTATGGTGATTCATGATAATCATCAATAACTGTGAAAGGATGTCATGTGCACTAGGTACATGCATTTCAATACAATTGAGTTTAGGTTGTAGGAACAGCTCATCTTGTGTGTCTGATCAAGTACAATTTCAAAGAGGGCATTGACCATTGAGGCTACTGCTTCAGACACTACAACCACCTGTGTATAAGAATATTTAAAAAAATAAATAGGGAGGATGTCTGACTTCTATGTCTCATCTTCAGATCTTTCTTCAGCTTACCTGGGTCGTCTTCACATGGACCATGCAGAACATCAGATTAACATGACTGTAGTGCTAGTGATTGATAGTGCACCTGTTATCTAGTGTGGAAGTAAGGTGTAGAGTCCCAGCACAGCTGCCTTCATTTAGAGAGAAGAAAATGAATTTGACCTCTAACCCAGACTCTCCATTGCATCAATTAGCATGTCTAAATACTACTATTGTGTTGAAGTGTAAATCCATAGAGAAGGCATGGTTGTGCAAATGTTTCCCTTTCATCATCCCATCCACCATGTACATCACCTGTCTTTGGGAACCCACTTTATCATTAGTGGAGAGGAAACAGGAGTAAAAACAAATAAGACTTGTTTTCAAAAAGAAATGCATTTATATTTCAAAAGAATCTAGGAACATAATATGGAAAACCATACACTGGAAACAAGTGGGTCTGAACTTCCAGACAATTGAGATCCAAAAATACATTTCATAGGAAGTATTAAGTAATAATTATATACAAAACATAAAAATGTATATTTTAGGTTGGGCACTCAAAGTGTAACCCTATTTTTTTATATTTTATTAATAAAAATAAACTGTTTAAATATTTTACCACCGATAACTTCAATTGAGGCAGTTTAACATTGAAATCAGACAGATTCCAAAAAAATTAATTATTTTGCATTTGCATGCAATATCAACTATACACACCAAGTCTGAACTTGCATATAAAATGTGAAGGCCAACAAGTCTTTAACATGAGCTCAAACATGAGAGTTCTGCAACTGTGCAAGCTTCTGTTTTAAATGTTCACTTTTCCTCCTCAGCTGCTCTTTTTGGGACACTAGTCTCTGCTCATCCGTCTGCATGCTGTAAATGCACTCGGTTGCCTTCTTCAGGATGACCACTTTGGCCGCCTTCTCATTGTTGGCCACCTCCGGGATCTCGTCCCGTAGAGCGAAAAAGCTCAGCTTGAGCTCGTTCCTCCGCTGGCGCTCCAGTACGTTGTGAGTCCTTCTTTTGTCGTAGTCCTCCGAGTCAGATGTCCGGGGACTGGAGCATTTGCGGTTGCTGCTGATTTGTTTGAGGACCCTGCCATTGCCGCTGCTGTTATTGCTCTCTAGCCTCAGCCTCTTGACAGCTGGCTGCTCATGCCGCGTGGAGGGGTGGGCGGCGTAGTTGTGCTGGTGGGTGGAGACATGGCACCTCTTCAGCACAAGGGGACTGTGATGTCTGGTCTCTGACGTGCTGGAGTCACACCGCTTTACTGACTGTCTCTTCTCCACTGTCACAACATCAATCTCCTCATCGTCTTCTTCTTCTTCTTCCTCCTCGTCATCATCATCATCATCATCATCTGAAATTATACATTTAACAGTCCAGTTGAGAAAACTATAGAATCACTGTTAGAAATCACTACTCTACTCAACAGAGTAAGTCCTTATGTGAGGGGGAAAAAATCTCTGCATTCCACTCTCCGCCCCCCTTCCACATCAGCTGATTCTTTAACATGGCAGCTTAGCTAAACCCTTCCCCACAAACGCAGACTGTCTGACGGCATCTTGAAATACAGCATGGGTGGGGGAAGTTACGCAACTGCCTATTGCCTGGCTAACCCATGGCACAATTTCAGCTTCATTTCATCAAGGACATGCGCGAGGTCTAGTTGCCC
The DNA here is from genome assembly GCF_951799395.1 of Argentina silus. Lineage (NCBI taxonomy): Eukaryota > Metazoa > Chordata > Actinopteri > Argentiniformes > Argentinidae > Argentina > Argentina silus. The sequence goes on along the minus strand of NC_139655.1, from coordinate 22,515,496 downwards.
CAATATATCCCTAGTTTATCCATGCGCATGAGAATATGGACTACATCCCGAGGCACCGTCGCCTGGAATCGTGATCTGAGGGAATATACTTTGCTAGAAGCACTGAAAACAGACGCTTCATTAATAATAGGAAATAAATTATTAGCATTATTCAACATACCTGAGTCACTACCACTGCTGCTGCTGCTACCGCTGTTCGGTGGGGTGTCCAGACCCAAATCCATGGGTGGCATCATCTTGCTTTGTTTAGGAGTCTCGGTTATTGGGTAGGGAAAGACCACTGAGGGATCGATGCATTCTGACGCGGATGTGTTGAGATCCTGCAAGTAGTTGGCGTTCAACCGAGCCGTAGTACACTCCGCGGTGACACCAACAGCTGATTCCTTCCTTGCAGCCTGGAGGGAGGCGAGTCTCTCAGACACCACTTTCTCCAACTTGGCTGCGGCGGAGAAGCCGCTCCACATACAGTCCTGAATGATGATGGACTTGAGAAATGTTTGAGAGTAGTCGGAATCGCATATGAAACTCGTGTTTACAACGTCGTCACCGAGAAATTCGGTCACCATTTCGAGTTGATCCGCAGTAGATGGGAAAAGACTGGAGAGGGATGGTCGTCGGCTCGGGGAGAGGGGAGGAGTGGGCAGCAACTCAAATTTCTTCCAGATGTCCTCGTTTGGAGCCGGCGGTTGAAGTTGCTGATGATAGAAATCCTCATCTTCGTTGTCAAAATAGAAATATGGCTGGAGAGAATCGTAGTCATAATCGTAGTTTTTACTCGTCAAACTTGAATTCAGCGGCATGGTGTCTTCTCTTTTCTGAAATTCTGAGTGAAATGGAAGAGGGAGCATAATTAGTTGTTGATTATAACATGCACCAAACAAACACCAGCTTGCATGCAAAATGATGACATTCCATTGGTAAATGGCAAAGCATGCAACATCACAGAATACCCTAAAACACCGTTAGCTAGCATGCAATATGCATGCAAACAGCAGCTCATACAGGTCTGCATTCGGTGCAGTCTGACAGGGTATTTAAACGTGGTCAGTTTGCAAAAAGCTGAGGCTACCTAGCAAACTAACTATAAAGTACAACTTGATAAAGTAGCATACATTGCAAACATGCATTTTAATTCAATTGTATAAAGTTCGTGAATCTTTACCAGTTAAATAAGCAACGTAGTTCGAACGGCATGGAGAATGCAATGTGTCATGCTCGAGAAACACCCCCCTTACCTTATGTTTGAAAACAAAGTGGGAAGTAGAGTCCGCTGGAAGATGTCGAAGTCAAATCACGCCAAAAATACCGAATGACGAAGTATTCCAATGCGATAGTAACATTAATCCCTGCCAGCATGTGTGACAGTGAGATCTTGTTTTGCTAGTAGGACTGTCTGGCTGAGACGCATGCATGAAGCTCACGGGCTTGGTCCGCGGTGTAGAATGATGCGTACGCTGTCATTTGCTGCATGAGAATCACAGCTGAGTGTTCCGCGGGTTCAATAAAAAGGTTGTTGTGCTCTTGTTTCAACGTATCCATCCGCTGCAAATTTTCCCGCCAAACATCCACTGCGCTTTTGAGTCCAAAAATTTATATTATCGCGTTGACTCTCTTAATGATAATTATTTTCACAGTCGCCAACATTATTCAGAGTCGGCAAAGGATTTTGTTGTGGCAGTATGAATTAGGAGTTTATCATTCACTAAGAACTATTTGTTGCGGAAGGACACTAAGAGGGAGGAGTTTCAAAAGCGCAGTATTCCATTCACTAGGGGCATGCAAAAAGCTCTGGTAGGAGTACCCCCCAGACTTATTATTCCACCACACACGTTGGAAATTACGTGCATGCAAAGGTTAGAGACTGCCCTTTCAAAAGTGGTATATTTGTTCATCCAAAACTGGTCTTCGTATTGAATTGAGTTGTGTGAATATATTGTGTGAATATTATGTACAATTTAAATCTGTACCTTGCCATAGAAGATTGATTGACTGAAATGCACACCTAGTTAAATTGCACAACACTATCATATTTAATTTGCCTACCTGAAAAAAGTTACTTCTCAGATGATAGATTTAGTGGTTTTGCAACAACAACAACAACAACAAAATAACATATAAAATAACATGTATTGGGATCTGAAATCCTTTTTAAGCAGCCAAAAGAATTCACCTGATGGAGCAACCCCTTATCATGCAGCAAAAAGACATGTATAGCACCAGCTGATGCACGTGAACAAAATTAATAGGCTACCTACAAATGTAGAGGGTATTGAAGAAAAGGTAGGCGATACTGTAAGGAGACTTGTTTGGTCTAAGTTTTGGCTGCTACGCTTCATTTGACTAAACAAGTCGATTAATAGATGGAGGCTGACTCCTGCATTGGTACTGTACGTTTGTATTGGAAATGAGCACCTGCACAAATTAGTCAGTTGCCAAAGCTAACCCCAACACAGTAAAGAGGAAAAGCCTCTATAAGTCATACATGTTGACAGACAGTTTTGAAATCGATTGGCTTGCTCTATTGCTGCTGTCATTCTGCGGTGAACGCCGGGTAGTTGGATGTGCTCACCAAAACGTGAGCAATGCATGATGCCGTTCAAATGATAAGGCCTGTGATGAAGAAATTCAGTGGGTATAGAGCACCCCCTGCTGTCTAAAATACAGTAGTGCAATAAAGTTGAGTGTCGTCGGAGAACAGAACAGGTGGATCCTATATGAGTCAGTTGGTACTGTCAAGAACATGGATTAGGTTTGATTAGGTTTAGTTAAGTATTGACACAGATACAATTAATATACACGCCAATGCTTATCTAAACATATATGCAGAGAATACAGATGGGTAGGCTATAGGCTATCATGTGTTAGTGGAAGCAGCCCACATGCAGCCACCTTTTTGGCTGCTGAATATACACTTACTGAGAGCTTTATTAGGAACACCTTCTCATGGTGGAAGTGGTGTAATGGTGTGGGGAATGTTTTCTTGGCACACTTTGGGCCTGTTAATACCAATCAATCATCGCTTGAATGCCACAGCCTATTTGAGCATTGTTGCAGACCATGTGCATCCCTTCATGGCCACAATTTACCCATCTTCTAATGGCTACTTCCATCATGATAATGTACCATGTCACAAAGCAAAAGTCATTTCAAACTGGTTTCATGAACATGACAATGAGTTCAGTGTTCTTCAGTGGCCTTCTCAGTCACCGGGTCTGAATCCAATAGAACACCTTTGGGATGTGGTAGAATGGGAGATTCACAGCTTGAAAGTGCACCTGAATCTGCAGGAATTGTGTGACGCAATCATGTCATCATGGACCAGAATCTCAAAGGAATGTTTCCAACATCATGTGGAATCAATGCCACGAAGAACTGAGGCTGTTTTGAGAGCAAAGGGAGGCCCTACTCAGTATTACTATAGTGTTCCTACTAAAGTGCTCGGTGAGTGTAGATCTATACACTTTTCATCTACAGTTCAAAGTAATAGGTTGAAGAAGAAAAGACAGTCAGCCATCAAATGTAGCCCAGGAAATGGTGGGTTATTGGTTTCAACACTGACACACATGTTATAAACAGACAGGCCAAAAACATCCTATATTGATTGAAATAAAAATGATTGAATAAATTGGTCAGAATTGAGAAAAGAAGAACATTCCTGTTGGTATACTAGTCAACCAGAAACAACACGTAGCAAAAAAGTGCACATTATCAACGCTGATTGTTGCCATACACGCTATCAGCAAGGTTGGGCACGGACAAGCAATCTCCAATCCACCACCTTTTCCAGTTCTTTGGATTACAGCACTACCACAAATGGTTGACAAAAGCTTTTCTATACAATATTATTTGTTACACATACAGACTAGACATTACAACAACCTTTAGTATTCTTATGGCCATTCTCCTTTTAGCCATAGGGGGGCATCGATGCTCCATTTCCAGACCGAGTGATGAAATCCCAAATCTCTTGAACTTTCTTGATTTCATTTGTCATCAAAGTTTATGTCATGTAATGCATTGGTGAATTTCTGATTCACTTTGCTTTTTAAAGCGAAGTATAACTTTGTAAAAATATTACATTTGTGTTTGTGTTACACATGCAACAATCTTATCATTCATAATTTCTATTAATTTGTAATATCTATTTCAATATGACTACGAAGATTATGGTTTAGGCTTTTCTTTTAGCATATCTTTCATTCAACTCTGCATTCAATCAAATACCTAAGTTTAGAATTTGTTGCGTCAAGGAGGGCGTAGAAGAAGGGGGGCTTTTATGTACCCACGTGTGGTTTCTGTGAGGGCGGGATGGACTGGTGGAACGCAGATGCTGGCTTCAAAAGCTGGCTATGGAATACCCGTCTATTGTTATGATTTAAACCGAGACTTTATCGCAAAGGCATGAAGGACCTTGGCATTCTAATTTAACACAGCTTGCTGTCACCTTCTCCTTCACCAATGCCGAGCTATGGAGAGGCGCTCATGTGAAATTTCTGGTGACCTTCGCCTCTGTACACCGAAACGTTTTTCTTGGAACCTCCGTTGCAGGAGCGTTATGACTAGTATTTTTGTCAGTTGAATTGGTCTTATTTTGCGACGACTCAGGTCAGGTGCCGATCAACCCAATCTTTTATAATAATCAAGACCGAGGCAGATGCCCCTCGTTCTGTTACACCGGCTGTATTATGGTGGAATTTCCATCTCTCATTCCTTATTGGCCTCTCATCCGCTTTCTGGTGCCTTTGGCTATAACCAATATAGCCATCGACCTCGGCGAACAGGTAGGTTTTGCGCCATATTTAGCTAGCGATAATATGTTTTCGTATTTTCAATCAGGAAATGTGATGATGAGGGAGGCTAAGCTAGCTAGGTAGCTAGCTAGCTAGCAAGACCCTGTACGTCAACACGCTCCGCAGCAGCTAGCCTGGCACTGTACGCACTGTCCAGAAACCGTCAGGATATGATTTGCTTGGCAGAAGATACTGTTACCTGATATCTGTCCATACAAGGTGTTTGTTACGCGGCAGCTACAAAATACTCATATGATATGTGCTCTTTATTTTTAAACGTTTTATGATGCTAATTAACATTGTGCGAGGAAGAATTAGTTAGCTTGCTGGTGTATCCTATTTAGATGGTGGCAGATATGGGTATTATTACAGGAATGGGATATACCTTGTCATGTATGTTGATGTTATGGGGGCCTCATCCGCCATCATCATCGGTAGAAAAGGAGAGGAAGTATGTAAATCGACATTTCCTGAATTGTTGAGTTTGTTTACCAGGGTCACAGCAGCAATGCAATAAGAGGATCAAAATATCTAGTTCTCCATCAGTCACTCATTGAACGGGAGAGGAGTTATGGTTGATGATACGTGTTCACTATTTCATTCAATTAATATATCTAACCTTTTCATTTGTTTAGGCGTTTTTGAGGAAATTGCCATGATGCATGCAGATTTCTGCTATATTTAGTCGAGATTTATTTTTGGCCGTTCCCCTGCAGAGCAGCCCCATGTCAGTGACAGGTCCCATTCAGTCTCAGCCAAATGACAGGCCTAGTATCCTAGCTGCTATTCTTGCCCAGTGGACAATTGGAGTCCAAGTAAAAGGCACAGTGAGGCTCATAGAGGTTAGGATTATGCTTATGTAACGGCTGTGTGAGCTGGTATAAATAGCACAAGGCAGCTGTGGATGCTCTCGAGGCAAACCTAAATGGAAATGATTTCTTATTCGGCTATGACTAATTCAGTGGTTCTGTGTCAAGGCGCTGTGTAATGGAGAACCGTATTTATACATCTTGCCCCAGCTACACGCATCATATTTTCCATCCCATTATGTTAACAATGTTTTTCACTGAATTGCTTACACCAGTCTGGTGTATGGTACCACTCTCTTGATATTATCAAAGTAAACTACTTAAGGAGTATGTAAATCTGTGAAATTATTCATTTATACTGGAAAAGAGCAGCATATCAGATTTTATTGGAGCCTATGATCTGAGCCTTGGCTATTAAGTCTTATAGGGTAATCTTCTGCACTCTCAAAGAATTATAGAATTAGAATTGATTTTTCATTATGTCCTCAAACTTCTGGTCCTTGGCAGGCTCTCAACAGGGGTATCGCCACAGTCAAAGAGGATGCGATTGAGATGCTGGCCAGCTATGGCCTGGCCTACTCTCTCATGAAGTTCTTCACAGGGCCCATGAGCGACTTCAAGAACGTGGGCCTGGTGTTTGTCAACAGCAAGAGGGATCGAAGCAAGGCTGTGCTGTGCATGGTGGCAGCTGGGACAATTGCATTCATCCTCCACATCCTCATAGGTATGCGTCTTTCACTAACAGCCTGTGTTATTCCAAATGATTATTTGAAACAGTCTATGTTTTGTTCAATCATATCATCCTAATAGGCTATAGTTAGCTGTGTTGTCTCATCATAATACTCCAGTCATCTACATTTACATTTACATTTATGGCATTTAGCAGATGTCTTTATCCAAAGCGACTTACAGCAAATACTGCTTGCAAATACATTTGTTTAAGTAAGTGAATCATCTATCCATCAGTCATCATAAGACAAAGTAATCAATGCTCAGACCAGGGGCCATTGGCAGTCACAATGCTAGAAGAAGATTTTTAAATTATTATTATTTTTTTAAAATTTATAAATAAACAAGAGGAAAAACTTGTACATGGGGGTGAAGAGGTCTCTAGGGTTAGGGTTAATACAGGGGGGTAGTGGGGGTGAAGAGGTCTTTAGGAGGGATTGTTAAGATGTAGCCTGAAGAGATGGATTTTCAATCTACGGCGAAAGATTGGTAGTGACTCTGCAGTCATCTCTCCCCTCATCTCCCTCCCCAGCCCACACAGACTTAGGATACTACATTATCAATAAGCTCCACCAAGTGGATGACTCTGTGGGTGCCAAGACCAGGAGGGCTTTCTTCTACCTGGCTGCCTTCCCGTTGTTGGACGCCATGGTGAGTATGTGGCACGACTCTGCTCTTACATGAACCAAAGTGTGGCCAGTCCGAGATATAATCATGGGAGAGAGAAGCTTAAAAACACCTGACCTAGAATTGTATTTGTTATAATCCCCTGCTTATGGCCTGGTCTTAAATAACGCTAGGTTATCAAATATAATAAGTATATGGTAAATTTAAAGACATATAAGGGTTGTAATCCCACACCTAGGGGAAAAGGTCACAAGAAAACAGATGGTCCTAGAATATTTGGAGAATGCAGTCAGAAAGGGTGAGATCAGATAGTGGGGGTTGACTAGAGGGTATGAATACAATGAAGTACAATGGATCAAAGCTGCAGAAACAGGATAGATGAGTAATAAACACAGTTGTAAACAGCCAGGACAGATGGCTTTTGTAAACAGCCTGGGTCAATCAGTCTTTCAACAGACTGACCGACGCCAGGTCAGGTGGGAGTAGCCCCCTGGATGACGAAATGTAGTTCTTGAATGTTATTGGTGTATGTAGACAGGAACTAGAAGTTTGTTGAATGGAGGGCGTTGACCTGTGTGATGTTTATAAAAAGACAGGTAACGGAAGTGGAAAGGGTTCAACTTTGCAAATCTGAAACGGCTTCTTTCTCTGTGAATAAAGTCTCTGAATGAATCAACAGCTCTGGTTAATGGTATTTTATTTCAAAATACTATTATTTAAATTCTACGACAAATTCTCTTGGCTTTTCGACCATATAATCTTTTATGTGTTCAAGAAAATGATCAGAATGGAATGGATCTTCAATTTGCTGTTTCCAAACAGGACAAGTACACAGGATACTTGGTTTACTGACATTCTTTGTAACATTGTATGAAGTAGTAATTGTGTCTCTTTTGTTTTCTTCAGGCATGGATTCATGCGGGGATCCTCCTCAAGCACAAATACAGCCTCATCGTGGGCACTGCCTCAATCTCTGATGTCATTGCTCAGGTAATGAAACAATGAATCCCTTGATTCTTTATAGAAATCCCTATTACAGTGAAGATAGGTCTGCACAAATGGCAAGTAAATAACGCAATTTGCTTCAAGAGCAGACTTGGGGCTCCGTTTGGTACAGTAGGTTGTGAGGTGGTCATGAAGGTACTGCTGACGGTTCTCATCTTCTCCATGGCAGGTTGTGTTTGTGGCCATCCTGCTGCACAGTAACCTGGCGTGTGTGGAGCCCCTCCTCATCCCCATCCTCGCCCTGTATATGGGCGCTCTGGTTCGCTTCACCATTGTGTGCCTGGGCTACTACTGCAACATCCACGACAGCATCCCAGACTCCAGTGGACTTGACGTGGGGGTATGCTGCCACCCTCTATATTACCCTACTAGGACTTTAACCATTTACTGTACATGGAATTTGCGTACAAAGTAATTTACTTTTACTAATAGGCATACTATAGTTGCTGGTATCATTTCCCAAATGGGATGAGGGTGACAAGCTTAATGGCCCTGATGAGGAGCTAGATTCAAATCCAGATCTATCATACTTTGGTATGTCTAACTAATATTACTGGTCCTTCTCTTGCAGGGAGACGCCACCATTAAAAAGATGTTGAGTTTCTGGTGGCCTCTGGCCCTCATACTGGCCACTCAGCGCATCAGCAGACCCATCGTCAACCTCTTTGTGTCCCGAGACCTCAAGGGGAGCACTGCTGCTACAGAGGTCAGTGTACTGTAGCTACCCAACCCCATACCATATCTATCTCAGTCTCATTCATAGGATTGGGCAGCTGGCAAAGGCAAAATGGCTTTTTCCACAGCAGATTTGAGATGTTGGTGTTTGGGATTGTGAAGGACTTAAAGCATTAGTTTCTCATCCCCTTATTGGGGACCTCTTGACTGCCAGCGTCTTCATGGCCTGGATTGTGCTGTTACTGTATTAAGACAATGCTTTCCTATGAATGCCTGGAGTGCCAGGGATGCACTGTAGGACACAGGCTTTCCAACTATCTGAACAATAGAGGCTAATTCTCGTTATCACAGATGAAATGCCAAAATTCAAACAATCTCCCTCTGGAGCTTTCGTGCTTGCTGAGACCTACTGTAACCAGAGGCAATACAAAGCTGTTTACCAGAGAATGTACTGGATATCATCAACAGCTCTGGCTGCCAGCGGTTTGCGTGATTCACTGTATGCATGTGAAAGTCAGTCAGGGGTTGATTACACTGACAGAGAATGAAAACATTCCTACGTGTCTCTACTGTTCCTGTGCGATGACTGTCTGTCATGGCCTTGTTTTTGTCTGATGACGTGTGAAGATGACAAGTGCTTGTCTCGACATAAGCATGCGAAAATCCACATACGGTTATTGTTATAAATCAGCTTGTGCTCATAATTTACTTTGCGTATAGGTTTTGGCTATTCACTCATACTCTAGTCTCACATCTTAGCTGTGTTTCTGTGTGCTGTCCAAAAAGGATATTAAACTAACATGTGAGCACTAATGACTTCTCTGTCTCTGCCTGTCCAGGCTGTCGCAGTCCTCACAGCTACCTATCCTGTTGGCCACATGCCCTATGGCTGGTTAACGGAACTGAGGGCGGTCTATCCTGCTTTTGACAAGGTAAAACAAAACCCTACCCTCTAAATGTAACCTACTGACAAATGTTGTATTTGAATTACCTTCAGATATAAAGAGCACAAGTGGCTAAAGCTAGCAGTTATTGTTCACCACTAATGCTGCTGTCTTTACCAACAGAATAACCCCAGCAACAAGCTTCTCAGTGGCACCCCGGTTACCAAGTCACATATCAAAAAGTTCACGTTCTGCTGTCTGGCTCTCTCGCTCACGGTGAGATGGATGGATACATTTTTAGTTTTTCATAGGTTTTCCGATATTTTGTCCAAATTTGAAATTTGTCCTACTTTTGAAATGTGAAATCTCTTGTTGGTAAAATTTCATAGACTCAACAGAAAAGAGTGTGTGGAATTTAGAGGTTTCTTGTGAAACCAGAGACTAGAGTAGCTTTGCACTCGTGTTCTGTTTTTCAGTGTTGTGTCAAGTGTGCCACTACCACAGATTGGGAGATAAACAGGTCAGGTTTTATGAGCAAGATTCACACAAGGGAACATTCTGTCAGTTTTCTGTTGTGACATACTTGCTTGACATATTTTTACTCAAAGCTTCCCTGCCTTCCAGAGTTGACCCACGCAGGTTACCACAAAATCACTTTTTTTAATTACCTTTTTGAAAACAACTCATGATGAGAAAAGATGGAAGAGGGAGGAAAAAGATGAGACCTGATAGATACACAATGGAGCTTTCAAAGCTGTGGATAGAATCAGCAATGTGGAAAAAGCTTTCTCTATCCTTATGTTATGATGGAAGGTATTTCTACTTGGTATTTCTACTTGGTGTTTTTGTCAGCTCTAATTTTGACTCCAGGGTTTCAGGTTGCAGTGAGGGAGAGAGAGAGAGGCACATCAGGGTGGAATCTGTCAAAAGGCTGTGGTGCTCTTGTTTCCGCTACTATCACCTCTCCTGTTTTTAAAAGGCACAATACAACTGGTATTCTCATAAAATCTATCAGTTAACACATGCAGAAGGCCCATGCAGATGTATTGTAGAGAAAAGTGATGAATGCTGACTTAACTCTCTCCTCCAGCGCTACATGTATGAATAGAGGTGAGTGTGACAACAGGTTATTTTTGTTGTTAAAAAGAGCTATTGAGAAAAAGAGCTGAGGTTGAGAAAGAGAGCATTCCAACAGGTCTGAATGATCGTCCCTCTCGTAAAGCAGACCGTTTTCCACAATTTTGGCTTCAATGTCAGGATGCAAACCATACAGGGTCGATAAATGCAAGGTAGAAGAGAGAAAGTGAAATAAACAAAACAGATCAGATAGCCCAGATCAGATAGCAACTTGTCTTAACGACTTGGAATTTAAAAACAGGAAGTTTGCAGCCAAGATTGGGTCTTTAGGAGGGGAGGAGGAGAATGGCATGCCAGATGTGTCATAACAGCCCTGTAAACAACAGGGTGTGGGAGCATGCCTGCCCAGCAAAGCATGTTGGGTCAGATAGGCATGGCTTACGGGCACAGAACTGACGGCCCTCATGCCACAACATGTCCTAATTGCGTCTGAGCGAAAGGCAAGACAACAGAACAACGTGTGCAGAGAGCTGGCTGACAACTGAGTGTAAAGACACATGAATACAAAACACCAACACACCACAAGTCAGGATCTGAGTAACAGAGCAAATGGGTTTTTAGATGTTTTCCTTTTTGTAATAACTAACTGAGTCTGACCTACCAGAGGAAAACCACTGAAAGATTCATACGAGAGAACCGTGGCATCAGTTAGTCACTAATCTTTTTTCCCAGACACTACTGCCCAATATACTCAGAAGGTCTGGTGGACCAATGTGTCTAACTTGGCCTTCGTTTACCCAATACAAGGAACAGAAAAAACCCCAGACACCTAGCCATTGGCTTTACCTCACATCAGTCATCTCCCACAGCAGTCCCCCCCCAGTGCTTGTGCACCACACGTTTCTGATTCAGAGCCATGCCTCGCAGTCTTGTGATTTGGTAAATTCAGGCCAGGTTTGAGTCATTGTTTTTCCAGTCTTATATGTGGTGTGCCTGGGCACGAGGTTAGATAGTGCCTATTTAGACCCCTGTCCTTTTCCTGGCTTGTATGACAGATCATGTACACTTGTAGCAAGTAATCAGATAAAATCATCAGTATTGCTCTGCTTATATATTGCCAATACAGCATTTTGAAACCAGAAGAGTTTGTTGATAACCGTTGACTTTACCTCCTGATTTTGGTTTGGAAATGTACTGAACAAGGTTAAGGCAACCAGAATTAATTAAATTCTACCACATGCCTGGCTTGTGTTATCTTCAAAGGGACCACAATCAACCTGAAACCACTCAATGATCTAATAAATTTTAATGAGGCGAGGCATGTTTTGGCTGTTTGTTGCAGAGTTATCCAGCCTTGTGGTGTACTGAACACTGAGTTAACTGTGTGGTTGTTTCTGTTTGCCCAGCTCTGCTTCGCAGTGTTCTGGACCCCTCACATCTCAGAGAAGATCCTGGTGGATATCATCGGGGTAGATTTTGCCTTCGCTGAGCTGTGTGTGGTTCCTCTCAGGATCTTCTCCTTCTTCCCTCTGCCAGGTAAGAAACCATGTACAGTAGGCACCATTCAGAAAAAAAAGTCACAAAAGATTTGAGCAACATCCTGTTTCAGTTGCATCCAGTGACACTCAATCCAAGTGTGAAGGATTTATATGTGAAATTTGTACTGCTATGAGACATGTTGGGACAAGAGATCAGTGTGTGATGTGTCCACTCTGTGTGCAGTGACAGTCCGGTCCCACCTGACTGGCTGGCTCATGACCCTGAAGAAGACCTTTGTTCTGGCCCCCAGCTCTGTGCTCCGCATCATCGTCCTCATCACCAGTCTAGTTGTGCTGCCTTATATGGGGTAAGGGAACACCACAGTAGACACTCACTCTCTCAGCCCACTCAGGCTCAGTTGGTAGAGCAGAGCACTAGGGTTGTGGGTTATATACACTCACTGAACACTTTATTAGGAACACTATACTAATACTGGGTAGGGCCTCCCTTTGCTCTCAAAACAGCCTCAATTCTTTGTGGTGTTGATTCCACAAGATGGTGGAAACATTCCTTTGAGATTCTGGTCCATGTTGATATGACTGCATCATGCAATTCCTGCAGATTTTTCCAGTGCACTTTCAAAGGTGTTCTATTGGATTCAGATCCGATGACTGGGAAGGCCACTGAAGAACACTGAACTCATTGTCATGTTCATGAAACCAGATTGAGACGACTTTTGCTTTGTGACATGGTGCATTATCATGCTGGAAGTAGCCATTAGAAGATGGGTAAATTGTGGCCATGAAGGGATGCACATGGTCAGCAACAATACTCAAATAGGCTATGGCATTCAAGCGATGATTGATTGGTATTAACAGGCTAAAATGTGCCAAGAAAACATTCCCCACACCATTACACCATTGCATGAATGAAAAGGTGTACAGGTGTTCCTAATAAAGTGTTCGGTGAGTGTATATCTGTGTCCTGTGACAAGGAATATATCTGTGTCCTGTGACAAGGAAAATGTGAATTTCCCGGATGGTAAGTATGAATCCCTCAAACCACTATTTCAGTCGTTGAACTGCATGTGACAAGCCCATTCAGTAATTCCACTGAAGGAAAATTGGATGTTAGCAGAATTGTGACCAATTGTGACCTCCTAATCTAGAGGACATGTATGCATTGCCTAGCAACACCTCATCCAGAGTGAGAGACAAGACCGAGCAAGTAGACAGACAGCAAACACAGGAGTGGAAAATTATTTCGTCTTCTCAAAACCATCCATCTATACCAGACAATTTCACAATCACACACCTCCAACTCATATTTTCTATAACACTCACGCGTACACTCACTGAGCACTTTATTAGGAACACTATACTAATGGAACACTATACTGGGTATGGCCTCCCTTTGCTCTCAAAACAGCCTCAATTCTTCGTGGCATTGATTCCACAAGATATTGGAAACATTCCTTTGAGATTCTGGTCCATGATGACATGATTGCATCACGTAATTCCTGCAGATTTTTCAGGTGCACTTTCAAGTTGTGAATCTCCCGTTCTACCACATCTCAAAGGTGTTCTATTGGATTCAGATCCGGTGACTGGGAAGGCCACTGAAGAACACTGAACTCATTATCATGTTCATGAAACCAGTTTGAGACGACTTTTACTTTGACATGGTGCATTATCATGCTGGAAGTAGCCATTAGAAGATGGGTAAATTGTGGCTATGAAGGGATGCACATGGTCAGCAACAATACTCAAATAGGCTGTGGCATTCAAGCGATGATTGAGGGGTATTAACGGGCCCAAGTGTGCCAAGAAAACATTCCCCACACCATTACACCACCTCCACCATGAGAAGGTGTACAGGTGTTCCTAATAAAGTGTTTGGGGAGTGTATGTTTTTGTTCTCTCACTCTCTCTCCATCTCTTTCTCAAAGACACACAATATACAACACTTAAACAGCTGAGTTTATATGTGGCAATATGACATTTTAGGCTTATGTGTAGTCTATACGTTGCTCCCAAGAACATATTCCCATAAAGTTAGCCTTGTACAATATGTACCATTGGCTTGTTTTATGAGCTCTACTGGTCAGAGTGGCTCCAGTGTTGATGAATGCACTGGTCTGTCTGTGTTTCAGTGTTCACGGGGCCACACTAGGGGTTGGATCCCTATTGGCTGGTTTCATAGGGGAGTCTACGATGGTCGCCATAGCTGCCTGCTATGTCTATCGAAAACAGGTGAGAAAACATATAAATTAAAGGAACATGGGAAAACATATGTCACTGTACATGTATACTCTAAATAACACAAACCCTTAGCTATACTCAAATTATACAATTTCACAGTTAACTGACAAAGCAGCTACAGTAAACTTAGGAAAAGATGGAACCCTAACAGAGAAGTGATGCAGAGCAATAGAAAATTAATTGCTGCTCCACCCTTCTCTCTTTCTCTCTCACAGAAGAAGAACAACGAGATGGCCAACGAGCTGGTGGTGGAGGTGGATGACTCTGCTCCCAGGAGTGAGGTGAGCTCCAGGACCAGAATGGATGCCATAGAGGAGCTACAGGAGGAGGAGGAGGAGGAACAGTAGTAGAGGCTCTGGAAGAGGGAGAGAAGAGCTGAGCTCCACAGAGGAAGGAGGCCATGGGGGTCACTGGACCTGAGAGGAGAGGAACAGAGGGATCAGAGGGCACTCTTTTTCTCAGGGGTCCTCCCTGAGAAAGGACGATCATCCAATCAGAAGATTGGAGACATTGATGGTGCCTATCGACCATAATGGCACGCACTGTACAGAAAGCCATGCACTGAAGTGTTCATTGATGTACATACGGTACCTTCAGGTCTTCCAGTCCTCTGGACAATTTACATATTTTTTCTGTCATTAACTACAAAGAAGATGTATTTAACATTTACATCATCTTGTTCACTGCTAAAGGAACAAGGGGAACTGACACAGGAGAATTTGTCCTCCTCTGCAAAAGGAAACAGAATGTCTCTTGAGTAATAGTGGAGTTGCCGAAATATTGAGATGTATTATTATTTTTTATTTTATCTTATTTATCAATGTATAGCACCATAGCTTTATTTGATTTGAACGATGGGGACATTCTAAACTGTCGGGTTGCCCAATTGTATTTTACATGAAATGGTGTACAGACTATAGTTGTATTTTATATAGGCGATGCAAAGTGTATATTGAATAGCTAAGAGGGGTCAGGAATCCCTCAGTATCTTATTGTGTGTTATACTGCATCATTATGCTTGTCCACTATCCGTACAACCTGGGAGTCTCTACATTTATTTTATTTTGCCAAGCACTGCTATTTTCGTAGTAGCATATTCAGACTGTTTGATGTACATATTGTATAGGTGTTATCTTATTTGGCTAATAAATTGATCTATTATTATGACAATCATTTTGTATCCATCTTCATACAAATTAGCAAGCATGTAGTAAACCAATATCAGCACACATGTTTAAAAAATGTTTTATTTTTTATTATTTCTTTCAAACTGCTACCATCTTCTACAAAATCAGTCAGTAAGAAAATTATTCATCCAAAATGGCATAATCAATTTGTTAGCTTTGTATTTCTCTTTCTTGCTCAGGACAGGAGCAAGGCAAAATAGTCTCCAGCATTCCCCAATGTTCACCCTTTTTTGTGCATAAATTACTAAGGCAACATGGAGGACCAAGCAAGGCTTAACAATAACTATAACCCAACTCAGTGGCTGGTGGTTGAAAATGAACCAGAAAACCATTACCAGTATCTGGAATCTGCAGCAACATTGGCACAATGTTTTCTTTCTCTCCAAGAGCACCTTGGCTAAAGACAATAAGTTATACATCTACAGAAGAATCAACAGTCAGGGACAGCTGACCAAGCATGACGCCTCTGACACAGAGACAGCATGACCATGAGTTTTTAGGGAAACTAATAGTCCAGTAAATAATTCCTGCTTGGCTTAGGACTGGCTAGAAATAATTGTATTTCACACTTTAAATTAAAACATAAAAAACTGGGATACAAGACTATATACTGTATTGTCATGTACCAAAATTGGCCTTAACATGGCTCCAGTGTTTCCCTCAAAAACAATCTCAAAAAGGTTTAAAACCCATACACATGAAGTAGTCTATCTGCCCTGGTATAAATGAGCATGGGTTGTGAGGAACAGCTCTCTGCTCACTGTCCTCTTCTGTTTCTTTCCTGCAAGAGGACATTTTGACACAGACCCCGTTTATACCTGGTGTTAAACTAAATTGCATCCTGGGGTTATGCCCCCATTCAGTGGAATCAGATGTTTGTTTTACCAGTTGTAAACACAGAAATGATACATTGTGAAATGATCATGTTCTGACCTGCCTGATCACCCCAGGTGTTGTGATTGTGAAATGTGCTTTGTCAGTGTCTGGGCCAAGTGTAACATCTGATTATAATGTAAACACAATGAACATCTTGGAAAAGAATACACACAACACAAGGTGTCAATGGGGCCATTGTGTCAATGGGCAGGAGTCTAATCACCCATTGAACCTGAGGAGTGCTTTCTGTTGTGCGTGCCATGACCTTCTTCAGTGGTCATCAGCTGCAGTGAGTTCCTCTGGGACTTGTAGTCCTCCTGTGATCTCTCCCACTGGGACATTATAGTGGCGGTCATCCTCAGTGACCAGACACACGCAGGGCCAGTCGTCCTTATGGTCATTAGGGTAGTATGTGACAAACTCCTCTGTGTCTGCCATGTACAGTCTGTAAACCTGGATGGTGCACTGCAGGGCATGGCCCAGGAGGAACATCTCCACCTGCAGGAATGACACAGACTTGAACTTCATGACACACTGAACCATGCATTGCATTTCACAACTTGGGGGTTGGGAGCAGTGGTAAATGAAAAAGTAGGTATTCTGTTATTTTTCAAAGAGACGCTCTTTTCAGGAAGGCAAAACTAACCAATATAGGCCTAATTGCACTAGTGTGTACTGTATATACAGTTTATGTATTACAGTATATGGTATGGATACATATTAATGATGAATTTTACTTGAGGCTACCTTGAAATGTTTTACATCTAAAACCAATAGGCCCTATGCTGTGTAGTTCAATACAGCTATGGTATGATCCCCCTAATAGTTTAACTTAACTTGCTAGTAAATTATCCAATAGTCTAAGATATCAAGCTTATCCAGTCTGTTGATTTAATCATTACATAACAACATGCGTGCGTTACAGTAAGTTGCCTGCCCCCTAATCATCATTTAATTAGGCCTACAAACCAATGATGACTACCCTACAAACCAATGATGACTACCCTACAAACCAATGATGACTACCCTACAAACCAATGATGACACTGATATTATTGTGTCAATATTTTTTGGAAGAGGGTGTGAACTTCAATTCAAAAGGATGGGCAACAAGAGCAACACAAGCACATGCATTGATATGGTAGCCTACAATTCAAATAATTTTTTGTGAAAATACTAACTGTAGATCAACTGTCCATGTTGGGAAGTTATAAGGAAGAGCAAATGCTCTGCTTATTTTGAATTGGTTCCACATCGCGTGCAGCCCACAGCCACCAGGCAGTCTGGTCATTCACGTGAACCGCTTATCTTTATTGGCTGCTGTAATTTTATACAGCAGCCAATTAAGTCCACAAATCTGCACTCATTTCAATTGTGGTTCAATTGCTGTAAATAAAAGTCACTCTTGTGCAGGAAAAAGGGAGAGATCTGCATTGCATATCGCTTTGCATATAGCGCAAGATACATCAGAGCGCATTAGTGTCCACTTGTTTCGCTGCCCTCTGACATAAGATCAGATTAAATTCTCTCTTCTGTTGCATCTCTGTTTTTTCAAGTCTCTGGCAGTCTGTCGCACAGCTCATTTTGCTATGTATGTTTAAAACATGTTCCAACCTGTTACTGAACCATTCACATTGCCCCTGAGGCTGAGGATGGACTGACTGATGGTGAGGGCAAGAGAACAGAGTGTACAGTACAATTTCAAGTGTGTGCGCACATGCTATTAGGGTGTGGTTTATGGGAAAGCTACACACCTCATGACAACCGTCCCTGTTTTTGTTCAGCATATTGTAAAACTACAGGCTAAATTGCTTCACTTCACTAGTGGTTTGGAAAGGTATATTCCACCATATTAACGAAATGCCCTAAGCCTGCCAGAAAAGTGTGTTCATAATAAAATTGATGTGACATTTCATAGATTCCCATAAATACCTTTTCAAATGAGAAAATCAGCGGTTAGGCATGTATTTACAGTAAGTGCACAAGTATAAACGCAAGTTAATTTGAACAGGGTGCTGTGTTTGTGTTTTCTACAGTGAGGCAGTCAAACAAATGGTCCTTGCTTTACCATATAATGTCAGCCGTTAGACGTGTCTACGTATGAACGCAAGTTAATTTGAACAGGGTGCCGTGTTTGTTTTTTCTGTGGTCAGGCGGTCATAACGGTCAATGGTCCTTGCCTGCTCTAGCCCGCCGCTGAAGCCCACTTGGCTCAGGTGGTTGGAGAGGAAGGTGCGGGGGCAGTCAGAGTCGTCGCGTGCGAACAGTAGCCAGCAGAATATAGGCACGTCCCCTCCCTCCTGCATGCAGGTGTGGATCTCTGCTGCTCGGCCCAGCATGAGGAGCTTCAGGGCCTCCAGGAGCCCCAGCTCCTCCTCCCCTCCCTGGAAGAGACGCTCGCACAGACGCTGCCTCTCCTCCGCACTGGAGCAGCTCACCGCCGCCTGCCACTGGGAAAAACAACGCAGATGCATAAACATTAGCACTAGCATGGCTATATGTCTATACACTGCAGTGCATGAATATTACACATTTCTTGATGGCAACTCATGACTTCAGTGTCAGATCTCATCATGAGTGTGCCCAATTTTGCATTAATCACATATTTGACATATTTTAGGGTAACGTTAAGGCACAGCTACCAGTCATCTTACGACACGTCTTTGAAGTGTGGAGTGTAATCAGGAGCAGAGTTCCTCACAAGCTGTCTAGAGACACTGAGTGCCAGCCTGTAAATATTGGGCTAATGTTGGCCAAAGCCAAATGTTGTGATTCAGTCTACGTATAAACAGTTTCCTGAGGACTGGGGGTCAATCCTGTCCCCTTGTGTTTATTATTGGACTGTTCGAATAATGAGACACAGAAATCCACAAAGGAGGGTACAGTGCGGTACTGTACAAACTGCAATCGTAGCCCTCCAACATATGGGAATAATCATATGTCTATTTATC
Organism: Argentina silus; assembly: GCF_951799395.1. NCBI lineage: Eukaryota > Metazoa > Chordata > Actinopteri > Argentiniformes > Argentinidae > Argentina > Argentina silus. Next base: position 22,496,146 of record NC_139655.1, on the reverse strand, counting down.
CATGGATGGTCTGAGTGTAAACATGGTATTAAAACATGTTGAGACTGTGTATTATGGAGCTAAGTGAAGACATGGGCGATACCCTGTTCTGGAGGAGTTCCATGTAGCGCTTCAGCTGCTGGACCGCATCCTCTGTCCCCTCCCCCTGTCTGCACTCAGAGGGAAACATCCACTGGCCAATCAGGCCCTCTCGTGTCTCCAGCTCCTCTGGCCACTGGAAAGAAAAACATACGGCAGACTGTTATGGCAAACCACACTGACCATCAGTAAATGTCCACTCAGTCCATCAGATGCACACTGTGGTTGAGTGTGTACAGTATAAGGACTAATGACTTATGTAAGCATGATGAGTGTAAACACCCAATGTTATGTAAGCATGTACCATGGAGATGTCTTCATCCTGTAGCCAGGCAGGCAGATGTGTGCTGTGAGAGAGCACCTGGAACAGAGTAGCTCTGAGGGCACAGTAGTTATCACCTCTCACTCGCCTCAGGCTCCCAAACCTCTGAGATAACTCCATGTAACCCTGACATAAGAACAGACAAGAAGTATGGGTTAGTGACTAAAAGATAAAACAATGACTGGTATGAATGTAATTAATATTACCGTACTAAAGCATCATCAACTTACCTTTCTGATAAGGGCACTTTTGGCAGTGTTTCCCTTCCATTCTTTCTCACTGTAGGACAGGACATCCACTGTTGGAGCCAAACTGCATCTGTCCTCAACCTTTGGAACTGAGACAGGGAGAAGACAATGAGAAAGTCCATATTAAAATGTTGTGGTATCACAACCATAGGCGCTGAGTTGCGCCTATGGTCAACATTGGGGCGGGGGGGCAACAAAAATCTAAAGCAAAACTTGCATCGAGGAAATTATCGAGGCGACACAGTAGTAAAAAAATGTGATAGATTGGAAAGTGACTGACATGTTATTTGAAACAGAGGCTCTGGTCCTGCTTTTTTGTCAGGCCCTGGAGAGATCTCCTCTTCTCCTTGATACAGGTCTTGATCATCGCTGAAGATGAGAAACACACAGAGGAAGGCTTGTTACAGTGTAAACATACACCTCAACTTAAAGATAGAATGTAACTTCATTACATTTCAGTTACAGTACATAGAGAAACTGTTATAGTACGTTACTGTAAACATTTACAATTGAACTGGGTAGATAAACCTTGTTATATATTTCCCAGACACTCTCTCTAATCGAGTCATACTCTGACCAGTGCTGAGATGATACAGTGAGGAACTTCACCAACCTATTTCCCAGCATCTCCACAGAGCCATCCTGCTCCCTCACAGGCAACACCTCCACCTCCATATCAGCTGACGTGCTGGGTCCCTGATGGTCTTCTTCCTTCTTCTCCTTCCCCATTTCAACCCCAGTGACAGCCTCAAGGGCAGCACTCTCCTCCATTTCCTCCTCCTCCTCTGCCTCATTTTCCTTATCCTCATCTTCTTGTTCCTTTGCTTCTGACACTACTTCGTCCTCCACTTCCTGAACAAGGTCCTCCAAGGCTGTGACTTCATTCAAGCCAATGAGTTCACTCTTGAGATCAACCTCCTTCTCCTCAATGGAGTTCTGACTGGAGAGAAAAGAACCAAAAAAGCTTCATGTTTGGCAGACATCACAACCTACACCAATCTTCATGAGAGAACATCTTGCTTGTTATTGCTCTATATCTCCCCCTTCTCTAGTTGCACCTCAAACAAGACAAAGCATTAGCCCCTTTTTATGTATAATGTTTAAATCTTTGAAAGATTAGGAAATGTTGTGACTCCATATCAGCCCCTTGAGGAATCAGGTATGTTAGCAGTCTGAAATGTATCCACTATCCAAGCAGACAAAGATAAATTGGTGGCACATGTCTAGTCCCATCCTATGGGGACTGTTTTGCCCCAAGATCAACAAGTTTTCAAGCTAAATATTTCAAGTCAATGTTTAGTAACTGACTTGTATGTCGCCCCATGGTTAAATTTCCCAGGTAAGTATTACAGGTCACAAATGAACTCTGTTTCTGTTAGTACAATCACCAAGAAATGACTGGACGTTTCATCCCACGATTAACAGTTTTCAAGCTTGTATTCAGCCTACCGTTAGCAACTGCTTCAACTGCTGGCTGTCCCCAAAAATGAACGACTGTGAATCTGTGTGTGCGTGTGTCTCCAGTTATGTTTAAGTAGGCTTACATTCTGCAGTCATAGTATGGACTTTCATAGTGTATTATGACCAATGATATAATTCATTTACATTACATTTAAGTCATTTAGCAGGTGATTTTATCCAAACCGACTTACAATAAGTACATTTGTAAGTAAGTGAATCAACTATACAAGTGTCATTGTAAGTAAAACCTTTGATAAGAACAAATGCCATTGGCAGTCACAGTGCTAGAGAAAGGAAGTTAATTTTTTTTTTTACTCGCATATGAAATAAGAGAATATAGATATAACATGTAATATGTATGTCTAACCTCACCAGCCTCAGGCAGGCTACCAGTGTAAACCGCCATGATCAAGTAGGCTAAACATGAAATCATTGATATATTGCCATTTGTCAATATCTAATTTGTGCAAATAAAAAATACAAATAATGGCTGTAGCGTCTGCAGCAGGCTCAACGAGAAAGTAAGACAAATCAGAAGATTCTGAGTGAGTTATTTGTTATCAATACCCAAGGCATGAATGTAGACTTACTTACCTTTCAAATGTACAGTAAACACATTGAGAATATTGACATTTGTAAAAGGCCTGTGATAATCTAAAAGACAGGTTCCCTCTACTGGTGATATGGGGAATAGCAAAAACAATACTATGTGATGGGTTGCACTGCTGATTGGATTATATTGAGCTGTCAATAAAGCTAAGCAAATGTTTTTTCTTCTATTTTGTAACAATAAATATGTCTGTGCTCACCTCTTTTCAGCCCTTGAGGAACTTGCTGGCACTGGCTCCTTGGCTAGGCCAGTAGTGTTTTGGGCCACACCATTCTGTTTGGGGTCTGTGACCTCTGCCCCAGGAGAAGGCTCTGGACTGTCATGGCCTCTGTCCTCTTGGCTGTCTTCTATGTGAAATGCAGGGCTCTGATTCTCTGAGTCAATCCCCTGTATTACACTGCTAAACAAGCGATAACCAGAGAAGATTATTGTATCAGTTACTGTATCTATTTCCTCTAACCATGGAAAATGGCCCATAATGGAAAAATCCCCCAAACAGTGCCGCATCAAGTCAAAATGGTGAAAAGATACCATCTGACTTACCCACTGGGAGATGCAAGTGAGGAGGAGGGCAGTTGAGGGAGATCTCCAGTAGAGGCTGAGTCTATACAGTTCTCATCATGGTTGGACACAGAACTCTCCATACAGACCTCAGGTGTGAGTTGGGTGTCAGTGAGAGATGTGTCTACATTGCCACAAGGAGACTTCCTTGAAGGTTGATCCACAGCTTTGTTGAGGGCTGCTGTTGAGCCATCATCATCCACTGTTTCAGGGGTAATGTGCTCTGTGACTGTGGATATCTCAGCCTTCAGAGTGGCAACTTCAGAACATCTGTCCTCAGCCTCAGGTGTGATGCCATCTGAGTGTTCCTTCAGAATTACAGTGGCAGTTTCCTCTGCAAGTACACCCTTTATCTCAGTAGAAACCTCACCTGTATCTCTGGCACATTCCTTAGGAGGGAGATCTAAAGTGCATCTCTCAGCTTCTAATGGTCCATTCTCTGTGGCTGTGATCTCTATGGCCCCATCCTGCGTTGTTAGGCTGAAGTTTTCTATGTATCCACTGTTAGTGCTGGGAGAGGTCTCCTCAGGTTGTCTGGCTGCTGTCTGAATGGGTTCATTCTCTGTAGTCTGAGCAATCTCTCCATGTTCTTTGGGCAATGCACTCTGTTTCACCTGCACAGTCACTACCTCTTCCTTCTCCTTGGTCTCAATATGGTCTACTGGTTTCCTAAAATGGAAGACAGACAAAAGCAAACTGAGATGACTTTCTACCATACACAGACACAATATTCAACAACAAACCTAAACATGTTTCTGATTATTTTAAGAATGTCATCATGTGGACTAATTAATAATAATAAAGATGCCTAATCTTATCAAATTGTCATTGAAGCATTATCTTACCTCACATCATCGGCATCTGTATCATGTTGAAATCCAACCACCACCCCAATCTCAGCTGGGGTCGCTTGGCCCTTTGCAGCATCCTGTAGTAAACCACTTCTCTCCTCCACATTGTCACAGGGGCTAGAAGCAGGACAACACCAATTCCCCATTTAGATAGCACCCTTCCTCTCCCTCACACAGGCAGGTCTGGGTAGAATGGTCCGCAGGGTCAGTTTGAAATACGCAGGTTCCAGTTTCAAGAGATTTCAGTAGTCCATTGCAGACTATTCAGGGCACATATCTCAAAATCTTTGACCAGATCTCCAATCCAAAAGAAGGAGACCACATCCATGTAAGCGGGAGAACCCAGGTCATAGCTTCTGAGATGACCTGAGAACAAGAGGATATTATTATCCGTTTAGGTACATTTTAACTGTAGTCTATGCAGACTATCATCATTGTACGAATGTGGCATCTATCTTAGTATTAGTATAGGACATACTGAGACAATTTAATAACATTAGACCATAACATAAGGCGCAGCATGCAAATGAAACATACATACTAACGCCGTGGTGTAACCACGCGCGTGCGCCACTATTGTGAATGTTCTTCACAGGCGGCCGAAGAGAGAAAGCGCGACATCTCAGCAGCTTGCCAACAGGCTACAAATAACACATAAGCTACAACATTATGAGACATTTTTAAATACAAATACCATATTATGCACTGCATGACTATTATTTCCCAGGGACGCAGATCGAGAATGTGATATGTTCTGTGTGATCAAGCTTGTGCCACCCCGTCCGATGCACGGAAGTGCGATAAATAAATGTGGAGGGTGTGTCTCCCGACAAATTTGTAGTGAGGCAATGATTTACTTTGCCAACTGATTGACGTAAGGTTGATTCAAAAGTTGTTTTCATTTATTTGCTGTAAAAGATCAATGATCAACGTTTTCTGATGTTCTATTGCCTATATCATCAAATGTAACACCTTGATGTAACAACGCGCTATAACAATGAGTGTAGCTGTAACCTCAACTGACTTGATTAAAGTGTTCACAATGTAAGTTTGTAACTATGTTTATCAACGGGTCACGATGACAGATTTTACCTACCTGAATGAGGGCAGGCTTTCCTTGAAGACGACCGCACCGCAGGAAGTGATATTTAGTTTCACTTTCCGAATTTGGGCTTGCCTTAAGGGTTAAAACAGCCTTGTACTAAATATAACACTATCATCTTACGCCCGGGGACCCGATGATGGACGTATAGGCAGGCTATACACGAACATTGCCCTCATCTAGCCCACTTGCCTTCTTTCAACCCAGAAACCATAACCTATCCTAACAGGATAAATTAATGACCCAAAAATAACATTTTTACTACAGCGTCACACTTGTTGCATGCAAAATATACCCAAACATCGAGATACGTCCGACAAGTCGACGACAGTGTGCATGTATAATGCATATATATCTTTCCAGTGAGACCATATTACTTCCGGGGCAGTATTGAGTCATTCATATTTTCCCTCATAGCGTCATCGCATGAATTAGTCCTTATTACATACATTAACATAGTGATGACACAGGCTGAAGATTTTCGGTACGTGTGCTAAAATGAGACTGATATATTTCCGATTGTTTGCTCTCCAAGTTACTGAAAATAGACGGTGCTTTTGTTCAAACACTCTGCGGGACAGAATCTCAAATCGAAGAAATTAGCAAAGCCTACGCTGTACTATGAATTGGCTCACTGCAAGGCAGCTTTGACCTAAGTTGTCTTGGAGAGCTGGTGTGCAGGCTTTTGTTCCATCGCAGTAGAACCCAGAAACAGATTTTCACAAAGCCCAACAGGTTCTACAGAGTGACAAACTGTCTCTCCTACTGTACATATTTTATAACAGCTTGACAAGTTTCCAGCAAATCCACTGATAATTTGTCCCCCGGAAAGTGTGAGCTACAGTATGGTGGAGTCATAATGGACATTATCTTACAGGATATCTGACAACAACTGTTAGAAATGTATGATAACGCATCTTAATGCAGGACTGAATTAGAAATTCACACAAAACAACCCATGTCCAGTTCCATATGTCCTCTGTTGTACATGTCTGAATTAGATTATCAAGAGAAACAAAATAATTAAAATCAAGACAATAGATTGTTATATACAAGTTTATAATGTGTTCTATACTACCTATACAATATTAATTATAAAAGCAACAAAGATCCAACTCACTCAAACTAAAACTCAACCATAATGTGTTGGCAGAATCAAATAGCTAAATCCAAATGTGAGGCAATTACCACCTTTGCCAATTATATCTGATTTTCAAAAAATGTGTCTCAAGCTGGATAATACAAACAAAAACTATGTATTATAAAATCGCATATCTTATATCTTACAAACCATATGAAATGTTCACACTAGTTCAGTTTTCCATGGTGTAATGAGATACAATTCACTCCGCTTTCTTCAGCTGCTGTATTTGTTGAATTAGCTCCTCTGGCAATCCAAGTTCTGACACTAAGTCCAAGCAGCGTTGTAGAAGCTCATCTAGGATTTCATCTGTGCTTAGAGAGGGTTCTGTGGAACTCGAACAGGGCTTTTGTGGCTGGCTAGGCCCAAGGTTCATATCTCCACCTTTCTTACAGCAGTTTGACTCTTTGCATTCCTCTCCGCTGCAGCCAGAGTCTCCCTGACCAACCACCAGATCTTCCATGCTCTCTGAGACACTACTGACACTGGGTGGAACACTCTCCATGGCCTTGTTCATGGCCTCCAAGAGAGAGTCCTCATACTGTACGACCCGCTGCAGGAGATCGGTCACTGAGGCTAGGGAGTGGTTGTCTGGCCTCATGAGATGGCACCAGGACCCTATACCACTGTGAAAAGGGGCACAAAAGGGCAATTGATTCAGACACAATGGGAGAGAGAACCGAGTGGGACAAGCACGTGTCATACAGAACAGAGGGGACAGAACTGTGTACAGCACAGAGACATTCAAAGAGATATTTTCATGTAAGAGCAAGAAGAGAATGGAAGTGTTCTTTGTAGGACATTCAGACCAGCTAGAGGAACATCAGTATAACTAACTAGTTAACAGAACCAATATTAGGGTGAAAAGAGCGTTACCTTATGATTCCTTTTAGCCGCCCTATTGCAATAGTACTTGCAGCTCCTTCTTTGTATCCCACATTGAAACCGACCTGGATAGACTTATCTTTTGCAGTGTCAATGCCATCTACGTAGCCGTCCTGTACAGAAAACCATAGAACAGCATTGTTACATTGTTTCTAGAGCGCTGTTCATTTGTATCCAGTTGAACTTGCACAGTGGCAACATAATGCCCGTTGAGAGTACTGAAGTATTGCTAGAAATAAAAGAACAGCTCTACTGCTGACTGAAATGATTATTGACGAGGCCTATACCAATAGATTATGTACAAATTGTTTTGCGTCTGTACGTCAACAAATGCTAGTTAGGGAATATTGTCTTTGCATGTCTCCATCAGCTTACCCTGATACGCTTCTTCATGTTGGACTTCCATTCGTTGTTCTGTAAATTAATATCGTCCGCTTCTTCGTCGAATACATCTTCTCCACTGTATGAGACAGACTTAACCCAAGACATCGTGGATTTTCAAATAATTTTTAGTCGTTTTAATGCAGAATAGAAACGTTTTGCTACCTTTTGAGTCTGGGTTGACAGCGATTCACGTGAGCCAAAGTTGATGGTGGTTGCGTCATAACAATGCGCATTACGCGGCGCTAACATTCTTCTTCTTGTATAGCCACAAAGAGATACCCACCTAATCAACTGGGGTAGCATACTGCCATCTACTGCGGTGGAGTTAGAATAACCCATAACTCATATTGATGTAGGTATGTTTGGTAGCCTGCAGGTGACGCTAAACCCATACTACAGTGCTGATGAGGGAAAACATTTTATATTAGGTGAATAGTTGTCATTTTTGGTTTCTCACATGCCTACATTTGTATGAATACAAGTTAAAAACTGACCAATGTTAGAACACTGTAGGCTGATCTACAGAGGCTGAAACACACTTCACTCTTAATTGTGAATAACATACACTATCAATGTGCGCACAAGTTGCCTCATCAATATCCTACATGTTTGATATCATCAATACTATCTCCATCCCACTACTATTTCTAATCGCAGATGTTGTCAGACATACATCTAGAAGAGCCAAACTAAATGTCTTATATATCAATCCAGTGACAATTGAAACAACATCCTCTTAGAAGTCTCTGTGGATAGGCATAAAGGCTCTAAGTCCACTCATTCCCTGCATCAAGCACTTTGTCCATCTCTTTGGGATCTCTGCCTGAGTGCGGACAATCTTAACTCATTAAAGCCCCTTCAAACTGAGGGAGGGATGTTAATTTCATAGTAAAATTACTGCCACAATGGAACAGATAGAATGACCATTACTTCCCTTTTCTGATTACTTTGTATGATGCAAGAAAGACAATCTTCTGTCTATATACGGAACTGGTGCCCCAACAAACACTTTTCCATTAAGAAAGATACAAAATGTCCTTTGGGGGTCATTGTGCACGCAAAGCAAACATTAAGTACTCTCTCCAATAGCTTTTCATTTATGATGTCCGAAATGTTGATATTTTCACTTCAGCATAAGCCTTCCTAACATGACATTTCAGATTTTTTTTTGAGAGACAGGGGGAAAGGTAATTGATTGCTTTTTGAAAATAATTGATGCAGTACAATTGATATCTAATTACCAAAGTCTTACTGTACATATCTCACAGGGCTAATATTCAATATCAAATATAAAAACCATCTTGTTGTGGCATAAGAGTGTTTGTGTTTTATGCTCTAGTTACAAAATACATCCACAAAAATGTATTGTCGAGCTTGACTGGACATTCGTTGTTAATGTCAATATTCAGACCCACTTTCCTATCTCCTGTTCAAGTTTCAAACAGAACAATATGTTATTTGTGATGACAAACACATTATCCACTCATTAATATTGCATTTTCCCCCCTCTCTTCTCACCGGTGAGAGGAGAAAAAAAATCTTCATCCAACGGCTTTATGGAAAACACAGGAGAGACAGAATGGTGGTGGACAAATGCATTTCTCCTAGGTGGAATCCATTTTCAGGAGCAGGACTACAATGGCCTTGAGAATACTCGGAGGCCATGGTGGACTTGTCTGTGTTGTGGAAATGGAGTCAGCCCGGAGGCCTCATTCACATCAGCCACACCTTCAGTCCCCTAGCTCAGAGAGCAAAACAACCAACCAGGGCAATCACCTGACACATTTCCATCCAATTTCCACTGCAGAATGTGTTCATTTCGGCCTAATGGCATGTCATTTTGCTGGAGCCTTTGGTCAAGAATTAATCCTGGAATCAAAACAGATTTTCCGGGGAGAATCTTCCATCAAGTATTGATTTTTTTACACTCACAGAGCCTGTACTCCCTAATTTAACCTGACAGCCAGCAGCACAATGGACTGGGAGCACCTTGGCATCTCACAGAGGGAACTCTGCTCCTCCTCCTCCTGCTCTCTCTCTCTCTCTCTCTCCCTCTTGTTCTCTCTCTTTTACCCCCCACCCCCCTCTCTGAAGAAGGAAGAAGTGAAAGAGAGGTTGGGAAAAAGACTGTCGGACGTATAAATCCTTTGGTTTCTGAAAACACGGGGGTAAAGCTTCCCTCCCTCTGTTTTACCTCTAATTATGTTTTCAAGTATAGTGTAACTCGGGCAGGTAAGGCTGAGAGGGAAAGGGGGAGAGTGTGTTGGGGCCATCAGGTATCATTATGGGCCTGTTGACATCTCCCTGTCTTTGAGTGATTTTCATCTGTGATTTCCCCCAGCCATTTTTCAGAGATGTGCGAAGAGGGTCTCATCATGGCCCCACAAAAAAGGCCAAAGTGTCTGTGCAAGGCCCCCGCTAATAAGACAGCCAAGATGCGGCCAACCATACACCACTCCTCCTTCACTCTTTCTCTGACTGCCTTTTGATGTGTTCTCTCTCTCTCTCTCTCTCTCTCTCTCTCTCTCTCTCTCTCTCTCTCTCTCTCTCTCTCTCTCTGAGAATATACTATACATGTATGTAGAGGTTAGGTGAGTGAAGGTACAGTAGATGAGGAGGTAGATGTTGTCCAACAAACATCTCATCAGAGGAGCAGTTATCTGCAAAAACACTTCAGCACATCTGAGGAGGAGTTAGGTCCTTAAAGGAGCAGGGCATAAGTTTGTTGGAAATCTTCGAAATTCAGTTCAAAGTTCCAAACAACAACATTCTACCTAATAATAATATAACCCCTGAGATGCATGTAACCTGCAGTGTTGGACATTAGCTGTTGTGTTTCTGCATGCACACACGATTAGAAGAGACAGCTACCTGAGACAAAAAGGCGAAAATCCACTCCCCTAGAACACCCCTGGCAGTAACAACATGTTTGTATGAAAACTGAGTGTCGGGTAAGACACTCCATTTTAGAAAGTGTTTTTTCCAAAGCAAAGTGTTCGTAAATTAAATATTTCTTTCAAGGGATCTCATTCCCTGATTGCAACCGGTTAAACTTAGTCATTACAACCATTAGGAAGCTTTTAGAAAGCTTGAATGTTACATACTGTACTGGACCTATAAAGCTCCTGTGATCCATATCAAAAATTATAGTACTCTCTTAGAGGGCTTTCCAAATCCCTGTACCACTACACTTATACAACTCTAGAATACAACCCTCACTGTGTCTTACTTAGTCTTTTTCTTATGTAGACAATTGGAGATTAATAGATGGTACAACTGTACACAATAAATAGAGGTACAATACTGGTGTGTCAATTCACTTACTTTACTTAGTTCTTCTATTTATAAATTGTATATTTCAGTTACATTCTTCCAATAAATGTAATGGAATTGACCCCAACCCTGATAGATTCCCATTCCTTGAAGGTAATTTTTGCAAAAAACAGTACATTTGCAATCACTCTCAAAATGGTTATTATTGCAAATATTGTAATTTATGCAAACCATCAATGACTGATAAAAATAAGAAGTTAGAAGTGACAAAGTTCCCAATCATGAGTAAAACCAACTATTTGTTATTGTTGGTTGGCTGAGCAGACTCGTGCAGTTTTGCCATTTCAGTGCAGACACATGGAGCACCAGGCCCAGTCTGATGACCTGATAGACAATGGAGGCATCACAAAGTCAGGAGATGCGCTCAACACAGGGAAGGCAGAAAGTTAAATGGGCTGTGGGGCAATGCGATCTCAGGGTTCCATCTCCATAAAAACCTAGGCTATTAACTGCTCTACCTTCAAATGCCTCCAATTGTGCCATCACTAATAATGGTGGGGGGGAAAAAGCAACAACACCAAAAGCAACACGGGATCATATGCATGGGCAACCTCAATTGCATGTGAGGATTGGTAATTGCACCCCCAGAGGCAACTGGGTGTGCAGAGAGCAGCAAAGTGGGGGACGCCTCAGCGACTTGGGGCTCAGCACTGAGTGTATCTACCAACGTCTCAACCTTGGGGAGGAAGTGAAAACAAGGAGGTGGAGGAGATGGTGGGTAGAGGTATACACCGACAGTTCATTTACCAAGAACATCAGCCCCGGTGCGCATTGTCTGAAAGATAAGGAAAGTGAATGCCTCATGCCTTGATGGAAAACAAAGGCAGCAATTTAAAACCATCTGCATCCAGCCCAGCCACTCTCTCCCTCCACCTCTCTCTTTCTGTGTCCTGACTGATATTGAAACATAATCCATTTGGACCGCCGACATGTCATAATATTTTCTCCTAACCCTCTTTCCCTTTCAGGACAATTTCAGCTGGTTGCAGGTTGAACAGGAATGTATTATATTTCAACAAGTCAGTCAGTTGACTTTTGCAGAGAGCAGTTAAGTCAGGAGAACTGATTATTTCTATTTTGACAGTCATGGATCAAACTAGACAGGCTTATTTGTATTTTTCAGAGAGAGCAAGAGAGAGAGAGAGAGAGAGAGAGAATGAGAATGAGAGAGAGAGGTTTAGGCTGATAGACTGCAGTTATAAGGGTAAATAATAATACCAGTGTGAAAATTACTGTGATTATACACTTTGAAACTCTGTAGTAGTCAAGCTTTATTTATGTGATACTCTGCTACACCGACCATGAAAACAAAAGAGAGTGTTTTAATCAGTGGCATAAATGAGGGTTAGTGGTGAGACATGATAAAACAAAGAGCATCAGTCACCCTAGAAGAGTCTAATCTGTGTTTTATGTCTACACCTCTGCTCAGTCATACTAGATTTATGTTAAGACAGCATATATATATATATATCTTACCTGTACTGTACCTGTACTATTGGTGCTAAATACAGATCAACCTTCTTGATTTCATTGAAATAGGAAACAGTGAACAACACAATCATTGTTGTGTGGTGGCTCATTATTAAGGGTCATGGACCTTGGTAAAGATTTGAGGTCATCACCTTTACTATTGACAGTACTGACTGATTACACTTAAATAGCAAATGTATCACACATCACACTTTCGCTACATCATCATTTTTTTTATTAGTTATTTTCTATTTTTCATATTCTTGACATATTAGGTGTTTTGAGTCTGTGAGAAAGCGCTATACAAATTTAAATGTAATGTATTATTATAAAAATGCATCAACAAAAATTAAAACTTTCTAGTGATGAATTGATGGACTGTGATAAATCATTTGGAATTGGAGTACTTCCGTCTCTTCTATTCATTCAATTTCTATGATTCCTGAGTCATGATAGATAGATAGATAGATAGATAGATAGATAGATAGATAGATAGATAGGTACTTTATTGATCCTCGGGGGAAATTAAGGTGTTACAGCAGCTCACATCACAAACAACAACAAAATAAAGTGACAATAAAAAAAAAAGTTAAACAAAAAGTTATTTTAGTGCACTGGTCACTCACTGAGCTACTAAGCAACTTTCCTATTTGAAAGCATTGTTGAGTTTGCTGCTAGACGTGAATCTGAAGTTTACCTTTTTTATCAACAACCGATGAACATTCTAAGATATTTACAAAGAGCTATGGGTTGGAAGAGCTATACCTGTACAATTACATTGTTCAAGGAAAGAATGAACGTAATGGAACAAATACAAAACAAAAGAATATCAAATAGCCCAAGCTATACCTCACCCATCACTTCACCACTTAAAAATACATCTACTATTTCAAAACGAGGAGAGAAAAAAAAGCTGAAAGGAAGGCAAAAAAACATCTTCAACATCAGTTTTCAGCCTAATGTTAATAATTTATGTTGTCTGTGCTTTTTTATTATGATTATTTATTTATTTACTACTTTCTATTCACCCAGCCAGTCAGTTTTCAAAGGCTTCATGGACAAGAAAGCTGTTTCAAACTTTTGAGTTTAGTTTCAAAAGGCTTTTACGCAAGAATGTTTTTTTTCTTTTCTTACACTTGTCTCGTTATTGTTCTCTGGTAAGGCAACGAAATGAAACATTGATGTGAAATAACCCTGACATGTATTCCTTTCTATTGACCCAATGGAAATCTAAATGAATTGCTACTGACCCCAGAGGCTTGCAGGCTGTCCGCTTGCTTTTAGGTGCGAATTCTGTATTGAAAGGTTGTTCATTGGTGGTACTGTAAGGCATTCGTGGTTGCTTCTTCTCTCTCAATCACAGCACTGCAGAAGTGCAGAGAAAACTCTGAGATGTGGAGTCATTGTAAACAATACAATGGAAAATAAGGGCAGGGTGCAGAATTCCACTGGGTTAATATGATCCAATGATTACGTGTGTTATTGGGAATTGAGATGCACTTGCAGTGGCCATGAGAAAATAATCTTTAAGTGAAAAAGATGTTTCTTACAACTAGTCACAAATGAGGTGAGCTCAGGGAGTTTCTGAAACCCAGTATACAGTATTACTCCAACTCCAGTTTTACGTAGTATCTGTTGGTGTCAGTGCATAGTCATAAGAATCCACTAAAACAATAATTTTACTCTTGTTTTTATATTATATGTGTCGTAACAGTGTTTTTACTTTAGTAATAACAGCATTGTATTAACATGTTGTTGTAACATAATACATGTGTGTGACTTATTTTCACCATTCACTACACAAGAAAATTAAGTACTTATTAGATGTGCGCATACTCTATAATACTAGATGCATCACATAAAATGAACAAGACAGGCCATTCATGTCAAACAATTGTTTATTATTAATTATGGTACAAATAAATGTGACAGACTTGAAGCTTTTTAGAAATACACAAAGTGCTGCTTAACTGACCAAACAGATATTGCTCTAGAGATAACGTACAGTTTTCAGTCTATAAAATTAAAAGCAACCTTTGCAGGTTCATCAGCTTTGGTTTCGAGGTCTTGAGTAATAATAATATTTCAAACCAGTTTGTGTGAGTCTGTTGATATCATTTGAAAACATCTATCTTATCTAATTATGATTATCATTTTTACATAACTGGGTAAGATCATAAAGCCTTATTTGTCCCCTATAAAATAGGACACATCCATGATACTGAAACTAAGAAGTGTACATCACAAAGCCATAGAGGGAGAAAATAAAGCAAAACAATAAACAACGTCTAAAAAGTCCTATACATGTGACCCTGGAAACCACTTCACAAAGTAAAACAAGTGTGTCATACAGAATCTCAGTTCAGACATAACCCCCCGAATGAGAATTGAACACTACTTACAAACATATACAGGAGTTGTTTTATGGTGGTATGTTATATGGTGTTTGTATGGCATTGCTCACAATGTACAGTACGAGGACAGTGCTGAGGTAACACTTTGAATGAAACTACTTATCTACTCATCGATTCTCTCCATTATTTTAAGATTGTCAGCAACATTAACCCATTTCTCTGTACAATGTGCATATAACTATAGAGCTTTGGTCCAGCAATCGAAAAGTTG
This sequence comes from Argentina silus, assembly GCF_951799395.1. Classification (NCBI taxonomy): domain Eukaryota; kingdom Metazoa; phylum Chordata; class Actinopteri; order Argentiniformes; family Argentinidae; genus Argentina; species Argentina silus. Next base: position 22,481,075 of record NC_139655.1, on the reverse strand, counting down.
AGCAAAGGCATAACTCCGTTCTCTGTGTTTTTGTTTTTGGTTACAGCTTCATTGTTAAGCCTAAGAACGTGTCTATAGTATAATGTACCTACAGCCTCATCATCATTTCTCATATGTTTTGTGTGGTGAAAACATAGATGCTTGCTGGCTTGAGTCTCAAATCTGACATACTGTAGAGGTGGCACTATGAAAAATAACTCAACATGGTCAACTATAAAACAAGCAGGTGGTGCTAGAAACACATGAAAACAATAATTCATGGTAACTGTAATACAGTCAAAGCAAGAGTCTACAATAATAGTTGTACTCTTGGCAAAAATGACACTGGGGCATCCTGTACACTGTGAACCCTGCACATCACAGCACATCAACTGTATTCTATATCATGATAAACATTGATTAAAATGACATATAACTTAACTGTTCTTGAACTATTGACTTGCTATATCCAAACGGGTATAGTATAACACTGTAATAGTTAATAATGTTTCTTGCTCTTACATATTTGCTAAGGATAATCATTCTAAATCAGGGAATGTGCTCAATAAACACAAGTAATAAATGGATACTATAGAGAGCCAATTAATTTGTGTTTTTAGAAGCCTGTAAGCTCTATGCCACAATGAATATACAGTACATTATTACTACATCAATGAATGTGTATCCCTGTAATGTAAGCCTTTGTAAGTGTATGCAATGCACTCTATGTTGCTGAGAATGCAGCAATGGACAGGAGACTGACAGACTGAAAGTCAACCAATGTGACGTGGAGACGGATATTGAACGAAACACATACAGACACACAAACGTGAAAACATTGCAGCAAATTAAAGTTCACTCATCCTGACATATGCCACTTATTCTCTACCTTTATCTCTTTTCAAGAGATTTCATATTAATTCAACATTTCAAACATGATGGGGGGCAATTTTGTTATTTATAATGAAGAAATTCAACACAGTGGCAGTGGTATATTGACACAGCAATGCTCAAGTAATATGGATTAATTCAATCCTCAATGTGGGTCTTGATTATATAAACAACACCTGTGTGGAGTGTGAGCTAAACATTATAATGACACCCTGTTTAAATCATTTTATCAATATATATAATAACACAAAATGCATGATTGCTGGTTCAAATAGATTTTTACAAAGGACTATGACATGTCTTATGGACTTCAGATGATTTGGCACAAGCAAAGCTATAACAATGAACTTTATCATTGTGAAGAATTCCTTTCTACACACATTTTATTTTAATATACATTTTAAAAAAAGAACAAATAAAAGAAAATAAACATAATACGCCAGTATGAAATTCACATATCTTGATTGAGTGTGAGTGAATCTTGTAACTGATTCAAATGAGCAGAGTTTGATCAGCAGCAACATCAATGGAGGCCTCATTCAAAGAAAGAATGGTTAAATAGTTACTCTAATCTTTATGCTAAAGGGAGGTTAAAAATAATATAAAAAATGCTATCTGAAATGCTAATGACACTGTACTTAAATTAATGTGATTTGTGTTTTTAGTCTTAGGCTGCCTTTTGTGTTTTGTTTTCTTACATTTTTTATATTGCAATAAAAAGGGTTTTCAACAGACAGTTTTCCTTTTGAAAGCAAAACGTTATTTGGCATTCTGTTGGCTTTTGTGTACAGCAGTTAAACTCAGTATACCCAGAGAAAACACCTTAGAAACCCCAAGGAAAAAGAAAAGAGAAAAAGAATGTAGGCACATTAAAATAACTAAAATGTTATTGGCCAAGATAAAATATTCTGAAACAAGTCCTTGAGCTGAAGTAATGTGTTCTTTGGCTATCAGGCTTTGGCAACAGAATGACCTAGCTCCAGACACTTCCTTAGTAGAGTTGGTGGACACACAGAACCTCTATAGATAGCTGCTGAGAACCCCTTCATTATCTGGACAGCCTTTAGTTAAATATTGTTCCTTCAAAACATAGACAATCTCATGAAATTATTAATAAATACCTGTAAAAGTTGTACAAAGTTACACTGTGTGACTGAAAATAGCTGCAGATGAAAAAAAGAATCTGAGACAAACAACATTATGCCATTATTTAACAGCAAAAATGCATTTACAAGGTTTTCAAAGAGAACTCTGACATTGTGGTTTCAATTTGAAGACAGATAATTGTTGATATTTACATACAAACCCAGGAGGTAAAATGAAGTGAGACAAAGATAGAATGTATACCCAACCTCACATATATATCTTAGATTTTTTGCCAGTACAAATGTAAAAATTTACAACACATTTACGCTAAAAAATTATTCTTAGTATTCAGATGCAACAGACTTTGGTAAGTAGTTAGTGTTTTTGTCTTTGATTTTGGCATGATCTCTTTACTAAAATCTCCCTAATGGAAACCCAAATTTGGACAAGATTCTGGTCTAGAAAGCCAGAATTTTAAAACTCTTTGAAACAGCACACTGTACATTTTCTCAGATATTACCATATTTTTTCTTGTTTTTGGTTTTTGCCAAGGTCATCTTAAATAACTGTGGTAATCACACTGATAACACATATTTTTGTTTGCAAACTGTCATAACTGTCCATCCAGCTGACTTTATAAAAAGAGAGGAACATTTTTCAGTCTTCATTCCACTTGGCTCATTCACCTTGTTGTTAGGACTTTCCTCTTTCACTCCTCAACTGTTTTGGTCATTCATTTCGGGAGCTCCTCTAGAGAATCAGTGAGAGGGTCCATAGACGCACCTGGGCCGAGGTCGGGCTTCAACCGCTTTATTGTGTTTTTCAAGGCTTGCCTCTTGTTGCAGAACCAGACGCGAACCACCTCCCTGTCATAGTTCAGCTTCTCTGCTATTTCGGTCATTTCCTGTCCAGAGGGGTGTGTGTTCTTCTCGAAGTGGCTGTTGAGGATCTCGAGCGCCTGCGGAGTGAAAGAGGTCCTCCGCTTGCGTTTTTTGGAGGGCTCGCTGCCGATAAACTCGGTCAGGTTCTGCATGCCGGATCGGTGGCGGGCCTCGGCCTCCGCCATCCAGCGCTCCAGAACGGGCTTAATCTTGTGGGCGCTTTTAGGTGTGATGTCCAACTTCTCAAACCTGGCAGGATATAAAAGGCCAGGGTTCAGTTTGCCTGTCAGACTGCTACCTATAGTGTTCTCTTGGGCTTCCTGTGGTAGGAAAAAGTGGCTTCTCAGGATGGTGTGTCTGGGGAGAATTGAGAGAGAAGAATCTTACTTAGGTGCCCTGCTGGGCCAAGGGATAACCTGCCTGCCTCAGTGAACCGGAAGGGTCTCCTCGACCGGCTGCCACTGGGACAGAGACTCCCACCTGCCTTGGTTACATCCATGTCAAACTTGTTTTTCCCAGTTCCAAGTTCTAGCTGGTGGAAAGGACATGTGGTATCATGTTGTGGAGTACTTGTCCTGGTTTTTGGTTGGCAGTGGTTGTGATTCTCTGTCCCAAACAGGCAGTGGTGGAGCGACGAGACCCTGCCATTGGCTAGAAAAGATTGTTGAAATGGACCAAAAACAAACCAAACACCTGACTATCATCAGGCACTGAGCCGAAGCAGTTTAAGATCATTGATATAATTTAAACTAATATATGACAGTTAATTACTAAATCATCGGTAAAAATACGTTTAATGTATAAAGGGGTTAACAAATTATGCATTGAACATTATTCCCATACCCTCCGTCCTATATTTAATATGAATACATTTCCACCCTTCAATCTTAAATATTCTTGCAAGTTTATGGATGCATGAAGCTTAAGTGAACATATTCTAATTCAGTCTATTGTGCTATTTATAGGACCAAAGAAAAGTATGAACAGTAACACAATTATGGCTTGTTGAATTAATATTATCTTAACAAATAGGGAACTTTACGATTACAGTAAGGGCTGAGTATCTGTATAGTTCAGCCCCAAATCACATATCTCAGTTTCAATAAAGTCTTTCAGCTTGGGGTGAACTACCCCTGTCAGCAGCAGTGCTATGTGAGATGAACACAAAGATGGCGTTTGTGTTGGATGTGATGAAGATGATGGACTTGGGGTAAAGTCTCTGGGTTTGTCTCATGGCTGGTAATGGGGGTCAGTGTTGTTTCAGATACCTGGCCTTTAATGAGCATCCAGACATCTGTCTAGGTGAAGGGATGTGCTGAAGGGCAGGGGGAGGTGATTCACCTTAAAACAACACCTGTCTTGCCCTCTAAGACCTGGACTGAGCATTGACAGACGCCTTTGATGGAATCTGACTGGCAGGTGGACAGACGCCTCTGAGCCCCCTCTCTCAGGAACCCCAAAAAATGCATGAAAGACATTTTTAGTGGTGAGGCGGCTTGTTATACAGCAGAGCGATAGGGATGTAAAGCCCAAGACCTACTGTAGGGACCTTGCATTGTTTCTCTCTCTGTGTTTTTAAGGATTGTTGGTGCATTTCTCCTCCTTTCTCCGCAGTATTATTTATAACCCCCCTCTTAAACAGCGGAGAGAGGACAGTCTCATACTGGAGAGAATACATTAGTAAATATGAGGAGTGAGAGAGAGACAAGACATTTCATGGATCAACGGGAACCAAATGCACTAAAATGAGTCGAGAGCTGCTCTACTAGCTTCTTAGTGAGGACACACTCCTCCTAGCTCATAACCACCAGGGAAACATAAATCTACAGTATACCGTTTACCCCCTCCTCTCTCTCCACATTCTTAAAAGTAGCTTTTGATGCGATGCATAAACATTTCTAAGTGTAGCCCAAAATGACAGTTGCCAAAATGCCTAGAGAATTAGAGAATACAGGGAACAGCTATTGTATGGGGTATTAATTCAACATGCCAGGGCCATGTAGAGAAAGAAATGCATGTGATTAAATATATATTCAGAGGATGTTAAGACATGTTTCTGCTTAATTTGATGTGCAAATTAGAGACAACAGCTTCCTGTCATGAGATATGAATCATTAATGCAGGGCGGCTGTGTTTTAGTGTGAATTAATGTTGTAAATTCATGCAGCTTAAACATGGCAACACATTTCTTATTCAAGAATTATGTGAGCAATGAGTAGTTAAGACATCCATGTGCAGCGATGCACGGCGATCAAGAGAACAGTGAGACATTGGATCTGGCTGCAGCTCTATGCCTAGGAGAGGTATATTGAAATATTTTTTCAATAAAATGTTTTAAGCATTTGTGAAATCATGCCATAAATCTAAATTTTGTAAAATACAAAATAGTTGATAGCAACATTTTCATTTTTTGGGGGGTGGGTGGGTGGGTGGGGGGGGGGGGGCGGGGGTGAATCAGAAAATATAGTTGAATGACAGCTTGTATTTCCTGTATGTTGAAAGCACGGTTGTGATAAGACCAGATCAAAAGGCAGTCATTGGTCTGATGATGTCCTCATGTGATGTCTATGCATCTGTGATAAGCTAATAAAGCATTTTCTAACAAAGTGAGCAATAGAATCAGACAAATGGAAACATCTGTCACTGTCTGTTCCACTGAGCGCCAGTCTACAGCCCCAGAGCTACTAGGCAGTCCCCTCATCTTCTGAAACTTACATGTCTCTCTTGATGTTAACTAAACTAAAGCATGTGAAGCCTACCTCTCTACTTAAAACATCAGGAGATGGCTGTCATGTCCAATGTCATAAAGACCAAAAAAAATGGGTCTTAACGGCATACTGTAGATAAAACCACAAGGAGAGACATTACCTTTATTTTGAAGCTAATGGCTTTTAATGTATGTTATAAATATCTGAATTATGCATGGTTGTAAATATTTCATGTGTGATTTTTAAGACTTTAAACATTAGTTTGAAAGGGCTGTTCCTCATAAGAACCCTACCTCCCTGTACAGTTTCACATTTTATCGGCTGTTTGATGTTGATGCAATGAAATTTTTAAAAGCGCATGGCAGCAGTGTGTCACATAAACAGGGCAGGTCATCAGCCAACCACATGCATTTTCAGAACGGCATTAAAATTAATACAGGAATAACACAGGGCTAACTGCTGAACATTGTTGGCAGTGAAGAACACCACTATAGTTGTAAAGCATGCTACAGTATAAACATATTTTAAATAAGAGGAACTGTGACATGACATTAGCTACCATGAGGTCATAGCTAATCGTACACTCATTTGACAATGTGTTCAGAACAATTGATTTCACACACAGGTTTAATAAGCAAAGCAGAGTGTGAAATGTATGCATAAAGAAACACAAAGCCATCATCGGTATACAGTACTTCCGTTTGACAATTACAAAGTATATTGTAATGCATTACCTTTTAGGATATCAATTGTGCCTATATCTAACTCTACGTTGCGTTGTCTGATTAGATATGGATATATGTCTAATGGATCTGGTTCATTTAGAAGTTTATTGCAAGAGTTGACCAAGTGGAAGGATTGAAAAGGAAGAGACACATTATATCTAGTAACATTGATTATCTAATGAATATATAATGCCCCCATTTATGACTAAAAACATTTCCTTACGGCACTGAAGAACATGACAATCTTATTAACAGACCTGTCCTGTTAAGCTGTCTTACGCCAAATATAAAGTGAATGGCAATAGACCTTAGTAATTATTAAATGCGTTAAGTGCTTCATGTAATACTGTACATGAGGTAATGTATTTTGCATAAGTATGCTGTCGTGTAAGAGTAGAGAGGGAAGAGAGTAGGGGGAGGAGGGGGACAAAGTAGAGACATGAGAACTTAATTTGTCTGGATGGTCTTCAATTATGTATTCATTTTAATATCTTAATGATGTGTGTTAAAATATGAAATGAAATATGGATGGAAGACATGGACACCAGAAGATGATAAGCACTTTCAAAGATAGCACTGTAGAGTGCATACAGTACATCTGCTGTACTGGCCTACATACTGACAAGGAAGAGCATCTATCACGAGTATTATTGGATGTAGATTTTGATTACTGTAGGCATTATAGGAAATATCTATTTGAATATTGATAAAACAGTGTACCTATATTCTTTTAATAGTACAATGAGTTTGGTATCTTAGATTATGTGTAATTGTGATCAGCACCATGATCAATTTGATTCAACGAATTTTTTTTACTGGATAGGAGGGATGGGAATATTGCAACAGTACCATAATCCAGAGACATCTATGGTAAGCAATGCTACTTAATTATTGTCAGTTTCACATTCGGATTCTGCACCTCATGTCTTTCTTACCTGCAGATGGCAGACTGACTGTAGGCGGGACCTTCGGCGGCGCTGAGTGCCTGGCCCACCTGAGTTTGCGTCAGGCCCAGGGACAGGCGGCGGATCTTGAAAGCTTTGGCGAACTCCCGAATCTCTTCCAAGTTAACCCCATCTACCTCACTGGGGGCGGTCTGTGGGTCTACAATACAATACCAATGGATTTATCAATTAAATTATACCTACTTTTCACCTAATATTCTACAATGAATATACAGTATGTCCCCATATATTGTGACAGTGGAGGACAGAAAAACTACAGAGATATGATACAGCATATGTGGCATAGCTAACCATTACTAACTCTCAGTTGGTAATGACTGATTCTGAGGTTCTCTACAGTCTTTTATTACATGTGAATTTAATAGGAGGATTCATTGACATGTCTACATAGGTACAGTATACATTCCTCAGTAGTGAAAGCATGGCTTGGCATCTAACACAACATTGAAAATGTCCTCCTTTGAGCTTCTACATAAAAGCACATGGACACAAACAGCCTCAGCATAAAGCATGTCCATTCAAAAGGTTCCAATAGTTTCTTTTGCCGGGGTGCCTTGGCCATTCTTGGCATTCCTCCCTGTTACATTGTGAGAATAAACAGCCAGAAAGCAAACAGTCTCTCGCTGCTACATAAAAGCAGTCTCTGGAATGTATATTAGAGAATCATTCCCATTCATGTGGCCCTCCTCAGGGAAGTCAATTCACGCCTACACACAGCCTCTGTGCTGTGTGCACTACTCAAGTGTTAAAAAAAAAAAAGACATCCAACTCCGCTCTGAAAGAATACACTTTATCCAGCAATGTTGTTTGTAAACTGCTGTTTTGCGGACCACATTTAAGCGACTAGGAAAAACTTTGCCTGGAGCAATTTTTTGAAGAATTTCACAGCTAATAAAAAGTGATTTCACATTGTACATCAATGTCAGGTAACCTGGCATCCTGCTTACTAAAGCAAAGTTTGTGCCTTTGAATAATACATCTTGGTCATTATCAATGAATTATTAAAGGAATCCTCCAAGCGGATTTAAGGAAAAATCTATTGGGCTGCCATCTCGCCCAGGCAGCGTGCTTCATAAGTGACGCGTAGCGTACAGTATGTGGCGTGCTCTAGACGTGTGAATGTTTGGGAGATGTGGGACCAGAAGCGAGGGGGAGGGGAGGACTAAGCACTCTTACTGCTTCTATCCTCATCAGATATACCTTGATGAGCAACTCATCACTCCCATAGAGAGCAAATTAGTCTCTTTAGTTACTTCAGTTATTTAGTGTAATGTTGAATTCAATGCAACATTGATCTTCTTTGACCAGCTTTTATAGCTAACAGTGTGAGGACTCCCTTTTCCCTTGTTTGACTGTTTTCAATGCCAGGTGAAGATTAGGCTTACAAATAATGTCAGGTTGTTCCGATTTCATTTACGTTCAAAAGCTTTAAAGTGTATGTATTCAATAGGTTCCAAAACCCTATGAAGGCATTTGCAGACTCAAAAGACATTGAAAACGTTGAAAAGTTGTTATCAGTTGAAAGATTCCAGCAGCTCATTCAGAATAAAGCATTAGGAAACATTTGTACCCTTTCAAAGCATGTTTGTAAGCCTTAGCTTGATCAAGGACGTTGCAAATGTAATCAGCTGGACCACAGCAGTGTAATAACAAGAGGACCGGAGAATGTAAAGGGTATTATGTATGAATTGATGCATGAATAATAGTCCAATCCTCGTGTCTGCAACAAGTTGATCAATGGAAACTTCTTTTGATTAAATTCAGAACTCAGTCGCAGATGTCTTTCGTATGAGTTCAGCTGCAGTTTAGGTGAATTGCCTGTGACAAATGAAATTCCATCAGACTAATACAGAGTTTTTAAGCCGACGTTTACATGTTGCCAGGCTCAGGCCCTGTGATTTATATCAGGTTTACCCAAGGACCAAGCATGGGAAGAATGAAGCTTGTGTTCATTATGCACAGTGTCTTTGATAGTCCAATAAACAAAATAATTGACACAGTCAGGATTAAATAAATCCTTTAAAGGTCCAGTATGTAGTTTTGAGATTTAAAAAAGTGCTAGATGGCCATGATAAATCAGTAGCAATCAAGGAATGAGATCACATTATTAAAGAATGTTCAGTGAAGTACGCTGTTTTGGTCCAAACAAAAATCTATTTCTGAAATCGAGGTTGAGTGCTGGCCTTTACGTACCACTTTTATTTTTTGTTTGTTTACATGGATATACCGCTATTAGAAAACGTAGCATGTGTACGTTTTCACATTTTCAATGTGGCCAAAGAGGGCAGGAACACGCAAAACTACTCGCTTCACCTTTAAAGGGATAGTTCACTTTTTTACACCTTGTAGTCAGATGGTTCCTTACCCTGAAAGTAAGTTCAACATTTGTAGCCAAATCACTTCAAAGTAGCTACCAACCAAGTCAAAAAGTTCATTGATTTGCCACCTTGGTTACTGCTCACATTCACTCCCATAGAGTTTTCTTCGCGGTGGCTAAAGTAAGCTGACGTTAGTCGTGGCTAGTTAAAGACCCCCTCCTTTCCTGCAATTTGTATGATATGTGCACAATGGGATATTGAATAAACACTGTGAACATTTTAAAATTATGTTTTGCGTCGTTTTACAAAACGTCAACGACAGTTTCATATTCTGATTCTGCACCGACATTTTGAGTCGTTTCTGTAAGATATATCGTTGTCCCTATTCTTGACTCACAACAAGCCATTTTAATAGACCAATCACCATTAGTCCTTGTGTGTTTACCAACCGGGAGCATATATGCTGTAAAAGTACAATGTGCATCAATACATCATTCATATTTCTGAAGTAGTTAGCTGGCATGCTGATTTTGAAACAGAAATTGATTTTGAAAGACACCTCACATACTCGCTAACTATTTGGATAACTATAGTTGGACTTGCTGAAGCAAGCCCACTCACTAACCATAATTTACCATTGTCAAACTCAGATTCATAAATGGCTAAACATCTTTGACTGGCTTCGCACCATTGTGTTAGCTAAATACCTCATGTAGTGTGTTTGAAGGTCTGAGGCAGTGACCGCTGTCAGAAAATCAGGGATGTGGGAAAAATAAATAATAAAAAATAGTTATTGATGATCTTTCTTAAAAACAAATACATTAGTTTATGAGATACTCAGGGATGATACAAAACTGAAATTAAACCGACTGGAGGGGACCTTTAAACAACTCCGAACCATGGATTACACCTAGCCCATGGACTACTTTCAGGGTAAGGAACCATCAGGCTATCTGGTGTAAAAAAGTGAACTATCCCTTTAAGAGAGGAGAGGGAGAAACCAAAACATGTCTAGTATGAAAAAACAGAGAAGTGCTCCTGGAATTAACTTCTTGGAAAACTTGTTAATTAAACTAAAGGCTGAAGTCAATTACAAAATGTAAATCACTCTCATTTCATATTACATGTGAAGGCTGTAGTCTGTCTGTTTGTCCATGCTCTTTATGAGTGTGTGTCAGTGGCAATGGCTACTCACTGCTGACCAGCTGTCCCACGCTGAGAGCAGAAGAAGAGGAAGAGGATGAGGAGGAAGAGGCCTGGCGGAGAGGACTCATGTGGGGCATGTGTAGCAGGCTGGGCTGAGATGACGCTGGGCCTGTCTGACCCTGCTGAGCCTGAGGCATCTGTAGACACAGACACACACACACACACACACACACACACACACACACACACACACACACACACACACACATTAATTGACAAAGTCTAAAGCAACAAAACAACCAGCTCAATAACACTACAAACCATCTTCATAATCATCCACAGTGCACTAATTACATAATTATGGTAATAGAGACACAATTATACCGCTATGCCACTGTGGCAATTCGATTTGACACAAACAACTTAATGAGATAACATATCCATATGAAATGAAGGTAATAACTATTCAGATTGACAGTGCAGAATACATTATGAATATTACACTCATTAGACTATCATATCAATAGTGTTAGATTTCTATTGTAATAGACACACAGGAGATGAACAGGTCTGTTTGTATTATATTCACCTACTGCACACTTTTTCTATGAGCAATATAATCCTCTTCCTACCATACAGGAGTTTAGAAAACACCCATAATAATTATGGGATGTTTCCTCTAGTCATCAGACTGGTAGAAATGCTGATAATGGCAGAATAGACATCTGGACACGGCATTTGCCGAATCAAACATAATTTATGACTTACAGCAAGGCGCTCTGACTGCACTGTAAAAACTATGTATTTTCATGTTTCATCCGCAAATGAATTGCTCTTACAAGATCAAGTTGATATGTCTTCACTATAAAGTGAAGGCCGCCTCCTACATAAACTAGGCTAGGCTTCTCCACTCCTATTTCGCTATTAATTATTTTTTCTCCGGGGCATGTGCTTGTTTGTATGGTAGAGGGATGTCAACAGCGATGCACACACACTGTCAAGACTGTTGACAGGCTGGGAGAATTATCTGGCTTCACTGGAAATACTCGAGACTGCCGATTCTGACAACCGTAAATTATGCCCATGGAACAATGCGTGTAGGAGTGGGCTTTGAAGTGCACAGAAAACCATAAACATGATTACAAATGCATTCATTCATTCAGGAGTGTGACCTGGCATTCCATTCCATGCTGCCACACTTATAAAAGTCCCTCCTCAGTGAGTTAATTCATTGTAGCAGGTTTTATAATGTGAGCTATAATTAGTCAAGTATACTTTTTTAGTTGGGGTATTTCTGTTGGGGTTATATTCCAAAATAGTAGATTCTTTTGTTTCCTTTGCTTTCTTTGTTAAGTGTGCACAAGTCCAAAGGAGAACAAAATAATACCCCTTCACATTTACTCTACTCATGCTATAAAGTACATCTTCTTCTCCTCTTTGCTTTCTGGGGTTAAGTCAAGTGTGGTATTGTAATGCAGGAGTCAAACACTCCCTTTAAATCTCTGATTAAGGAGAATTACTACATGTTCAGGTCAAAAAGGACAAAAGGGAGATGATGATGAGAGAGAGAAATAAAGCGGGAGTGAGAGAGAAAAAAGAGAAAGAAGCAGGAACACAGAGGGAGGGAGTGTTTGAGTTTTAAGTGGGGTGATGAAAAGTGTTGTTTTCCGTTTGCCTCTGCAGGGGCTCTGCAGACTGCCAGAGACTGAGTCTGAGAGGTTTCCTGACAGGTGCTTCACACACACGCACGCACACACGCACGCATGCACAAACACACACACACACACACACACGCACACACACACACACACACACACCCACCCACACCCACACACACACACACACACACACACACACACACACACACACACACACACACACACAGTGTTGTAAGGATGTACAAGCCTGCTGCTTATTAGCTCCTGAAAAAAAGTATATCATCTTATCAAAGTCTTGACAGATTTTGGCAGGTGCACTATCACTCTTTCTCTCTGTCACACTTCTGTAATCTTAACTGCCAGAGTCAAAAGAGTAAATGTGAATGGTTTTATCGAAATGCCTCCAAACACTGGAAGCAATGAAATGTTACAGTTAAGAGTTATGTTTTTGAGAGGAGAACCTTTTCATGTTGTGTTTAGACATTAGATGTGAAGGCAGACACTTTTCACGAAAAACATATGGCTGACTAGTTGGTTACTTTTCTCATAAGTCAACATTGCTCAATCTACAGCTTTCAAGTAGATCTTCCTCTCACTCATGTTCATAGTTACGACTGTAGCTCCATGCAGTTTGCGTTTTTGTTAGTGTAGTTAATGCCTAGTTAATGTGTTTTCATGTCTTAATGTGTTTTCATCTGTGTGTGAGTGTGTGTGTGTGTGTATGTGTGTGTGTGTGTGTGTGTGTGTGTGTGTGTGTGTGTGTGTGTGTGTGTGTGTGTGTGTGTAAGTGATGGGGTAATGGGAGGTTACCTGCTGTCCAGGCTTGATTGGTGACAGCGTGATTCCCTGGGTGTTGATGACAGGCAGGATTTGATTGCCGATCACGGTGGCTATGATCTGGCCCTGGGCATTGGTCAGAAGCTGAGGTGTAATCGGCTGGACCTGCAGCGCTGGGTTTCCGCCCCCTGATTGGCTTGAGGGCCCTGCAGAGTTGGGCATCAGTGGGATCGTTCCGATTATCTACAGAGGGGGGAAGAGGGGGGAGGAGGAGAAATCAGTTGGTTTGTTCCAGTGATCTTCAAGGAGAGGGATGGTCATTAGAAGTACCGCATTGCTCTTGTGATCTCAACAGCACAAACACGACTGCTTCTTTTACAGTACATCAGATATGAACTTACACCCATCAAAGAAAACATACAGTATATGTCAATACTGTATATCAGTGAACTCACAAAGACTACTGCATTACCATTGTAACGTTACAGTAGTATCAAAGCCAGAGCAGTTGATTGTTGAGTTAGTGTGTGTGTGTGTGTGTGTGTGTGTGTGTGTGTGTGTGAGGGAACGCAGAGATATGTGCTACTCTGACCATCTGTCAGTGAGGCGGTTTCATAGGGTAAAACAAGTGAAGGCAGAGCAGACTGCTGGGAGCACCACTGCAAAGGTCAGCTCTGAGTACCTGTGTGTGTGCTGGTGCAGACCACTGACTGTATTATCCATCACCAGGCCAGCAGAGTGACGTGTGTGTGTGTGTGTGTGTGTGTGTGTGCGTGTGTGTGTGTGTGTGTGCGCGTGTGTGTGTCTTTGTCTATGTCTGATAAGGGGACAGTTGGTTATGTGAGAGACACCCCTCTTTCCCTTTCCCAACCACACACACACACACACACACACACACACACACACACACACACACACACACACACACACACACACACACACACACACACACACACACACACACACACACACACACACACAGCCACCCCACATTTCTAAATCAGCTCCCCATGGGTCCCTGAGGTACTTCACCCCCTCCTCCAAGCCCCTTCATCCCCAGTTCTCCTCTCCTCCACCGCTGTAATCAGGAAGTGCAGATCAAAGGGGGCGGCAGAGTGTCACCGCAGCATTTTAGCTCTCAGAGCTGCCAGAGTGTGGCCAAGAGTAGCGCTTTAGGGGGGGACTTAGCGCCTCTTCACAATGATGAAGGTTAATGTCATCTGGGGACTGGTGCTGGACAGCTTCAGAGCTGTCTACCCCTCACTGACAGGGCCTCAGTAGCCAGCCTCATTATGCTGGAGAGGGGATAGAAGGGTCTACAAGCTTAGCTGGAATATTTCAACATGAAGTCTAGTCTGTACCAATAATGTTAGTATTTCTTATATACTTGCAAAAATATTGAAAATACAAAATGAATGGTAATTCCATCAATCTTTTTGGACAATGTTTTAGGGACACAGTGTGGCACATGTCTGCCTTTGGTACTGCACATGTAATAAAACACAAACATAATTCAAAGTGAACAGAGAACACATGTACCTGCTACAGTACCAGTACCAGTACCAGTACCACTTCTGATTTACACACAGTTGCAAACAGGACTCTTCACCCTCTAGTCTAGCTACCTCCTCCAGCAGCATCTGTTACCGCTGTTAATCTGATTCTCTCTGCTGCTATGCCTGCCTGGTCTCTCCCCCCCCCCCCCCCCCCCCCCCTCCTCTCGTTGACATAATGGGGAAGGATCAGTGAGAGAAAGGTGGGCTGGGCGATCTGTAATTCATCCCCGCCACGGCTCATTTGCTTATGTTGCTTCGCATTAAGGGACAGATAATTTATCTCTCTCTCTCCTCATCGCCTCTCCACCGCCAATTCCCCCTGTAATGCCCTCCTGCCACTTAGCATATTTTATTGCACCGCCTGACGCTCATGTCTCCCGACGCACCCGCTTTGCATGCCTTCACAGCGGAGGACTTGTTCCGCTCAATTATTCATCCTCATTGGACTAAGTGGTTGTTCTGTACGCACAATAAAAAAGCAGGGAGCTGACAGCTCGGCTCTCGTCCCCGGATGCACTGGTTGGTAGACTGTCTCAGTCAGACCTCTCTGTCATATGGAGGGTGTTCCATGGCTTCAGTCATTTGGCTTCTCCCCAGGGGAGTCGCTTGTGACACTGATGACAGATTAATATATGGTAATATTGTGAGGGCCAACTTGTAGATTCATGGAGAGTCAATGAGGGAAATACATTGGTTTAGTATTGTAGGAAGAGTTGTGGTGTCCTATGTCGAGGGTCACACACAATGGCACTTCCTTACATAACCTGCTAGAACTTGCCTCCTCCCTTTCCACCTCTCCTCTCTTTGTCTTTTCTTCTTCTCCTGTGTTTGTTCTTGACTCTAGACAGTGTGGCGTGTCAGAGCCCTCGTCCTCCTGTCCTCTCCCTCTCTCCTCTCAGCAGAACTCATTAAGATTATGCTGCTCTTGTTTCCACAGAAATGTCATCTCATCTCTCCAGCCAGGACATTCTGCGGCGTTAGCCATGGTCGCCAGCCAATATATCTGCCCATGTTCCCTCCTGCTCCCTTCGTGCTGAGAATAGAGACCCAAGATGGGGAAATAGAGTAATGTGACGTTTGGACATAGGTCATTACATTGTCCAAGAAGACAAGAATATATGAATTTCAATGGGCATGAACAGACATCGATTACTTCAAATGTTCATCAGACATACATTAGCAAACCAATACAAATGATGTATATATCACATATATACTGGTAAGTTAAAACAGTTGTGCAAAAGAGCTAAAAAGGGAATGGCGGAGCTTACTACTGGATATGCCCTTCCTCTGAGTACTCAGGGTCTCCATATGCGGGAGTGAATCTGTATTTCCCCTGCTTTGCAGGTTAACTGAGCATGTGTGTTCTACCAGGTGCTCTCTGCATTAGGAGCAACAGTGTCTGCCCAGTGGGCTGTGGCCTTTATCAAAGACATGCAGCACAGGAGCCTAGTGGAGGGGATGGATGGGGCCAATAGCATGGGCTCATAGGGGGTTTCCATAGGAAACACAAAGATGAGGCACCAGGTCATCAGAGCTGGGACTTCCCACACACACACACACACACACACACACACACACACACACACACACACACACACACACACACACACACACACTTTTTGGGGTTGTCTCCACTGTTCAGGTCATACTTGAAAGAATCCTTAATCTTCCTTAATTACTTATCCCAACTCTCTTCTCTGAATACTCTTGGTTTCTTTATGGAACTAGACAGGCCACAGTAGAATGTATGGTAAAACAAAATACTTTTAAGTAAATACTTCAAGTATACGCTTTGGTTTTGCCTCAGAAAGACACCAGCACATTCCCACTGTATAGATTAGGGATGGCTCTATGCTGCCCTGAGGCACAGGCACACTGTGTACTGAACATTGTTATTAAGTAAACATTATTAAATAGACAGTCTACAAATAGACAGGAGACTCTTCTTGGAGAGTAGAAGATTGGACAAACGTAATTAAGTGTTACGACCACATTGAACTTATAAAAGTGTATCAAATCTAAAAGTTTTTCAAGGCCCCTGTAGCCCACTCATCAGAAAACAAGAGAAATAAATAAAATGAGTGCAAATCAGAGGGTCACTCACTGTTATGCTTTATTCAAAAGACCAATGTCTCTGTAAGACATCAAAACATATCCCTGACATAAAGGTCGTCAGCACAGAGAAAATATAATTATTTCAGCTCGCAGCCATTCAGACATCTGAAGATGTGAAATCTAGTCTTTATTCACACTGCACATTCAAAATAGTTTTGCCTTAACATAGACTCACAACCCGAAATGATCCTTCCAGAGAACATAATGGAGTCAAAATGAATGAAGGTTGTTATATCAGTACCTTGTTCAAATTAATCTCTGCTTCCAGAAAGGGGGAAGCCTCAGTGTTTTATGAGAGGCACTCAGATTCAAGTATTAACAGTTTTCACACTTCTGGGCCAAAGAGTTGAATAAACAATCGGTTCCAACCATTTGATCTAATGTTGCCATTTTGAATCCCATTGATCGCCATAGCCACTGTTCTAACCACTACATTACAATATCAACAAAAGCAATTCTCATTCCTCTTTATCTCACTCTCGAGGCAGAATAAAAACTAAAGTCTTATAAAAGCCTGTCTTATGTCTCCTGTTTGGACTTTTCCACACTGACACAAGTTCTTCTTTTATGGTTCAGCAGCCTCTGCGGGTGTGTTTGTTGGTCCTCTAGCCAAGTTCCAGGCATGCATTAACCTCTATAATGCCTGCAGTATTAAGTGTGTGTGTGTGTGTGTGTGTGTGTGTGTGTGTTTGTGTGTGTGTGTGTGTGTGTGTGTGTGTGTGTGTGTGTGTATTTCTGTATGTGTGTGTGTGTGTGTGTGTGTGTGTGTGTGTGTGTGTGTGTGTGTTTGTGTGTGTATGGGAGGACCCTGCGTTAGAGTGGTGCCTGTTTCAGAGCCCTCAGACTGAATAATGTTTTGGAATAATGAGGCGGGGGAGCAAAGGCTGTAGCCCTGGGCTTTGACCGTCTCAGTGACCTGATTATGTCAGCCAGTGTCAGCCGCCAAGACACTACAAAAGCAGAGCATCCCATCAAATCCATCTCCATGGCGATCTGTCCCCAGTGCTCCAGGCACCTTCTGAGCCAGGGAAACCCATACTGTCTCATTAGCAGCGTTTAGCATCAAGAGCTAACACAGGCTAACACACACACACACACACACACACACACACACACACACACACACACACACACACACACACACACACACACACACACACACACACACACACATGCTGTATAGAGTACACATGACTACATGACTATCTGCACTGATACACACACAGACAACAAATATGTGAAAACATTCAAAAAAATAGTATAATAATTGTATAATAATAATAATAATAATAATAATAATAATAATAATAATAATAACAACAATTATAATATGTGCATTCACCAGTCATAAACCTATTGATAAGAAAACCACCATAGAGCTACATGTACTGTATAGGCTCCTTACTGTACACACACAACCCCACATGCATTAAGCTGGTCCCTCTTATCAACACCAGAAATAGCCAAATCTAGCCATTCTTCAAACAGTTCTTTTTAAGCAGAGGGATGAAAACAGGGGTTAAGGTAAATAACACAGGCTGGCGTGAAAGGGCACATTGTCCATACAATCTTCCTTTAATATGTGCTGTGTGCACCTGCGATAAGATGATTCATTAGATAGGGCCCTGCTCTGACAAGCATCATCGTTCAAGCCTCTGGCTACTGATGGAACAATTCTGCAGCCACCCTGTAAATATGACAAGGTCAGCATTTTACTGCGACGGGCGCATGCGGATAAGAGAAAAGAAGGGCTTTGTTTATTCCCAAAAAGCTTAGCATATGCCAGGATGGCTGCCACAGTGCTGAATCCCAGAACAAACAGCTAGAGAATAAAGAAATAAACCTACAAAAAACAACTACAAAAGATCAGTATTGTGTACCTAATAGTCCTTGGAATTGTGTTTGCATGTAGGTATTATGTTTGTAAAAGATTATTTGTAGATTTGATTTTCCAGGCTACTATACATACAGTTCAGTAGCCTGGGAATACTACTGTAACCAGTGCCATCATCCCTTTACGGTAGCAATATTTCATTTCACAAAATCATAGAGCAGTTATGTACTGTGAAGTACAGTCTGGCCACCTGTTTTGTTGTTATGTGTGGGACTCACCTGTCCTTGTGCATTGGTGACCAGTTGTCCTGTGACTCCTTGCAGGTTTGAGAGGGCGTTCCCAAACACCTGTGACCCGGCGATGGAGCCCATAGCTGCTGCTGCCGCCACCGCTGCCTGGCTGGCCAGAGGGTTCAACTAGAGGGACAACATCAAATGTCACTGTCGTCAACAGATAAAGTTTATCAACACAATGCATAATCTATATACAGTATATTCTAGAAGTATACAAACATAAGAGACCAGTGTAGGGTGGACAGAGCAAAGCTTTAGATAGTAGAGTTCCTAGGCGTTATTGTTTCCATAGGCAGTGCCACTAGGTCTATGTAGTCCATCATACATTTCCCAGAGGCCCATGCTCAAGAGGCGAGTGGGAGGCCTCCGGTGGTGGGGGGCAGGGCAGGGGGGAGGCTGTGAATAAGTAGCCATTTTACCACTTTAAGTGCTTCCTGTGGCCCCCAGGGCTCCACTTGGGCCTGGCTGAGTCTTTCTGCAGGGGCAGTACAGCCCCAGACCATCTACCTTGAACAATAGACTCAGCCACGGTGGCCATACATCACTGTAGCGCCAACCACCTTAACGCACTCAGACTCAGAATGACTCAACCACCATAATGTGCCACCACACTGTTACGTTTAAGGGAGACCGAAGGAGAAGAGGGTTAAAAATTGCCGTCTTTACCTCACGGGTAATGGACTCATCTGGACTGGCCCGTGGTTTCAAAAGAGGTTTCCCATGTGGGGTAGAGGCTGTGTGTGGACTGTGAAACCCAGCCACGTAGCTGAGATTACCCATATAAATCAAGCTAACCACTTATTAGAGGCTGAAAATGCACTGCTGATTTGGTTGTAGTGCAGCAGAGCAAAGCCTTATTAGGTTGAGTAAGTAGATCAAAGAGCAGGCAGGCAGAGGAGACCAGACAATTACTCACCGGGATTGAGAAATAATAGAAACACTATAGCTTAGACCCAGACTAGGCTATTCCTGGTTGGTAATAATGTTGGGCTTGGGTTAATACATATTCAAAGAGGGCTAGTAAAACAATTGAAAATCTGAGTAGACGATAAACATCTAGTCTGGCATGCCAGCTATACTCTTAACACTTACGCTAGGTACTGTAAACTACACCTAATACAGAGTCAGTGCAAAGAGGTTAATAAATATCAAACATCGGATAGACAATATAATATATATATATATATATATATATATAACATAACAATCATTTAACAAGACTATGGATAGGCCTACAGTATATAAATACATAGTTTATATCCATCAGCTCCAGACACTTATGGACAAAGTATCCATAAAGTTATCAAAGCCTCCTTCACCAAAGGCATAAATTCTACTCATTTTTCTCTCCCCGCAACGGCTCTGTGGGGATTTGAACTTTGTTAAATTGAGATCATTCAGTTGCCATTCATCTTTTCTCTTATACCACCACCATATATTATTACGCTTTCTGAAATCAAATGATGAAAAAATGCCACAGAGCGATCAATACTTTTTCATTGACAGTAAAGGTTAAGCACATTAAGAATGACACTGCATTTGTCTTATGAAATCATATTTCATGTTGGTGGCCTCAAATTGGTCGTGATTGATATTGTGTCCCCTAGTCTGAAAGTCATCTGTTTTTTTTTCTAGATAATCGCAAGATTCTCTTTTTTTTATGTGCTCAGTGTTCGTCCTTCTGGACAACTTAAGTCTCAAATGTTAAGAAATAGTACGTCAGTCTTGTGACTTTAGAGTTTTATGAGTTACCCGTGCACTTTGAGGATCTCATACAGGCTTTTAGTTGTCATTGACAATTTGACATCCGTCATAATCTGCCAATGATAAAAACATTTGCACAATATCTCCATAAATCTCTGGAGGGTTGTAAAACTTCAATTTGATTTATTCATGCTCTTGTGCACGAGCAAGTCAAGTCACAATTTACAATCAATTTCCTATAGCGAAGGTATTATAAAAGGCCAGAGGAGCTGAACACAGGGAAGAAACATGTATTTCATTACTTGGCATACAGTAATCGTTTTCAAAACATGTCACTCTTCTGTGAAATATGTGCCCTGAAGGATTCATGTCATTTTGGATATCCATTTGTGGCGATACCCACTGACTTCTAACCTTCTGAACTTATCTCATTCATTTTTGATAGCATTGAAGTTGATGTCAATAGAGATAGGAATAATCTGTTTATTTTTCGCATCCCATGGAGAATCAGCAGTAGCTCGAGCCAAAAAAAAGACAAAAAAAGAACAGATGAACCCAGCTAACCCAAAGTGTCAAATGCCTTCCTGCCAAAAAGTTGGATTGATATCTAGACTGACTGTTGGTACAGACGTAGACTGTTCGGACTCTTCTCTATGATAAAATATTCAGTGTCACAGTGCCAATAGTTTTAGCATCATTGTACGTGTGATATTGAGACACATAGATTATATCAAAATACAACACTTGTCCTCTCATGCTGCACCAAGTTCACGTACAGTAGTAACCATTTTTATTTTTAATCATATTTCCATAATATTACAGAAACAAAAGGATCAGATCAGATATTATAAAAGACTATGAGAGAGAGAGAGAGAGAGAGAGAGAGAGAGAGAGAGAGAGAGAGAGAGAGAGAGAGAGAGAGAGAGAGAGAGAGAGTCATACACCCTCATCATGCTTTATCACTGTAGGAACGGCGCTGGATTTGAGAGGGAGCTTATCTGGGCCCAAATCTTAAAATAAATACATGTATCTGTGTGAGAGTGCTGGGAAGGGATGGATGGATGGTGATATCAGTCAGGGATTGCATTAACAGATAATCCGCCTGTCGTCTGTGAGTGGAGCCACTCTCTCTGTCCAGGATGGGGGATTTGTATGAGTGAAAAGGGGCTTCAATAGTCCAGCCCTAGGTGAGAGAGAGAGAGGATTTGGTGACAATGGTTTGACTGACTTCCTAATGTAACTGGTCTGATGTTGGGTATTTGGTGATACCAGTAGTTTACTAGGAGTGATGAAGGTACAGGTGAAGGGGGAAAACCCAAATCTGCCCCCCTTCTTGAGATCCCTTCCCCTGGTGGCCAAATGGCTATTGTGAAATCCTACTTTGAAGTTTCTGATTGGTCCACTCTTAACAACTCTTCATTTGAATACCAATGGTGGAAAAGCAGGTATAAAACAGAAGGTTGAGGAACATATCATTATCTTTGTCATCTGTTGTCTCAGCTGTTGTCTGTGAGTATACAGACCATGTGGTCTATTTGTTCTCTCTCTCTCTCCCTCTCTCTGCTCCTCTCTTGCTCACCATGAAGGTAGAATGTAACATTTCTTTATGATTTATTTGCATTGTGATAGATATATTTGTTTACAATGTTATTAAAGCCTCATTTGATTTATTCTTACTTGACCATTCTTGTTCTAGTCAACCCAGACTCAACAATTATTTGCACATAGTGTTAGATTAAATTAAATTGAGTCAGATTATTAATATTACAGTATGCTTTGTTATTAACAGTAGCCACATTTCCTTGCATATCCTTCTTATTGTAACTGCCTACCTGTAAGGCTCTACACAGGGGGAGTGGATCAGGAAGCAGAAAAGGGGCAGCCTCCTGGTCTCACTGAATCAAAGCAGAACCAGAACACATGTGGAGTTGGAGAGGTTTAGATCCGTACGACAGATTATGGTATCAGCCCCTCACAGAGACACCTGGCTTCTCTCTGCCGTAGTTGGTGTCATTGAGTGAGTGAGTGATAGGGCATTGGTATCCTATGTGTAGCTATTAGGGGGTCTATGTTTGTAGTAGTAGTATTATTGTGTTTGATATCCCTCTTAGATGCTATGTTATTTCAGCAAATCTACACAAAAAGAGAGCTGGCGGCTCTGTTGTAGGGATCCTATGGCATTGGGTTATATGGATAGCAGCCGAAGGGAAAGCCAGGCATAAGGAGGGGGGATAGCTGTGTTCGACATCTAAACAGGTGATTTTCCGCCACGGTGACTCCTCTCAACGCCGCTCCGGGAGGTAGAAAATGACAGACTTGGCCTAGCGTTTGTGCTGATTGCATGGGAGAGATAAACAGTGATCTTGCTGTTGGTGGAGCAGCATGTAGACACCATTGTGTTCTCCACTCTTTGCATTACCTCCCATGAATAAGGTGTTTATGGAGTGGTGGTGTGGAGCTCACTCGTTCGTCACTGGCTAGGGTGGGGATTGTGCAAATATTGAATAAACAATCAGAGGGTTTTCACATACTAAATTAAATCATTGGAGTATTCAGGAGTCTTCCGTTAGTATTCTATTGTCCATTGAGTATTAGATCTTTACTGCATGATGTAAAGTCAGGTGTGGAAGCACTATACTACTAAAAGTTTATTTGTCATTTTAAAATCTGTTGTCTACCTACCTTCTACACTAGACTGCTGACTGTCACCCACTACTCACTAACCTGATTAATCACCCTTGGTTGTTGCTGAATACAAGGAGTAGGGGTCAGTAGATATGAGAAATAGGCCTGCGATTCAAAGTTTTTTTGTTTTTTTTGGGGGGATAAAGTAGAGAAATTGTTAAAAATACATCTTTTGCATCATGGGCAAAAGGGGGAGTAAATGTAAACTCTATTACGCTCACTGTTGCCTGTTCTTGCCATATGACCATGAGGGTCACCTGGTGCAGCAACCCGTGTAATCTGGGGAATAGGAGAAAAGATAGGGTCTGTGAAAGCGTGGAGAGACCCCTGGAAACGAAAGTGTCTGACACAAACTAACTGGAGTTTATTCTTGGCTTGCTCTTTTTATGTGGCTGTTTTGAAGTAAATCGCTTTCCCAGCCAACACAATGGGACAGAACATGACAGAGGTAATGGATCAGCCTGGTGGAGATAACAAAAGGTAAGCATCTCATGGGAATTTTGATAGACTTGATGCAGGGCTGCAGCCTTTTATGTTTAGCTCCCTAAAAGGGATGCTTCCCTTTCTCTATTGATAAATCAAGTCACCATAATCAATATAGTAAAATATTTACTTTTGATTTGGTTTGCTGCTGCATCTATAAAGAAAACAATAACATAGCATTTTGGGTATAAAAAAGTTCCCAGCATATGAAACGTGCTTTCAACAATATTCAATATTGTTTTGAGACAAATACAGCTTCAAATGTTGTTGTCAAAGTGTGTTTTGTTAACAACTGCCCCAGACCACCAAAATGTGGCAATTACTGTATGGTGAAAATGCTCCTTAGAGTAGACCTGCACAGTGTATACGTAAAGATCAAGAGAGGTTATATGTGACCAGCCTGAGATGCTGCAGAGTGTAACTCAGCATGAGAGGGTACTCTGATGTCCTCAAATGGAAATAAGGATGATAGCAGTAGAACAGAGCATGGCTAAGGTAATGCTATTGAATGCAGCCAGATGCAAGCCATCTGTCAAAGTGGCCCATCCATCTTAAGTCGTCCTGTCATGCTCGTCATCATTCAGCCAAAAGTGTGGCAAAGTGAACAAAA
Organism: Argentina silus; assembly: GCF_951799395.1. Classification (NCBI taxonomy): domain Eukaryota; kingdom Metazoa; phylum Chordata; class Actinopteri; order Argentiniformes; family Argentinidae; genus Argentina; species Argentina silus. Next base: position 22,456,658 of record NC_139655.1, on the reverse strand, counting down.
CAGGGAAAAATGAACGATCAATAGCGTTATTGCTTCTGGATGAGAGGATACGTTGTCCATCTCTGGAGGAACACAGAAGTTTTCCTCTCCTCCTCTCCACCTCTACTCTCCTTTCCCGGGTCCCTCCTCTCTACCATCGCTCCATCCCCGCCCCACTCGTCTTTTTCCCCACTCCTGAGTGAATGTAATCAGCTGTGACATGAGAAAACACGCTCTCTGTCTGTCAGTGCAGCGCTGGTCCTCTGCTGACTCCCCTCCCCAAACAGCTCCCCTCCGCCCTGCTCCTCTGCCTCACATCCTCTGTGCTCATGTACATCGAAATGCCATTAGGCCTTCCAAAACACCTCTGGTCCCTCATCCCTGGGTGGGCAGAACAGAGAGCAGGAGCCTCTCACACCGTTGGTCCTGCGCTCTAGGGTCCTCTGAGCTCTCTGACGGAGCCACCCCTGGACCTCTGCTCCAGCCATTGTGAAGAATAAACATTCAAAGGGACATTTTTTGAGGGAAGTATGAGAAAGGAGAGAGTCAGAGAGAACAACAAGGACAGCAGACGCCATAAAGATACAACACCTCCACATCAGGTCACCAACCATTCAGTTCTAATGGAAGAGGACCCAGAGAGGGGTGGGTGGGAGCGGTGGGCGCTAATGGAGTGATGTCATAAGCTGCACCACTATGACAGCTAGTTAACTGAGAAGGAGGTTTGGCTGATCAAATGAAATGCATTAACTCCAGGAAATAGATATCTCAAACGGTGTCCAAAATGGCCATATTTAATGAGGCGAAATGCAAATGAGGAAGGAAGAGAGTCGTGAAAACGTTGGAGTGAACTATAAAGGAGTGATGGAGTGTCAGACAGTGGCCGTCAATCTCCCCTCTCATTAGCTTCATGTGAAATTAACAGCAGCTTTAATCATTAGATAAAATCTGCTCCAGCCCATTTGTTGATAATTGTGGGGCCTGGGAGTTCATGGTGGGTTCTTAGTCATCAATCACCACAACAGTGCATTTCCTCTGGTCAGAGGGGACACTGTGTGGCGAAAAATGTAAGTTATATACACCAATCCTTTTATTCTAATTTCTCTTCTTGAGGGATGATCCATAATATTCAGCTTTTTTTCTGATGAATACAATTTTTACAGACTACTACTGCCTTATGTGATAAAGTACCGGTCGCGGAAAGTGCTGACCATTTCAGCATATGATGTGACATATTTGGTGCAAGTTATTTTCGTAGCGTTGTCGTAAACTTGAGAAACATGTTTTTAACCAACCTCTCCTCTTTTGCTGCAGATGTTGAATAGCAGAGGGATTGTTGCTTTGGCTATGAGTGTGAAGTGGATTCATTGCATGCTTGGCCTGTGCTACTTCTCTCAGTTTAATACGATATGAAAAATGAAACAGCAAGTACCAAATGCACAGAATCATGAAATGAGAAAATGATGATACATTTCCCAGGAATTGGTATCATTGCAATTTGATACAAATCCTACAAATATAGAGAATAGCAATTATCTAACACAATCAAACAAAACATATTTCTTCAACTTTGCCAATTTTATTTCAACTGATAATGGTGCATTCTCCATTATTTTTCATTTGAAGGTAAAATGCCATCTCTCTTTTCATGTTGCTGTTGTTTGACATATAAATATAGCATTTCAATGACTTTAATATCCTCCTAATCAATGTCCAGTGATCTTTTGATGTCCTCAATTCAATATAGGAAGGGTCATCTGTGCTGCAGCTTGATAAACACAATAAAGGTAAATGATTATTCTCCACTGTGGTGTCCAAAAATACAGCCAATAATGAAGAGAAATGGGGGAGTTTGAGGGGGAGGCCTGTCATGTGTCATTGGGCGACTCTGAGCCCAAAGATTAATCATGAGAGAGAGGCTCAGTGGCCAAGATGTGGTCACCTCTGATCGATAAACCCTCCGCTCTCTCTCTCTCTCGCTCATACACACACACACACACACACACACACACACACACACACACACACACACACACACACACACACACACACACACACACACACACACACACACACACACACTCACGCTATATCAGCATTAAGTGGGGAGATGAATTGATGACATTTACAGACTTTGTGTATTGATCATCTGCTTTTTGACTTCCGAGGCTCCCTTCTTTGAGGAGTTAAGTTAACAAAATGTATTGCGTCGGCATTGTGGTCCATTAAAAAAAGCATCAATTTCAGTTTCACTCTCCTAATCAAATAGGGCAGAAAATCATCCACCTGGATGAATACAAAAACGCTCTCCCCTCTTTCACTTTTTTCACTTGTTTAATGGCATTCTAGTGTGGAGTGACAGTACACTGTGATCCCATTATGTTAATGCCAAAATAAGCCCTGACTATGTTAAGTTAGCCATGCCCAAAAAATATGCAAAGGCGTTTTCTGTTAACATTCTGTTGGGACCAGAAATAGGACTTTTGACTCAGTCTATGAAGCCATAATGTAATAACATTGCATTAAAAGGGGGCTTTTTGTGGTGCGGTGTTGCACAGCTGTTTTCCGACTGTAGTGTGTGTGAGTAGAGCTGAGCCCAGTGCTCTGTTTGCGGTCACTAATGGGCATCAGAAATTACAGGCGGTAGAATCACGCCCCGCAGGGGGACTGGCCTCCTCAGCGGAGCGGAGCACTTAAGACAGCATCTGGGAGGCCACTGGAGGAGGAGGAGGGGAGGTAGGGGGGTGGGGAACTCAATGTCACGGCCCCAGCCTCATAATTAAAGAAACCCTATTCCGTATCCACTGTTAAGTGAGCCTTGGCTTGGTTCTCCTTCTATCTGAAGGCTCCCCTGTGGGTGTCTAATGCGTGTCGCCCCCAGTGTAAGTGTGGGCTGATCAGGGCACAGCATCCTCTCTACTGGGCATCTGTAGTGGCAGGCAGCCTCTTCAGCCCTCTGCCCGCCCAGTGGATGAAAAGCACCAAAACAGAGAGAGGAGGAGAAATGCCTTTGCAAAGACACACTGAAAGTACTAAACAAGAAATAACTATATAAAACCTACTAATTGCATCTTGAAAAATCGAAAACTCTGAACTCAACCATAATCCACTAAGAAAAACTAAACTCAATCGTTCAAATATATGGTAAATGTGGTTCATTTAATATTCAAGGTGTGTCCACTTTGGGCCCTCAGTGTGTAGATTTGCTTAGCCCTAATCCCTCATTTGAAGTAAATAAAAGTAGTAGAGCTGTCATGGTCAGGCTGCTTCCCTCATCTGCCTCGTATGCTTGATAATTATTCATATGAAATGTGGCGCTGTTGATGGGCAACAGTCTTATTTTCTGCTTCAGTCAACAGTGCACATTTTGTATTTCTAAATTGTGGCGCGGGTGTGTTGTTACGTAAGGCAATTTTCTGCCTTCTTAAGAAGCCACATCTCCTGTGCATTAATGAGGCCGCTGCCTGAGCCAGTGAGGAGTTTGAGTAACCTACAGCGCCACAGGGCCTGCTAGGCTAGCACCTGCTAGGCTAGCCTTAGCCGTAGCCTTAGCAAACATTAACCTTACCACGACAACATTGCTATCTGTATCTGTCAACAAATGAATAAATAGCATGAATAAAAAGAAAATGTGATGCTGTGCTATGTGATCGTTTACAAAAAATTGACATTATCTAATCAAAGTTTGATTATGTTAATATGCCACCACGCATCAGTAGTACTGTATGAACTTGCATCTAATTCACCTCAGACATTTTCCACTTACGCTTGCACTGAGTTTAATTTGTTCAGTGGAAATGAAATATTATTCCTGAGATGTATACAGTAGGACTAATGGACAATTTGATCAACTTAAGTGAGTCCTGTTTCAATGACACGACCACATTATGAGCGATTGGGTTTGTAAAGCATGGGTGCACTTGCAAGGAGCATGTCACTTTAATTTTGATTTAACACGCTGTGGAATTACTATTATATTAGGATGTGCATGGGTAAATTGAACAGGCGTACTTTGAATCTGATCTGTGAAAATCAATTAGTCAATGCGCAGGAACCCATTTAATACACATGTTAGATAATAGGAGCAACGTCCACCAGCCCGAAAAAAATAGATATAGAGGAGGCAAATTGGACAGTGCTGATTTTAACAGCGATTGACGTTAGCAAAAAGTGTACCGCAGCGGAAGACAGTGACATGGGGGTCTGAAGGGGCCTCAGCTGGAGACAAAAGCAGTTGAGATGGGGGTTTGAGACCGAGGGGAGGGAGGTATGGAGGGAGGGGGGAAGGACCAGGGAGGGAGGAGGAGAGGAGAGATGGAGAGAGTGCAGACAGCCCAGACCCTCTGAAAGCCCTGTTGTGATTGGCAGTGGCTGACCTTGGTGACAATCGGTTTTCGAAGAGGCCTCTAATGAAGGCTGATTGCCAGGGAATAGTGAAGGGAGAGAGCCAAGAGGGAGTGAGGAGGAGAGAAAGAATGACCAAGAGGAGAGAAGAAGCGAGGAGGAGGAGGACAAGAAGGAGCAAGAAAAGCATAGAGGCTTAGGTAATTGCAGCACTTGTGGGTTCCGAGGCCCCTGCAGTCCTGTGATGTTGGGGTGCACTAGGGGAAAGAAAGGAGAGTGAGGAGAGAGATGTCTGCAGACGTTTTTGATGGTAAATTGTGGAGCATGGGGATGGGGACGGGGACGGGGACAGGGACGACGACGGGGTGTTTGCAGGGGAAAGGCAGGGCTCGGGGGCTGTAATTACCCCAGTAAGTCTGCAGGATGGAGACTGGACAGCCCCAGTGTGGGGCTCCTCAGACCTCTGACAGGGATGGACAGACGGACCGAGGAGAAGACTGCAGGGGGGAGGCTGTCAGACACACAGACAGACAGACACACATACAGACAGGCGGGAGGGGTCTGACGGAGGCTGGAGACAGACAGGACGCCTCTGTCTCCTCAAGGCCCTGAAACCAGCCAGCTAGACACACGGGACCAAGGTCAAGGGCTATTAGTGAACACACCACACGCGTGTGACAGGACAGCAAAGACAAGAGGCTAAGGCAGAGATAAGGCTGCAGAATACAAGATACTACACACTGCAAGACATTTTCCTCACAAAAGGAATACCACAGTTGAGTTTGAGATAGAAAGAGAATAACTGATTGATTCTCCACTTTTCTCTACAAAGGCAGAAAAATTAAAATGACAAATGAGTGCACAGACAAAGAAACAAATAAAAAAGGAAATGAAAGAAGTCAAATGTGAAAAGTAAACCAAAAAGAGAGGGGGAGAGAGGTGTAAAATCTGTTGCAGTTAAATTTTCGCAAAAGCTTTACCTGCTTCATGTGTGTGTGTGTGTGTGTGTGTGTGTGTGTGTGTGTGTGTATGTGTGTGTGTGTGTGTGTGTGTGTGTGTGTGTGTGTGTGTGTGTCTAAATCTGTACGTGTGTATGCGGGCTGCCTCAGTGGGGCTCCACTGGCTGGTGCAGCGAGGTCACGAGGGCCCGGGCACACAGAATGGAATAAGAGAGTTGATGGGCTGGCCTAAGCCTTCCCCGCTGCCACGGATCAGTATGTACTGCTTCTCCTCCCTGTGCCTGGGCCGATGTAACTCACTGGAGTGGCAAATTACACCAGACCTACAGCTGTAGCTCGACATTATGATTAATTTGATCAGTAATTTCTCCTGTTTTTCATTTTAATCGCCGCGACCATTCTGCTGTGGCAGGTCTTTCAGATCTAATTAAGATCAATTCCGGTGTAACAGACTTGGCGAGCGCCTTTCCCCCCGTCAAATCCCTGAGTTCTCTGGGCGTGGAGAAAACCCTGCGCCTCTAATCAATCAACTTCCAGAAAATCCAGCCGGGCTCCAGCAATCAGCCCATTAACACACTTAAGCAAATTTCATAATCTCCTCCGTCTATTTGTCATCACTGTGGAAGGGAGGCTATCGCAGCAGGCAGCCACAGGCAGGCAGGCAGGCAGGGAGGCAGGGAGGCAGGCAGGCAGTACTTTACTCTGCATGGTAAAGTAGGAGTAGAGAGGAGGCAGGCTGGTTCTGAATGTGAGAGGAACTAACCTCTCGTTCTGCTCAAACCTCAACTGTACAGAAACCTCAGGCACACTGCTAAAACACAGAGACGAGAGACAAGTGTATCAAAGCAACTGTATTGTGTTTTCTCATCCACTACAATGAAAATATTTGGGAGGCAGTGGGTGCAATATTTGGGAGGCAGTGGGTGCATTTTTCTCGCAGGGCAGCTAATTCCATTATTACAAGTGAAACAAGAACATCATTGTCTTGCCAGTAGGGGACAATTACGACAGCAATTGCATCATAATGAGTGTTTGTCTATCTGAGACTCCCTCTGCTTTTACAAACTAATGCTTGAACGGCTGACTGGCATCGTAGCGTATGAATAATAGGAGACCAAATGTGGGTGTTATCAGTGCTATTGTGAGGACTAATTATGATGCCTTAGCTGCATAGATTCCCAATACTGTCACCCCTCAGGGCAAAGCATGGCACTCAGGAAAGGAAAGCTCTGCACTGCCTGCAATGACAATATACACAAGGCCAATTATGTATTATACCAGTCAAGAGGCCTCTAAGGAAGGATTTAATGTAGCCACTACACAGTAGTGTGTGTGTGTGTGTGTGTGTGTGTGTGTGTGTGTGTGTGTGTGTGTTTGCATGTGTGAGTGTGTGTGTGTGTGTGTGTGTGTGTGTGAGTGTGTGTGTGTGTGTGTATGCATGTGGTGTGTGTGAATGTGTGTGCATGTGTGTGTGTGTGTGTGTGTGTGTGTGTGTGTGTGTGTGTGTGCTTGCATGTAGTGTGCTTGCATGTGGTGTGTGTGAATGTGTGTGAATGTGTGTGCATGTGTGTGTGTGTGTGTGTGTGTGTGTGTGTGTGTGTGTGTGTGTGTGGATGTGCGTGTGCATGTGTGTGTGTGTGTGTGTGTGCATCTGTGAGATGAAGGGGGTCACAGAGGGTTCTCCCTAGATGGAAGCCTCTATGGATTATCCAAAGCGATGCTCAGTGACTCTTAACTGAAAATCCAATCATTGACCTGGGTGGTGAGGGTGCTGAGGGTGGAGGGTGCGGATGGTGGGGCCCAAATCCTATTGAAGACTTGGGCGTGTGCCGAGCAAGGCCAGGGCAGGAGCGCTCTGTCCTTGGGAGAGACCCCCACAGTGACACAGCAACGCCCTCAGTGACAACCCCCACACAAACCCAGAGAGACTAAACCTTTTATGCCCCCCACCCAGCCTACCTCACTCACTCACACACACACACACACACACACACACACACACACACACACACACACACACACACACACACGTACGCACACACACTGCACCTTAATCCCATTGGATGAGGCAATATCTTAATGATGCCTGATGTGACCCCTGCGGCCCCCTTGGTGGGAGGTCTATCCATGTAGCTAGACTTTCTAAGAAACACCCCAAATAGACATAAACAAAATCAAATTTTGAGAAGACAATTTAGAGCTTTGCTTAACCATATTATTGCAAAAAAAATCTCCATTTCATAAAAGTCCATTGTTAGACTACGGTCATCATACTGGCTACTTCTGAGTGGACCCTGTGTTATGTTGTGAGTAGCCCAGCCCACCCTGCCCTCAGTCCTACAGTCATACTCATTGCCATAGGCTGGACCATGTGTGTTTGGTGTATGAGCCAGCTAGCCTTTGGAGGCTATTAAATCCAGAGGCTGTTTTTCCTGCTGAGTCTCACCAGGCCGTGACAGGGCCGGAGAGGGGCGCAGAGGGGGAAACAAATGGCCTAACTCATCCTGGCCATAAAGAAAGGTGCGCCACAACCCAATAAGGGCCTGACGCTGATGAATGTGACCGGGGAGAGAGAGGCGACCCTGGCCGCTCTCTACCAGAAATGAAACCACAGGGATATAAAATACGTTATTATCGTCACACACTGACACCCAGATGGACAGAAGGGGAGAGATGGATGGACAGACAAACTGACTAAAAAGCAGGTCGCAGTTGGGGAAGGGCAGGGAAGATAAAGCGACTGATTAATGCTGATGAGAGCTGAGATAGATTCCCTTTGTTTCCAGGAACAGTTTAAGAGGTGTATTGTTGTGGTAGCTGGCTGGGTTTTAGTGTGCTTTAACACGCTCTATGGTATGATGATGACCTTTTCAATGAGATGCACATTCTAATGTCTCAGCACTGACAGGAGAGCTGCCTGCTGTGGCTCTAATACTCTCTCTTGATTAAGATCAAGTGTGGACAGAGCATCAGAGTACTCTGGGTCTGTTGCTAAAGCATTAGCATTGTGTTATCTCAAGGTTGACCTCTGTCTACATAATACAGTAACACACCCCATCGACACTACGCCTATTCAAACACATTCCAGTTATTAAATCATTGAATGAGGCCACCAAAGACTCTGTAGCAATAGGCAAATACCATTCTTCCAATTTCATTATAAAAAATAATACATAATACAATAGTACAGTATGATTGGCATATCATATCATATTTCCTGCAAGCAAATAAAACCATTATACTATACAGTAGTGTAACCAGGTAGAGGTCGGCTCACCTGCAGTGGCATTTGTGGGGTGACGGGCGAGGGCAGGCTGTGGGCCGGCGATAGGTTCTGCCTGTGGGGCGGGGACTGTGGTTGGCCAGAGGTGGTGGAGGAGGCAGAGCCTGGGGAGGGGACTGATATGGAGGATTGCGGTTGGCTGGGTGGGGTCATGTGATGCTGGGAAGACAGCTGGTTCTGGGTGTGGGCGTGGGTCTGTGCTAGGTGCTGTTGTTGTTGTAGCTGTTGTTGTTGTTGTTGATGTTGATGTAGTTGTTGTTGTTGCTGTTGGTGGTGATGGTGCTGTTGCTGCTGGTGGTGGTGATGCTGTAATTGCTGAAGCTGCTGGAGGTGCTGGAGCTGTGAGTTCAGGGATGAGGTAGCTGGCAAATGAAGGAAAACACACCATCAAACTGTTAACAATCATATCTCAAACTATACATAGACATTGAAAAAAATGTGTTATAATAACATTGTAACACATTCATGTGCAATAGTGACAGCTAGCATTCAGGTATCCCCATTTGGATAAATAAGCGTCACACCTCAATACAGATATGCACACAAGTAGAGGTGTAGGACATGTAAATTGCAAAGTGCCATAACAAGGTCCTTTAGGATTGAAACCTCTACCACTGAGTTCCGAAACAATCTGACTTCACCAGTTAGAGGACAAAGCCATCAACATTGATTGACATAATGGCTCTCTCTAGAGCTATACTTTTCATTTTCAGTCTAAGGATGTCACAATCTTTGATTTAATTGCTGAAAATCTCGTATGAACAGCCATCCATCTGACTGAAAGTCTTAAAAAATAACCCATTAACTAATTGAATCCAATAATGGCATACCGTTATCACCTCAATTCTAGATTTAAATGCTAATGAATCTAATGCACTTTTCTACTGTTATACACACCTAGAAATGGATAGACACACACACACATACACACACACACACACACACACACACACACTCTCAAGCACGCATGCGGGCACGCATGTACACACCCACACACATACTATATCGACAATATATAATACCTGGACATGTGTTACTTTGAATCATGTTCAGCCTTTCTATACTGTAGCGCAGAATTCTTCACTATTGAATTTGAAATTCATTGTCTGTTATTTTCTTTTTCCAAAGCCCCTTTGAATTGACAATATTAACCCAAGACATTCAACACATCTATCCTTCTAATCACTCCGCAGGCAGCACAAAGCGAGTGACACAAAACCACATCATTTCAAATGAAAAAATAAAGAATACAAGACATTCATACAAGAAGTCACATTTCCAACTGACCTTTACAGCTCCTTCAATTCAAGTAATTGGTTCATTGGTTCAATGATAAGTAACTAGCTGTGGGCTCTGGGATTAAGAAAAGTTAGCCATTCACTTTATAGTCAATGTACTTGACTTATTTCCTTCAGCAGCATGTCCAGACATTGCACACCAGGCAGCAGACAAGCTAGAGATCAGACACATATTCGCAGGGCTCTTGCCAGGCCTACCTGCAGCCTAAGACTGTGAAGATTTCTCCAGCACCATTGAAGAACCTCACATAAGCTCGACTAGGCTCTATTTGATTGTACTATCTGACAAAATAGTACCATCAACTAAGGACTGTAGGCAAAACATCATAAGGAAAACAGTTCACTTTAAATGATTGTCACACTTAACAACAATTGTCTGCTTACTCTTGGAGTGTCAAGCAAGCTATCTGATGCCACATCAGCATAACTTTACATGACAAGGGAGGTTTTTTTAGGCCCCCAAGTAAGTACAATATAAAGAAACATAGTTTTCAAACAAACAAAGAGAATAACAATAGATCAATGGCAGAAATAATAAAAAAAGAGACAGTGTTGGGGTGACTATAGATAATGCAACGGAGCGTTTGTGAATAGAGGGGTAGACAAGCTTGTATACATACTGAATCAATGCACTTCAATAATTAAACCATGGCTGTTTCATAGTAGATGAATAAAACATCATGGGAGACGTAGCTTTGATTAGCTCGGTCGCTCAGGGTTCTGGACAGGCTAGGGCCAACATTTGATCAACATTCTCCCCCCTTTTCCTCTCCTCTCGCTCTAAGTAGCAGCTACTGTAGATAGAAGAATCCCCGTGAAAGACAAGAAAGAATGCCAGTGTCTCTGGGCCAAGTAAACAGCACACTTTTACATTTCTTCTACCTCCTGACACATTGACACCTCTCTCACACCCCGTCCATGAATTATGTATTGTTGTGCTCCGCAAAAAGCCAAGAGTCCAATTCTCACTTGAAATGTTGGGGCAAGTTGTCTCGCAAACCCTGACAGGACCAGCTTCTTCTCCCTTTGCAAGTGTAATGCAAAGAATAATGTTGAGCATTGTTTTAAAAGAGTGAAAATGGGGGGAATCAAAAAATCTAAATAGAAAGAAAGAAAGAAAGAAAGAAAAGAGAGAGTGAGAGAGATAAAAAGGAGATTTCTGTCAGAAAATTATCGAAACCAGGGGAAGATCAAAGCCGATTGGGAGAATTTCCTCCAGCACCGAATCGTGAGGCCGAGGCAAAGAAGAGGCACAACAAAAGAATATGAAGTGAAAGGCGAAAACAAATACAGAGGGAATATGGAAGAAGCCCCCAGTGGCCTTATTATAAGGGCTCCACCGCAGGTAACTATATTCCTTAACAGCGGTGCTTTATAAATTCTGTCATCTTGTTAAGGCTGTCAGGACTGCTGACCCTCCCTTCCCCTCTAACTGGGCATCCAGGCTTTATCAAGCGCCTTCTTTTAAACCGCAGCTGTCTGATTGCTTTGGCTGAGCACATAATACAGCCGGCCTGTCTCGGCTAATTGTTTGTGCTCTTTCCTCGCGTTAGAAAGAAGCTCGAGGAGGGTGAGAAGAGGGAGGCTCAGTGGAGATGGAGACAGGGCAAAAGGGTGGCGGGATCCTATGGTGCCTCATTATATCTCCACTTCCCTGGTTGCGTGACATGCTCTCCAGTCCCAGTGAGACGTCAGAGCCACCCTATGACTTAGCCAGAGGCACACTCAGAAGTACAAGACCAAGTCCCAAATCAAAGAACTCTAACGTCTCGTCCTGTTTCTTCGTTTATGTTTGTCTTTGTTTCATGTTATTCATTTATTGTTTCCTGTTTATTTTTGTGTTCCTCACCTTGTCTCTCGTTTCAGACACTTCACCACCTGCCCTTGTGTGTTTCCCGCCTGTGTGATTGTCTACCCCGCCCTGATTGGCTTCACCTGTTCCTCATCATCCTTCCCAGTGTATTTAGTCTGTATGTTCCCCAGTCTCTGTGCCAATTCGTCTTTGTACCTTTGTGTCATACGTCCCAGCAATTATTCCTGGTTTTTGATCTACGATTGGTTTTCTGACTTTGCCTTTTTGCCTACCCCTTACTGGATTATCTGCATACTCTTTGACTGCCAACCTGTGTACCGTACCCTGCTTTGCCTGCCCCTTACTGGATTATCTGCCTACTTATTGACTCTTGCGTACCGAACTCTGCTTTTTTTGGAATTATTCTTTTGGATTTAAGTTTTTGTCTCAGAGTCATGCAGTTGAGTCCTCTGCCTGCATACTACAGTCATTACAGTACAAACTGGCCAAACTATGGACTCAGCCGACTCTCGACTTTGTGTGCGCTGCGCTTCAAACCCAGGAGAGATGGATTCTTCGCCATGACGAGCAACTCACCTCAATCTGCCTGGGGGTGAGTGGGCTGTCAGAGTGACACAAGGGTTTCCAGGCCTCCATCGGCAGCCAGGTTTGCCAGCTGGCTGACCAGATCCAGCAGCTGATGGCGTGTCTCGAGACTCTCGTCTTTTCTCCTCCGGTCCCGGCGCCAGTTCCGACCCGTGATCCTGCTCCTGTTCCAGTTCCAGCTCCTGCTCCCCTGCTCACACCACTGGCACCGGCTCCTCACCTCTCCAGACCCGAGCGGTTCTCAGGAGACTCCGGTAACTGTTGGGTATTCCTGGTCCAGTATGGGCTGCATTTCGAGCTACAGGCGTCGTCATTCCAGACGGAACGAGCTAAGGTGGCTTATGTCAGAGCTGAAGCCTGGGCCATGGCCGAGTGGGCTTAGGGATTCTCCAGTCTGCAATTCCCTGGAAGTTTTTACTAACACTCTCCGCAAGATTTTCGACCACACAACCCCCGGTCGAGAGGCAGCAAGAGCGCTCATGGGCCTGCGTCAGGGCAAGAGGCGGGTTTCCAACAATGCCATCGAGTTCCGCACCCTGGCAGCTGATAGTGGCTGGAACCCATCCGCTCTGTTTGATGCCTTTCTGTATGGGCTTTCCGATCCCATCAAGGACCAGTTGGCTCCTCTTGAGCTTCCCCCCCCACCTGGATTCTCTTTTCGCTCTGGACATTAGAATCAACAATTGCCTTCGACAGATCCAGGGCTGCGATTACTCCGGCCGCCCAGAAGGGTCAGTTGCCGATCGCTCTTCTTCATGCTGTCCTCCCCAACGGCCCATCCTGGCGACCGACTCACCACCTTCGGAGGAGCCCATGCAGTTTGGCAGAGACATGCTCACTCCTGCAGAGCGTCAGCGCTGTATACGGGTGGGCAGTTGCATCTACTGTGCTCAGCTGGGTCATTTCATGTCAGGGTGCCCTGTAAGACAAGACTCATCAGTGAGGAAGAGGGCGCTGGCGAGCCAAACTTTTTTTTTATGCTAACCCCTCTCGTTGTTTCACTCCTACTCAGCTTATTACTCCATCCCAGACTCTCAATCGTCCTGTGTTTGTGGACTATGGAGCAGATGAGAGTTTAATTGATTGGAGATTAGCCAAGAGACTTGGACTTCACGTTGTTCCCCTGCCCAAACAATTGGAGGCCAAAGCTCTAGATGGTCACCTACTGTGCAGAGTCACTCACCGCACTCAACCGATTCAATTAATCATCGCCAATAACCACACTGAGTTTCTGAGCTTCCATCTTTTCAACTCTCCTTTACAGCCTCTCATTCTGGGTTATCCCTGGCTCTCCAAGCATAACCCTCACATAAACTGGTCCACTGGGCAGGTTATGGGTTGGGGCGAGGGATGTTCATTCTCCTGCTTTCCGTCCGCTCCTGCTTCAGTATCTCCTCAAGCTCTGGTCTCTGTACCTCCTGTGCCTACTAGGTCTCCTGTCCCTTCATGCCCCTTGGTTTCATCGGTCTCTGACTTCCCAGATCTTTCGAGTGTTCCCTCCTGGTACCTCAACCTTAAAGAGGTACTCAATAAGACCCGTGCTACCTCTCTGCCTCCTCATCGGTCCAATGACTGCGCTATAGACTTGCTCCCAGGATCTGCTCCACCCAGAGGGCGTCTCTATTCCTTGTCGGCCCCTGAAAGGGAGGCTATGTATCATTTGCCCATCCTCTTCTCATGCTGGGGCTGGCTTCCACTTTGTTGACAAGAAGAATAAGATGCTTTGCCCCTGCATCGACTATCGAGGCCTGAATGATATTAACATAAGAACAGGTACCCCCCTCCCTCTTATCTCGTCTGCTTTTGAACTTTTACAAGGGGCTAAGACCTTCACTAAGCTCGATCTCTGAAATGCCTCTCATTTAGTTAGGATAAGGGAGGGGGACGAGTGGAAGACGGCCTTCAATGCTCCTGGTGGCCACTATGAATACCTTGTTATGTCTTTTGGACTCACTAATGCTCCAGCTGTGTTTCAGGCTCTGGTGAATGACATTCTCCAGGACATGTTGAACCAGTTTGTCTTCGTTGACCTAGATGATATCCTCATCTTCTCCCTGGACGAGGAGACTCATGTCCAGCATGTTCACCAGGTTCTCCAGCGCCTCCTCGAAAACCAACTCTTCGTGAAAGCGGAGAAGTGTGAGTTTCATGCATTCACCGTTGCTTTCCTTGGATTTATCATCTTGGAAGATAGCATTCAAATGGATCCTGCCAAGGTTAGGGCATTTGCTGAGTGGCCCACGCCAACCAGTCGCAAGTTAGTACAGTGTTTTTTGGGCTTTGCTAATTTTTATAGATGGTTCATCAGGTACTTTAGCACCATTGCCGCCCCACTGCATGCCCTCACCTCTTCCCTCGGTTAAGTTCCAGTGGTCTCCCCAGGCTTTCCGGAGACTGAGGGAGAACTTCACCTCGGCACCTGTCCTCACTCATCCGGATTCCCGTCAGCAGTTCGTTGTGGAGGTGGATGCCTCAGACGTGGGTGTCGAGGCTGTCCTCTCTCAGCGGTCTCCAGAGGACAACAAGCTTCATCCCTGCGCCTTCCTCTCCTGGAAACTCTCTCCTGCCGAGAGAAATTATGACGTGGGTAACAGGGAGCTGTTGGCCATCAAGGCGGCTCTGGAGGAATGGCGCCACTGGTTAGAGGGAGCGGAGCAAGCGACTCAACTCCAAGCAGGCCAGGTGGGCTGTTTTTTAATAGATTAAATTTTTTTAAACAATAAATGAATAACATGAAGGTTCCAAGAATGTTAAGCCTGATTTGACCCTGATTCTGCCCCAAGGGCTCCCACCTACATTCTGCCCTCTTCCTGTGTGGTGGGGGCTGTTACATGGGGCATTGAGGAAGAGGTTAGACAGGCGAGTGTGAATGTGCCAGTACCAGACGGCTGTCCTCCGAACCGGTTGTTTGTCCCTGTCTCCCATCGCTCTCAGGTGATCCATTGGGCTCACACCTCCCTTCTCTCCTGGCATACGGAGGACTCTCTTCATGGTCAGGCAACGCTTCTGGTGGCTGTTCATGGAGAGAGTTGGGAGAGAACGTGGCTGCCTGTCCTGTGTGGGCCCGGAAAACAAGGTCTCCCGACGCCTGCCTCCTGGTCTATTGCGCCCGCTCCCCGTGCCTCATCGCCCCTGGTCTGACATCTCTCTGGACATGGGGTTACCCCCCTCTGAAGGTAACACCACCATTCTGACGTAGTGGACAGGTTTTCTAAAATGGTGCACTTCATCCCTCTGCCTAAATTGCCGTCCGCCAGGGAGACCTTCCAGCCATTTAAAAAATGATTAACCCTGTTGCTGTGCAGCTCAGACTTCCCAGATCCCTGAGGGTGCACCCTACTTTTCACACCTGGCCAGGGTCAAGCCGGCGAAGGAGAGTCTGCTGGTTTCTGCTTCCAGGACCCCACCCCCCCGGGTCATTGATGGAGGACCAGTATATACGGTTAAGCGGCTCCTGGCAGTTCGTCTTTCAGGTCGGGGTCATCAATACCTGGTGGACTGGGAGGGGTATGGGCCTGAGGAGAGGTCATGGGTTCCCACCAGGAACATTGTGGACCCTGACCTCATCCGGGAGTTCCACCGAGCCCATCCTGACCTGCCTGGGACATCAGGTGCCGTCCCTAGAGGGGGGGTATTGTCTCGTCCTGTTTCTTAGTTTGTTTGTCTTTGTTTCATGTTATTCATTTATTGTTTCCTGTTTATTTTTGTGTTCCTCACCTTGTCTCTCCTTTCAGACACTTCACCACCTGCCCTTGTGTGCTTCCCGCCTGTGTGATTGTCTACCCTGCCCTGATTGGCTTAACCTGTTCCTCATCATCCTTCCCTGTGTATTTAGTCTGTGTGTTCCCCTGTCACTGTGCCTGTTCGTCTTTATACTTTTGTGTCATACATCCCAGCAATTGTCCTAGTGTTAAGTATTCCTGGTTTTACGATTGGTTTTCTGACTTTGCCTTTTTGCCTACCCCTTACTGGATTATCTGCATACTCTTTGACTGCCAACCTGTGTACCAAACCCTGCTTTTTGGAATTAAAGACTATTCTTTTGGATTTAAGTTTTTGTCTCCAAGTCGTGCAGTTGGGTCCTCTGCCTGCATACTACAGTCATTACAACAACTTACTTTGAACTAGTAAACCTCTCATAATCATGATAATAAGGAATAAGCCTCATCAGAGATGGTAATCACCACACTCAGGGGTACCAGAGCAGGGGTCCCAGTCTAACTCTTCCATGAGCAAACCTCTCATAATCATCATGATAATAAGGAATAAGCAACATCACAGAAAAGTGGGGTTGAAGTCAACCAAAGGCATGGTATGAAAGGTTCTTTACATCCATGTAGACTGTGATTTGTAACATATACAAAATTCCTTTTGGACTATCAAACACTCCAGGGTTAGAAGCGAAGTCCCTGATACAGGACACACTGTTTCTCTGTTTCAGAGCAGTCATATGACCTGTGTGGTCCGAGGACCCGGTAGACAAGAATGCTTTTGTCTACTTTTCCAAACCCCTCGTCTCAACCACAGCACCACTGTAAAAATCAACTGTTGTCTTTGTCTTGTGAAGTACGAAGCCAGACTGATTGTCAGAGGTTGAAAGGCTAGGTCAAAACCTGCTCCTTCATCAGACAAATGCTATTTTTGTTTCCTGTGTGGCTCAGGAGTGGAAGGGGAGAGAGGATAGGAAAGCAGCCACCTCTCTCATTACCCGAACCCCCTCCCTGGTCCCTGACAACCCCCCCCCCCCCCCTCCCTCCCTCCCTCCCTCACACACACACACACACACCCATTACAGCAGTTTTCTCTCTGGGCTTGATTTTCAGCTCTGTTCCTTGTTTTCTCTGTTTCCTTTGTGTGCACAGTGTTTTCACATCTTTGTGCATGACACACATGTATGCTACGGTATGTGTTTGTACTGTTCTGAATGCATGTTTCCACTACACAATAAAGAACATACATAAAGACAGACAAGATACAGTAAAAGGGATATAATGTTCTGTGCACTGATAGAAATAAAGTATCCAATGGGTTGAAGGTGACAAGTAAAAGGTGTTCTTATAATTGAAAGAAGAAGCATTAATTCGGTCTCTGCCCATGCTTACAGTGCCATGCAGTCAGCACAGGCCAGGTCAAGGTCAACATGAAAATAGACAGTAGGCTATGGAGCAATAGTAACCATGTTAACACCAAAGGACTTCTTTTTAAAACGTCAAACTGTAGGAAGGACACACCATACAACATAAAGACGAGGAGATGATAAATGTAGTACAGTGTCACACATTATGTTCATGCACAGAAAGAGGATGTGTAATAATTTATAGGGAAATACTGTATTTCACAACATTGAGGAAAACAGGCTCATATGCTGAGTACATAGATCATTGAACATTCCAGGGTTAAATGCCTCATCCACACAATATTTCTATCATGATACTGTGTATATTCTTATTTCAATCTCATGAAAGGTCTTATGTAGGTATGTACAGCATCAATGTACACTAACAGATACATTTAGTGAGACAACACTGAATGAAAAAAATCATAGTATCAAACCTACTGTAGTTAATGTCAATCAAATAAAGTCCACACAAACCTGTCTACTGGTTTTCTTTGCATTATCACAGGCCGATTGAGATAAAATTGGCCATTGAGAATTAATCTCTGGTAGTCCCTAGTCGATCCAGCACCTGTATTTAAGCCTCTCAGTTACTGTCTTTCATACGGTTCTGGAGCCCTCCTCCTCTTCCCCGAACATCGTTATCAGTGCACAGTAGTAAATTACTGACCAATCAAGTGGTCTGAGGAGGTGGCTGGAGTTAATGAAAATGTCTGCTGTACCCGCCCTGTGTTTTAAGGAGGTCCTTTAAACTCTGTTAAACAAATCTTTAACAAGAGAGGGGAGAGGGTACAAACAACAACCCTATTACTGCTCTGCCTCACGTTCTACTGAGGGGGTATATAAACCACTGTCTCAATTGCTCACTCAATGAGCCACACTGATAATTACTCCACTGGAGAGAGATTTAGCGACTATGAGACCTGGTCATTATGAACGTGGACAGAGGAAGGTCATTTTTACCCTGAGGATTAAGTGTGAGCACCACCTAGACTGATAAACGAGATGAAAAGAAAAAACATTCTCTCTGTCTTTCACAAACTGCTTTGAAATAATGTTTTCACTGTGGTTTGTGATTTTAGAGTCTCTTTGAACTTTAAAAAAAGTTATATTATTGATATTTTGCAATGCTGACCAGCCTTTTCTAATGTACAACATGATTTACTTATGGTACATTTCCCTAAACCCAATTGACTACTGTACTGTACATCATTCATCATGAAAAAAACATAATTTGTACATTATTTTCAATGAGCAAAAACTCAACAAATATTCATCTTGTGTACAGGTAACCCATGCATGCAAGGTCATCACTAGGGGACACAGAAACACCACAGCTGAACTGAGGAGGCGGAGATGGAAGAATGTTAATGTAGAACCGACTCAACTCAAAATGAAATGTCCTCTATTTCAAGGAATGCTTGGAAGATTAAGATCAGCCAATGGAAGGGACCCGTCCCATGTCCCCTCCTGTTGGTTACATAACACATTCCTTGTACTGTATGTACATCGAAGGGCTTAACGAGATGAACATCAAAATCCCCACACATTGGTATTACACCCAATAGAACACATGAATCAACAAGTGACACTCACATGGCACTAAAAGGTCACCAAACAGCTTTCAGTATCTGTTCAGGTTTCATATCTATGAACACACATTTCCCCTTCTCAATGTATTTAATTTACAAGCTGTGGTATAATATGAATCATGTAGAGAGTATGGAAAATAGATTCCCGTTCCTTGACAATGGTTGGAATAAACACAGGGAAATAAAACAGGGATAAAAGATCCAACTGTGTCGAAGTATTACCCACAGTCACTGTAGACAATATCAATGTTACAGTTCCGCTTTAGAGGGGCTTAAATGGAGGCGGTAGAGACTTGAGTCAAGTTGGCCACAGGGTTTTAGAGAGTAAAACACACCGCTTGTAGGGGATCCAGAGATAATGCTCTCACTTTGTGATGCAAGGCTACATCAAGCTGGGTTGTAGAATTCTCACTCAATAGGAAGGATTTGGAAGTATCGAGTCCCCTCCAAGGAGATGTTAGAGGTGGGGGAAGAAATCTCACCATGTATAATAGTGGTGTCCTTTTGGTGACTAACTAACTAACTGTACTAACTAACTGGGACTTACTTACTTTAGGGGGATTCAATGCAAATCTTGCTAATAGAAGTTACATGTATTTTCCTTTTAGAAGAAATCTATTAATATAACTCAAACTTACCTTGTTAGACATGATATTCCTTCTACACCACCACACCATCTGAACTAGCCCTTTGATAACTATTATATGGTTCTATATCTCAGGGAGTGACACAGCTTAGTGTCTCCTCTATAAGAAACTAATGGCCATGAGTGCTACATGTGTCATACTGTGTATGGTTCCATAACCCACTCATTGCAGGGAAGGATCAGACTCTCTGTGAACACAGACAGGCTCCTCTCAGTCTTTCCAGTCAGTGGAGAAGCGAGTCTCAGTCAGACATAGGGAGTGGTGTGTCACTGCACACAGACACAGGAGACCCGCTCTCTCTCTGCCTGTTGTCCTTCAGTGTCCCCCCTAAAGCCTGTTAGCCTGAGCAGCTACAGTACTGTAGGGCAGGCTGGGCTATTATTACAGCCTGTTCATGGTCCCATCATGTGTCGTCAGATCGAGGCGGAGGCCGCGAGTAAAAGCCTCATGCAAAATTTATGTTCATGCGGCTGTTTCAGTGGGTGGAAAAATCAATATTGCGGGCCTGATGTACAGAGATGACTGAGTGCTCTCTGACTGACAGTAAAAGCAGGGAGAGATGGAGGGGCTACATTTACTGCTCTGGAAATGGAGTAGAGCGCCTCTAACAGTCCGCTCACTTTAAATTAGGATTTCATTTGGGGATTATTTTGATAACAGTTTTGATTGTGGGAGTGGTTTAAAGAAATGATGCCATTAGAAGATAGAAAATAGAAAAAGGGATGAGATATAAGAGCAGCAGCTTGTTTTTTAAGCCGCTTTAAAAAGCATCTTTCATTTGTGGTTTCCCGGCAGCTGCATTATGGTGTTAGCATTGCCCTGCTCACTCACTCACACCCACAGTTATGAAATTATTGTAAAATAATGAAAAGACAATGTGGGGATGAGTAGGACATCATAGGCCCTTTGTTACGCAGTACTGTACACTGCCTCACTTACATATGCTTTTTAAAGGGATGCAACTACCCATAGTGCATTCGGGGAGAAATACAAGAATAGAGAAAGAGAGAGAGAAAGAACTCAGTGGGATGAAATAATGCCAAACAATGGAATTTGCTCTTCATTCTTCTAGCTCCATCTTCTGTCTTTAATTATTCCCTTTGGTTGTCAGAGGAGCATGTAAGCACTATCGCACAGCACCAACATGCCCACCAGCACAACATTGTCAGCCCCAGTGATGTGGAGACTTCTGAGTGACACGGAGCCTCTTGTGATTATTAATGCTCTTTAATACAACACAACACAGCAGCCACTATGATTAGGGGGAAAACAGATTTGAAAAAATGCATAGACAAAGATGTGTCAGAAATATGATACGTATAATGTAAACCGCAAGCACCACTACACACTTGAGATACAATTCATACCTCACAAACCATCGAGCGAATAAAGGCCAAATAATCTATAAATGCAGCATCAAAAATGTAATTCATAATACATGCAAACAATCCGATATATTTCTTACACAGCGTTTAATATAACCTCAGCTGTTCCTAGTGGGATTCTTTGTGCCGGTTTAGTAGTTTCCTCCTGAATCGCATATGAGATATTTGAGGGCCCAGAACGATGTATGATGAATGAAGTAGCACGCTACTTATACGCTTATCGTGCTCAGTGACTAGCAACAGGTTCAGCAAAGGGCAGCGGCAGTAAATGAAATTCCCCACCGGGACAATATATCATCAGAAGAAATGTATGCACCCGAAACTTACAAGCCTTCTCCAGATGCGGACAAGGTACTTGATGGGGGGGGGGGGGTGTTGGAGGGGTGAATATCAGGAGGAGAAAGCAGCAAAAGCAGATTTGTTGAATCAGTTCTATTTTCATATTGGCTGATCTGTGTCTTTTAACCATTTCACTGCAGCAGGAGAGAAACAAGGGCTAATTTCACAGTGAGAGCTCTGTGAACAAAACCCCCCATGCTCTGTGGGAGAAAAGGTGCTTAGTCTACTTTGTCATTGTGAAATTACGGCACTGTCATTTTGGAAACATGGGCCTGGGAGATGGAGAGGGAGAAGGAAAGGAAGAGAGTAGAGGAGGAGGAAGAGATGTGCTGGAAAACACACTACTTTTCTCTCCTCTCTGAGATGTACTTAGTGATGTACTCTTATGATCAGTGAGTAATAGATCTCTCTCCTCGAAACATGCCCGCCTGCTCAAATGCTACACAATCCATCTGTAATGTGTCTGCGGTTAGTCCTCATATAGCCCCCCGGGGACTCCCCCCACTCCCACCCCACACTCCTCAGACATCCTGGGGGGCCTTTTGAGCTACACTGACACTGATACCAGCCCCCACCACCAAAGAAACCAAGGCTATTAATTAAGGTAATTAGGCCCTGGCCAGCAATTAGTAACCACAGATAGCTTTTAGCAATGGCCCAGCCACAGTCTTTCCCAATGGCCAGGGGTTTGTTTCCGCACCATCTGCTGACAGATATCACCACAAGCTCTTTGGTTTCAGACGCCTGGAACTAGACACCCATGTTTAATAATGACCTCTGTGTGATCTAGGCTAGCGTGTAACCCCCCCCGAGCTTGCTCTTTATGCACTTTGTTTCTGCTTTGTTATTGCTTCTTTCACTTTCCAAACATGCCAGACCACCCCCTATCAAAACCATTATGGTATACTAGGTCTTTGTGGAAATAGGACATGTTCACTGCACAAGGTATTGATTGATATTAGATAATGCGGGTTGAGCATAAGTAGTATTGATAAGCCGATAAGCTGGTATTGATTTTCTGTTATTATTAAGTTGATGCTGGTTTGTATTGATAACCCGGTACATTTATATTGACATAATGATGTATTTCGATGACACTTGAGCTGCTATTCTAGACAAAATAATATTTATGTATATTCAAAGAAGTGCTGTTATTTATCTCTGGTCATGGCGATGGCAATGTCTAAAAAGAGAATAACCTACAACCCAATGTTAAGAATGTCAGTAAATCTTTGT
Organism: Argentina silus; assembly: GCF_951799395.1. NCBI lineage: Eukaryota > Metazoa > Chordata > Actinopteri > Argentiniformes > Argentinidae > Argentina > Argentina silus. The sequence goes on along the minus strand of NC_139655.1, from coordinate 22,434,082 downwards.
GCATCCCTTGAGGAAAATTCAGTTCAGTACAGCCTCTTTCAAATCCTCACTTGGAAGAAATAAAAAGGAGACAGCAGTCATTCAGCAACAATGTTTTTTTGTCACCCTACATCTAAACCTCTAACCCACAGAGATGAATACAGCCCTATCAGCCCAGTTGTACACTACTATGGAGTCTCTGTAAATGCTTGGCTACAGGAGGTGTGTATTTATAATGGGGTGCCTCTGAGTAGAACCGTGTGATAACAAATGGGCTGAATTCATATGTGCAACAACAGAGGACAGATCATGCAATAACTCACATTACTGGAAAATAGAAAACAAAGGATACAGCTGCGCTACTTTACACAATTCTATATTTGAGGCAATCTGTGATAACAGTATTTTCATTCCAGTTCAGTCCCATAAAATTACCATTAACATTACAAGTGATGCAGAACACAGATAAATGTAAAATGTCACCCAATTCTGCCAGGCGGATATTCCAGTTCCACAAGATTACCATCTCTGTCTGCTCTCTCCCACTGCACCTAGTCTAATATTTCATTTACAACATTTCGTAAGTTCATTTTCCTCTCATTGACCATGTAAATGACAAATCAATTTTCATTTAAAATGCTTGACTACAGACTGTTCCTGAAAGCTTAGCAATCTATGGCAGACCTTTAATGTGAGGGGAGCAATTCTTTTGGAAACCATCTGGTGAGAGAAATAAAATGAGTAATTCTGCACATGCTAACATCTCCTGGATAAGCAGAGAGGTACTTTAGCGGAAATATTGAATGTAATGTTAGGACGTTTAGAAAAATGTTTATAATAATAATACTAATGATTATAAATGATAATGATGATACTACTTATGATTATACTACTTATTATCATTATTATTGTTGATTTAAACTATAAACTATACCATTAAAGACATTCTGTGTTAAACAAATGTATATTTGCTTTTAAACACCAGCACATTTTCCATCCCATATTTGACTGAGCATGGGACAGAGGGAGCCAGGCTAGACTGCTAATGTAATGCATTGTTATAGTCCAGGAGTTGATGGAATGAGAGCTGGCTGGAGTAAGGCGAATGTGTTCCAACTTATTCATGTAATTTAATGCCAGTCTGAATAGCTCAAGTCATTTCAGGGTTCTCTGCACCGTCTCTCAGTCAAAAGAGAGCACTGTATACTCCCACACAAGCCTTTATTGTCACCTCAAATCAGTGGGCAACACACACTATTACTATATTATATAAAAGACGTGTACAAATAAACATGCTACAGTCTCACCCTATACAGTGTACAGTGCAGGTATGTGATGTGCAGCCAGTGTAGAGTGTATGTTTATGACATGGTGTTTGTTAAATGTCTCTCTGAGTGTGGTGCCACAGTGAGGGCAGATGTCAGGACCTGCTGTAGTGAAGCAGCCACAGACATATCTGTTTAGGATTGTTATTGTCCTCGACCACACTGGCATGAAGAGTGTTTACTCTCTACTCTTTCTCTCACTTTCTACTTTTCTCTTTCTCTCTCTCTCACCTTCTCCTTTTCCCTCTCTCTCTCTCTCTCTCTCTCTCTCTCTCTCTCTCTCTCTCTCTCTCTCTCTCTCACACACACACACACACACTCCCCCCTCTCTCTCTCTCTCTCTGTCTTCTCTCTCTCCCTCTCTCTCTCTGTCTCTCTCTCACTTTCTCCTTTTCTCTCTCTCCCTCTCTTTCTCTCTCTCTCAGGCTGCAGCAACTTGCTGTCCTGCATTATGGCTGAACCAGAGTGACAATGCCACCATCCACAACACAAACGACAACATGTGGCAAAGCTGGGATCTGTCAGGTCATTGTTATGATGAGTAAAGCTGTGTTTGTGTCAGACAATGCTAGTTTCTTACAGACACAGGATAGATTAAAATTACATATACCTTCCATAGGGAGTTTGTTGGATTTATTATAGGCTTATATGGTCTTATTCATAACAGTGCCATTCATGACGCAACAACCCAACTGCAAATTGAGAGCAAATCATCTACATGTTTTGCAATAATGTAGACTCACAGGTGAAATTGAATTACATCTCTACATCACAACAGATCTGAGATACATCTGAGTTTAAGCAATGTTTAAAGTCTCAAGGGATCTCTGTGTACAGTAGGTGTGTAGGTGCGTGTGTGAGCTCCAGTGAAAAACGCGTGCGTTTGATTCTAACCTTTTGAACACTGTTCTGTACATTTTGATTGGTGAGATTCCCCCCCCGCCCCCACCCCCCACTGTCACACTACGAGGCAGTCACCCCACACGTTTTTTTCCCATGCTGCTTATTGAAGACAAACAATAAACCAGTGGCAGATATCAATGGCGGAGATGAGAAGCCAGGCAGCCATATCTGCTGGGGGATTGCCTAGCGCAACCTGCCTCAGTCTCCTCTTCATCTCCAACACCACCTCTCACTCTCAATTATTTGGCTGCTGTCACAACAAATCAATCAAATTACCGCTCCAGGACTGTGTGCAGCTGCTCCTATTGCATCGCTAGTTGCATTAGCTTTGAAATGTATGAGGTCTACATTTTATCACTGTTATTTATTTAATGCTACTCTCTCTCCCCTGCGAGTCATCTTACAGCCGCAGCAGAGTTAAATCATTAAAGGGGACGACATGGAATACACACTCCTTTAGAAGACTTGAAATTAAACAGTGGAAGGGGGGGAGAGGGACTGGGAGAGATGCTATTGTGTTGAGGTAGAGATGGAGGGGTTGATCTAGGGAAGGTATGGGTAGAGATGGGGGTGATAAAGCAGTCTCTCTGATATTGTAGTATACGTTGATGTACAGCATGCATCCCGTGGAAGCATACAAACAAATTTTGCTTTTTAATTGCTTTTACAGTTATTCCCTCAAACACACCCACCCACCCACATGCATACTGTATGCACACACCCACACACGCCCGCCCGCCCGCCCGCCCGCCCGCACGCACACACACACTCATATACTGTACACACACATATCTACATTGTGGTGTCGCAATGTTTGACTACAAAGTAAGCCTGAATGGCATGTTTGAAATTCACCAACTGTGCCAACACTGAACGGTGTAAGGAGCTAGAGATGGAGAGGCACCCCAGGCTTCCTCAGAGCTGTGGCCCGGTGAGCTAACCTCTTAAAGGAGCGGCGTACCCCCGGCAGCAGTCAGCCGACCGAAAGAGATGGAGTCTGACATGGACTAACTAGTGTGGAAACATTTGTCTCTTTCCCCAAGGAGCCCACCCTTTGGTGCTTGTAATGAGCACAGCTATTTCCCTAATTTGTTTCATGCTATGCTAGAAACACTCACAACATAGGAACGATACCACCGCACGTTTCTCGTCAAAGCAGGATGCATGCCTTTGATTGGCAGTGACACAACTTCTCATTAGCGTTGGGTGAAAGGGACGCAGGCATTTATCAGGATCCCTGAGTGCGGTTTCGTGTTTCCTCCGGACGAGACACGGTAGCAGAGGAACAATGTGCTCACCTCACCATTAGAACTCAGCTCGCTCTGATGTAGTTAGTGTAGCACGCTGCCTGCCTGGGTCTCTGGCTGAGAGCAAATCAGATGGGATGTGCTCATTAATATGAAAGAGCTTCAGTAGATGTGCTTCCTGCATTACCTTTGAGTGAGTCAAAGAGAACTGCAGTAGACAGACGATGTTTCATTCCTTTTCCCCTCCATTGAGCATCAGAGCATTACAGCTGTGCTACTTTTGATCCAACTTGTACTACACGTAGTGTAATGCAGTACTGTCAATTACTGTTATGGAAATCATGTGATATGTAAACTGGGAAGGAAAATTCAATATAAATATGATCATGGTTTTATTCTATTGAATAATGTATTTGCAAATGTTTTTTTGTCTTTTTTTGTTGGCTTACAGTATGGTGGATTTTTCCAATGCAGATATAGAATAATGCCAACACATTTATCAGTCTTTTAATACATACGTAATCATCACATTCATAGACTTGGTGCGTGACCCTAACCTAGTTTGTATCCCTGTGAAGTCAGCGAGAATTGTGTGTACTGTGTCACAAAAGATAACTTTCTCCCTTGTTTAGTTTCAATGGGAATTTGTTTTTACAGAATGTGTCCTGGCATAAATCATTCTGACAAATAACAAGTTACACTGGTGCCTGTGTTTACCGCGTCTGTCCGCCACAAGATCACGCTCCGTTTTATTCAAGCAACAACAACAAGCTCCAACTTTACAGCACACAACCCCATTACAATGACTGTTATTCATCACCGTCTGAAGAAGGCTGCCTCAAACTCACAACTCTCCAGCCTTCCTCGCACACTCATCTACTCCACATTCATCTTTAAAGAAGGATCTTTAGATGAGTAGTGAGAAAACGCCTGGGGTGTCTAACGAGAGATAAGTCATCAAAGATGCTTAGCGGAAATCGCTTAGCTCCTCTTTGCCCTGCTTATATCATTTGTGAGAATGTTTAGTACCTTGCATAAAATGAACTGATAGGGGAGAGCACAATGGGGATTACCTAGCCAATGCTGCTAAAAAAAGCACACTTTAGACAGTCTGTCAGAGACTTGTAGAAAAGTGTACTAGACTTATCCTGGTTTTAGGCACTGAATATTTATTCTATGCCACCCCACCCTCCCATCCCGGTTTCCCAAGACAAACAGCCTTAATAGTCGCTCATTAGTTGGGTCATTACATTTAAACACAGTCAGAGCCCAGAGCTCTTCACGCCCCGCCCCCTGGCCTGGAGTCTCATTACTTGCGCTCTCGGTTTGTCTGTGTCTGTGATCTGATGCTAATTAGTGAGCAGCATGCGAGGCTGTAAAACACACTTGCTCCCGAGGTCGTGAAATGAGCTGACTGGTCCCCGGCTACAGTGGGGCACTGCATTAAACGTGTGATTAATCAGGTCTGGGTGAGAGCCTGGGGGGGGTAGTGTGTGTGTGTATGTGTGTGTGTGTATGTGTATGTGTGTATGTGTGTGTGTGTGTGTGTGTGTGTGTGTGTGTATGTGTGTGTGTACTTATGCGTGTGTGTGTGTGTGTGTGTGTGTGTGTGTGTGTGTGAGTGTGTGTGTGTGTACTTATGCGTGTGTGTGTGTGTGTGTGTGTGTGTGTGTGTGTACGTGTATGTGTATGTGTATGTGTGTGTGTGTGTGTGTGTGTGTGCGTTTGACAGAGGTGCTGTGCCAGCAGGCCTCACTCTGCGTGGCTATGATGAGCACAGACAGGGGAGAGTGGACGGAGAGCTGTGTGGCCAGAGGGCCCTGGACACAGTCAAGACATTTAGCTTCACTCGTGACTTGTGTCACTTTCTCTCCACAGAGGGCCCCTCACTGGCATCCCCCTTCAGAGAGGAAGGAAGTGTGAACGGGCAGTCTGTCAATGCGAACGCTTAACAAGAATTTGCCGACAAGGCATTTCTCTCTAATGTGAGCTTCTTTTTGCAACAATTTATTTCTTATTTCTTGATCACATGACTGAAAGGGGTTTTGTTCTCTTCTCTAAACATTATGACAACGTGTTTGTCAGTCAGTTATCACTCTGGGCCTCTGGGCTGTCCCACATCCAGTATACTCTCTACAGTTGTTGACGTGTGAGACAGGCCTGGTGGGCCCATTACCGTCCTCTTTGCTCCAGGATACATTGAGAGGCATCAGTCAGTGGGCAGACGTGCGTTGTATTAAAAGCTCACCCCATAGCGAAGGATGGACAGTGTTATTTATGCATGTTTGTGTCCATTAGCCTTCTACAGTACCTCCACATTTCCTCACTCAAAACCATCTGTCCATCCATAACCCTCCTTTGAAGGGGGGAGACTCCTCTAGTCTGCACTTTGTGCTTCCCTGGCATTATTGTAATCTCCAGCCCCCTACCCCCCCTACCCCCCCTCCACCCCACCCAACCCAAAAAAATACACTTCTTTACATGCAGCCTGGCATCTTTTTACATTAGCAAAGGCCCCTCTCATTCAAGATTCATGACTGACGGTTTCCCCATCCATCACTCAATCTAATGGTATAAAAGAGACAATGTTTTAAACATTAAAATGAAAACCATTTACAACTATGATCAAAAGAGAACACATGGGCATTAAAGTTTAAAAGGCGAGGATAAGTACAGCCCATGTGGATGGACGGATGGATGGATGAGGTGGAAAAGAGAGAGTAAAAGAGGAGAGTACAGTGCACTCTTATGCAGAGGAAAGAGACATAAAGTGCTTTTGCGCTGCGCTGCAAAACGCTGACCTGTAATTAATATGGTTCTTCCTTCTGGCAAGTGGAGGATGGCGGCTTTTTGGAACAGAACCCCCCAAAGTCTTTTAATGTGCTCTGGGGTTTATCTAACATATTTTACAGGTCAGTATTAGACATCACCTGTGTAGCAGAGCATACACAGTACAGTGTAGAACAAAATGTTTGACTTTGGTGCATGGGGTAACAAATGATTACTGCTGTTATCTTGTCATTGCTTATATACTGTACATGCAGTTATTCCATATCCTTACCACGGTTCAGGAAAAACTTTAGCAAAGGCTGAACTATTGTACAGTACATGAGAGTTTATGGTGAATGAGAGTTTAGAATTTTAGACAAAGTCACATTGAGTCCAATTCAAACTGTTAGAATTCAGTGCTGGATGTATTAGAACTTAAACTCTTTCTCTTTGTGTCGTTCAATGACTGCAAGACTGTATTATGTCAATGGAGAACCCCTCATACATTACATATAAACCTAACTATGGAGATACCTAATTCCCCCTCTCCCTGTTATAATGGTTTGGCTCGGACAACAGCTGTTGGAGCTGAACTGTTGGAGGACAATCTTACCTTGCAGGTTCTGTAGGGGGAGGGTCATGAGCCCCCCTGCAGCTGCAGCAGCCACCAGGCCTTGGAGGTTGGCAGTGGGGAGGGAGAGCACCAGCCCCTGCTGCCCGCCCAGGTGCCCGCCCGTGTTGAAGGGGATCAGTATTGGCTGGTTCAGGCTTGGCGCGCCCCCCGACATCACACCACCTACGGCGTTGGCCAACTGCTGAGCCACCAGCAGAGACTGGAACAAACACATACAAACAAACAAATAAACACAAACAGTTAAAGAACCTTGTTACTGAATTCCACAATGTACTACAGTAAGAATGAAAAAGTATTGATGGCACAGTACATTAGAGCCAACACAGGCTTCAAATCCCTAATATGAATACAATAGTAGAGAGGTGCATCACATTCACATCATATTTCATCAGTGCAGTAGCAAATGTTTTTAAATGGGCATGGCAAGGACGAAGAATCGTGCTATAATATACATCTCAAATCAAATTGAGGAATCGATGAGAAAATAGGGTCAGCACGCTCGAAAAGCAGATGTCACTGAAGTGACTGAAGTACTCTAATCAATGTGTTTTTGATGAATGCAGTTGTTTTTTGTTGCTGACTTGTGTGCTTTGCTTCATGTCACTGAGTGACAGTTAAATCACACTGCTGTGTGTGTCAAAATAAATTCAACCCCTCGATGGAGAGCAGCGCAATTCCTTTTCAGAAAGATGCAGAGTGGTTTGCATTTCAACACAATGAACCCATCTCTGATACCATTGAATCTGCCATAGAATTGTTCCATGCACTTTCAATAATATCAGCATTTTCCCTCTTTTGGTGGGAGAAGAGGTACTTCACTCACTTCATGTCAGCACATTCACTCGCATATTATTCAAAGTTGAATTTGTGCAGTCTGACCCACTGAGGCTAAGATCTGTTATCAGGGACTCACTGGGAGATTTTGCCCAGTGGAAAAGCAGTTTGGATATAGTTTTTCAAGAAAGTGGGTTTGGCAGAGTGCTTTGAACCAATATATAATTCCTGTTCTTTACACCAGATGGAGAGGGTTGTGTCATCGTTGACATAGAGTATAGTAACATCAACATTTTCACTCTGATCTGATTTATCTTTCAATTGGTCAGGCGCAGAGTGTATTCATATGACATCATCAGGGGAAACAAGGAAGACAATTGGCCTTCAGTGCATGATGTAAAACAAACATAAAGTAAACTGTTTGTATGCCTTCCAAAATAGCTGTAGTGCCTTTAGATATAGAGTATGAACAGGGAGGAAAGTGCTTCACATCTTTACTGTACTGTATGTCCAAGCCTATGCTAATACAACTCTTAAACATTCTAGCTCAGCTCCTCTATGCCTGCCTGCCTGGTTGGCTGCCCTGTGGCTTCTAGTCCCCTGACTTCTCCACTGTGACCTGAGCCCACCAGCCTTTAACTGCACTTGTCAGCTATCTGCTTCTGTTTTGCATGGGGCGTCTGCAGCTAGCAGAGAGGGGAGGGAGAGGAAGGGGTGGACTGGTGCGAAGATGCCACCATACTCCCAGACCTGGTGCTCCTGGGTGACAGCCGTGTCACTAAGATAACCCTGCATGGTGCGGAGAGCGTGCACCAGCCCCGACATAATCACAGTTTAAGGAATGTGATGTTACATGAGTTTAAAGCCAGGAGGCTAAGAGAGATTTGAAGGTGAAACACAGGACAGGGAAGTAACTGTAACAATTGGAAAAATGTGTTTTTCAATGACAGAAGGGATTTTGTTTAAAAGAGAGTCTGGAGACCAGTCAATGTGCCAGTAAATAGAAGTGTACATATGGCAACTGTTTCATGTGAACAAATGGACCCAACAACATACCTTATTTCATCAGCAATAATGATTTGGTTCTAAATGTTAACTATTCTTTCAACATTCATTACATGTTACAGTTTGCTTTGAAACCCTACAACAATTCACAAGAGTGACAATGGCTGACTGCTTTGAAAGCATTCAACATGACATTTGTCATTAACTTTAAATAAGGAATTAGTCATTTGAAAGCTCAAAGAAGCCTCAAAGGACAATAACAAAGGCGAGCCCTTTTGTCTGCCACCATTGACATATGTTTAATCTTGCTTTTTAAACTAAATTTCGTCTTGAATTGGAGTAGCAGATAATCAAAGACAAGTCTTTGAAGATTTCATCTTCCAGTCAAATGAAATGAGATTCCCACGCCTGACACTGAAGACAGCGCTACATGGAAGGGAATAATATTAAAAAAACAATTCTACATACATCAAATATAGTCCTGATTTATCATTGCAGGCACGTGTTCGCAAGCTTCTGAGCACTTCAAGTAAATAAGACCCCTTGCTGTTTGTCTTCAGGGCTGTGTTTGCTGGGCGCCTCATGGCTTTGAGAAGAGGTGTTAAGAATTGATTTAATCTCTTTCTACCATAAAATAATAAAGGCGAGTATGCAACGGGTGGCACATATATACATTTAATCTGAAGATCACCTGTGGATAACTAGCATCTTACCCCCATCCAGCCACAAAGTGAGCTAAAATTCCAACGCATCCGCACAATTGCCTAATGCAGAGCATTACAGTAAATAACCCAGTCTGTTTCCTGTGGGTGTCCGAATAGTTGTGCATCTCCCTCTCCTGTGTTAGGCTTCCCTGTCTCTCTCCACACACATCTCTAGTATGGCTGCCTAGTACAGCACTGTGTGTATTTGGCATGCCTGACAGCTGAGTGTTGAGGAGTGGTCTCTTAGGGAGAGGACACGTGGGTGTGTATGTGTGTTTGTGGGTGTGCGTGTATGTGTGTGTAGGTGTGTGTGTGTGCTGGTGTGAGTGGGGGGCTCTGGATGGGGGGCTAGGATCTAGATGAGGTGCCCTGCTTCTCTGCCCATCAGGGAAGACGCAGGCCTTTCAATCTGCCTGGCAGCTCTAGCACTGAGAAATTGCCCATAATCACCCAGATAGCAGACTTTTGTCATCCTAACAGCGAGTGGGGAAACCAGGGGGGGAAGGTGGATTCATGTTGGGTAAACTACCCTAGGATAATGGTTGTTCCCACAATATCCGGCTCTGCAGTGAGAATCTATCAAAACATATTGATCCTGGAACACGAGAATTGGTAATGGCATGTGGAGCGCCTTTGTTTCTGAAAAGTGTTAGCTTCACTGAGACTGTACTGACAGCATTAATATATTAGACTGTGACTGTTGGGGGAACAGCCTACTGAAGCTGAAGCTCAAACACAACTTTAAAAGATTAGTCCATTCTATCAGATTCCCTTTTATGGATCCATGTATTAAACAGTGAACATACTGTATCTCTCATCACCATAGGGTTTTTAATCAGGCTTATTCTGTACTCACTCACTGGAAACAGAGAGAGTGATTCACTAAGGGATTCACACTCTGAAAAAACTGGCTCAATGCTCTCAATGACTCGATTCCCCTCACATTTCCTCTTTTGTTTACCATGATGAGGATTGATTGAGTGTGGAGCCCTCCATTGAATAATACTGAGTGCTATGTGAGTGACAGTATGTGTGTGTGTGTGTGTGTGTGTGTGTGTGTGTGTGTGTGTGTGTGTGTGTGTGTGTGTGTGTGTGTGTGTGTGTGTGTGTGGTGTGTGTGTGTGTGTGTGTATGTGTGTGTGTGTGTGTGTGTGTGTTTTCAGAGAGGTGACAGTGAGCGGCACTAATGAGATAGATGTTCATTAGACACTGTTGAGCCACCAAGTCAATACATCTGATTGCTGGTACGCTCTTATTGAGCTATTTAGTAGGGTTGGGGGTTGTGTGTCTTTGTGTTGAGGAGTGCAGCGGATATGTAATACCTCTATTTATTGCTAATCAAGAATATAAGGCGGTTACAAAGACTTGTGATGTATTGATTAATTCAGAGGAGGATTTGAGATCATTTTGAGAACATTTTGATGTTTTGATATGTGTTGTTGATTGTGTGTGTGTCTATCAGGCGCTGTGTGTTTGGGTTCAGGTGCAGCAGAAGACACTCACCTGTGGTCCTACTGAGTAGGCTGGGTGATTCTGGCCCAGCTGACTCTGCTCTGAAAGACTGCTGCTGGCATCAGATTGGACAGAGCCATCACGGGCCCCTGGGAGAGAGAGAGAGGGAGGGAGAGAGAGAGAGGGTGAGAGAGAGAGAGAAATACAGATATACTATAACATTAAAGCAACCATAAACCGACACAAACACAAATGAACATACAAATACACACAGACACACACAATGCCAGTCCGTGATGTCACACAGCTTCTAGTAAGGCAGGATGGAGGGATGGGGGGGGGGGGTGGTTTGTGTTTAAGTGCTTTATCAGTAACCCTCTGCAGCATGCTTAACAATCAGTGGTGAATAAATTACCAGCCCAGCTGAGAGGCTCATTGACGGGGGCTGATGGACGCCAGCCGCTCCCCGACGGCCTAGATTACAGCTGAGGGATGGAGCTGAGCTGAGCTGAGCTGAGCTGAGCTGAGCCACAGAGCAAACACACGGGGCCACATTATCCATCCATTTACATGGCTGAGTATCACTCATCTAGCCCCCACCCCTTGTCCTCTCCTCTCTGTGCCTGCGGCTATGAGACACAATTAGACCTGTTAGCTATGAGGGCACAGCGGAGCACATCAGATCAGACAGAGACATGATAACAGGCCTGCTGATGGCTGCAGAGAAAACAAAGAGCCACTCAGGGTAGGGGGCTAAGGTGATGGCGGGGGGTGGGACACACACACACACGCATGCACGCATGCACGCATGCACGCATGCACGCATGCATGCACTGACTATTGGCTCTTATAACATTATCTATCTCTTAGTACAAGCTTAGCTTGTGGGTGGAGGAATCAAAATGTTTTGTGACCATGCTCTCAAAATACATTCCACTAGACCTGCAGCTTGCCCCTATAAGGCTGCTGTATTCATTGTGTCTAGACGTAATACTGTATGGATGGTTGTGTATTAAGTGAAATAATTCAAGTGAGTTATTCAAATAAGGCCCTAAGTCAAGCATTTGATTTTAATAAAATAAACCATCTATGCTTCACCGAAGTCAAGAATAATGGCTCAAATAATATGGGTAGACATTAGCAAAACAAGCTTTGTGTTAAAGCAGTTATGCAGCAATGGCAATAACAAACACTGCTTTAAAACATGCTGTATATCGCTGCCTTATAAGTTTGAAGTGGAATTTGTAAAAGAAGAAACCAAAGAAAACAACGTGGGAGAGAGGTACTCTAGAAGGTCAAAGAACATGAACAGTGGGACCTCAATTTAGGCAAGTTAGGCGATTCTAGCGGATAAAAGCTTTTATAATTCCACAGAATGACCTCCTGACAAACACAGCATCTTTGACTTCATTGAACAAAAGACTCCCATGCATTGAATAAAAGACTCCCATAAAAAATGTCTGGTAACCATTGTACAGACACTGCAAGGACTGCATCTAACTAAAATACTTTTGCTCTTGAATTCTTAACCAAACTGAACACAGTCATACAAGCACAAGCACTGTTTTTTGTCTCCTTCACAAAACCTGATTCAGGCTTTAGGACTATCAAAGATTCTAAACCACTCATTGTCTGTCTTGTGTAACTGCGCAAATGTGTGCATTACATCTAAAACCGCTCTACCATACAACAACATCATCTCATCTTTACATAAAATTCAAATAATTGGTGAATGTCATGACCTACCAAATGAACCTCAAGCATTTGATGGTTGATTTGAAAGCCCGGGGGGGGGGGGGGGGGGGGGGGGGGGGCCTGCTTTCCTGGCTGGTTCCTACCTCTGGCTCGCTGGGCCAGTGTCTACTGTAGATATTGGTCCACATACCCCCTAGCTTGTCAACCTTATACCGTCACTTAGTATTTGACGGTGCAGTCTCTTTTCACCCATTATTTCTCCCATTATGGGTCACACACAGTCCACAGTCCTGTAGATGGATTTGAAGACAGGCTGATTAGTAAACTGGTCTGAAAATATGATGACAGTCGATGGCTAAAATGGTAACCACTATATTCTATTTACATGTGTTTACATGTGAATTACTCTTTGTGTTTGAGCCAAAGGGAATGCCTTGATCAACTGCTATCAATTTAAGTGTTTTGGGTTAATTGTGTCATAGAAGAAGGGGCACACCTAGCAGACATCCTGTCTGCGATCAAATCGTTACACCCCTTTTTCTCTATTTTGATATTTGAATGTTTCATAGATGGGTGTATAGTTATATTTGATCTTATTTTAACGTGTGTTTTATGAATAGTATGTTAATGTCATTTCCATTCTTGTGTGATTTTTCTTTCCAGTATTTTGATGTGTGGGCCTCTTTGGCTCAGTTGGTAGAGCATGGCGTTAACAGCACTAAGGTTGTGGGTTTGATTCCTGTTGGGACCATATATACTGAAAAATTTATGCACTCACTGTAAATTGCTTTGGATAAAAGCGTCAGCTATAAATGGCATATAATAACATTCTGCAGAGATTCAGTCTTTTTCTCGTCCTTTGCTCTATAGGATTTAAATCAAACTTGTACACTAACTATTCTACATTCCCTCTGGCGATCTAAGACTTGAGTTCAATGCTCACTTCAGTCCAACCCTATTACAAGCTTTTTTTTTAACAGTGGATCATATGTGTATGTTTTATACCCAATTCTAATATTCCAAGTTATTTGTAAATTTCATCCTCATTCTTCATAATCTCACACAGTATTCAAAGCAATCCAAAAATGTTCTTAGACACTGAAATTATTAAGTCAGTCAAGCATCTCATTCAAATTTGTTAACATTAATCTTACATTTTTAATCATTTGCCATTGCTTAATGACTCATGTAACTGCATATTAACCACAACAATAACCATCATGAATGTCAACACAGAGCGGTAATCTTGACAGCAGAATTGAGCAGTGAGCACTGGCAACGGTTAATCTAATTAGCATATCCATCCCATCTCAATAGCACGGATGAAATAACAACTGCTTGACTTTGTTATACTCCTCCAATCAAAAAAGTCACTCTTCTCTATTATTGATGAGCGAATCAGAGTTTACAGAATGCATGACAATACCATCAATAAATAATGAATGTATAAGTAGTGGGGCTTCACCAGTTGTGAATATTATATTCCATTTGATAAGCAGTGCAGAAGGATGGCTTATTAAATAACTGCTGTATGCCTTTCATTGCATCATCTTACAATAACTTAGCAGCTTAAAGAGAAACCCTGATCCCCCTGCAAATATGTGTAACGTTAACAGATTTAGCTCGGGGGGGAAAAATCGATAATAAATAAATGCACATGCACATCTTTTCCCTAAGGTGCTGGTATGATTTCTTTCACTAAATTAAAAACCTGACAGAAGAAATATCCAGGGAGTCAATCTTCAATTCCCTTTTATTGCACAATGTGTCGTTCTTTTTAACCTGCTTATCAAATCTGAATGTCTCTTAAGTGGATTTCCTTTTATGCATTAGCCCTGGACTGACAATAGCTTTGTAATGGCATGTGGAATGATAAAAGGTCTGCTGAAAATAATATTTTGCGTCCATTTCATATACAGGTCATCTGGTAGATAAAATTGAATTAATGAATGTCTAAGATGACGTGGAGATGGGACAGTTTTAGTGCATGTATGAAGTGCATGTATGAAGTATTGTTTGTTAAGAAAAGAATGCTGTTTCAAATGAATGAATGTATGTATTTTTGTTGAATAGCTTTGTTGAATAGCTAAGCCCTCTATGGTCCACATTGGCATGCTTTCGCTTGGACATAATGGATCTCTTAGTATTCTTAGTCTCAGTATTGTTGCACATACTGTACTGTACCATTGAACTTTACAGTGTTAAATGTTTGTATATAAAATCTGATTTATTCACTCTGTGCTGTTTTTAGCTCTACTGGAAACTAAACACTACCTACAAAATGCAGTTTAATCACAGTCAAGTCCTCTATACTTTACAAAAATAACGATTTGCTATTACACTGATCGGTGGGAGCTTTGGAGTGGCTTATGATGTGGAAATATTCACAATATCAGTCGCTACATAAATTCTCCTGCATTGATCGCCTAAGTGGCAACTGCAGAGCAGCTTTCAATGCCACAGAAGGAAAAAGGGCTTTCTATGGCGTGCAAAGAGCTATATTTAATTGACATCATTTGCTATGCGTCTCAATGCAGAGTGCTGCCCCAAGGACACCACCACACAAAACAATTAGCCAGGATTTCATAAGGCAATCAGCATGCCACCTACTCTAATTCAACCGCTTCATACATTGACCATCTGAATGAAATGGGTGTTATTGAAGGCTTTGTGTTTGACTTAGTTTTCGCCCCAGTGCATTTATGAATCAATTCTTAGTCCATAAAAGAAGCTTTAACACTTTTAGTAATGCTATTTTAGTGAAAATGCATTTGGATAAATGCATCAAGTACGTTCTGAGATGTGGGAGAGCCCTGGTAATGATTTATGCTTTTCAAAATCAACCAGCCTGACAAAAGCTACCTTTTTTATGGGTCTTTACAAAAAGCCTGGCTGAGTGCAACTGTTTGAGTCTGTCTGACTATTTAGCTGGTCACATTGGGTGTGATATATTGAGAGTGATAAAGCTTTCCATCTCAAAACAGTCTATTTATATCTTTTATGACAACATTAATTAACTGAATCAGTTGAATTGTGAAATTATTCCTAATCAGTATGCAAACAAAATGTAAGAATCTTTTCTTTAAACTTATCATACAATATCTGTTTGTAAAATGTGAATGCTTGTTCATGATCATTGTTGATTGTTAAACAAAGGACAGTATAAGCCCATGCAGGACAGAGGATGGATGGGTGGCCAAGCATCAGAGTGGGCCAAACAAATGACAAGTCACATCATACACAAGGTTTAATTCTGTCAATACGCGACCAATTGTGCTGGATTGTTTGGCCATTGATTTCACTAATGCTGCTGGAAAGCATGACGTGAGCTTTTATGGGGTTGGCATACACACATCATGCACTACGTACTGTACACACACACACACACACACACACACACACACACACACACACACACACACACACACACACACACACACACACACGAGAGAGAATGAGGAAGAGAGAGGGTAGAAGAGAGGGGGAGGAGGGGGGGGGGCAGAGAGAGAGAGAGAGGTCTCCTACTCCCTAGATATTCATACAGTACATTATGCTTGAAAATACTTCCCTCAAGAGAGGGGTCAGAGAAAGAAGGTAATATACTGTACACTGCAATATAATCATACACCATCCGTGTGCCAGAACCAAGACAAATGTGCTAACATGCTGTACAGTAATACTCTCCACCTGTCTCCCTACAGTAGAGGCCTATGTGGAGGCATCTGAAGGTCCAGATTGAAGTATCTCTTTTCTCTTTCATTCAGCACTCTGAAGCCCTCAACAATAACACAGGGCTTAATGTGCTGCCAATAACCCCTGCTCCTCTTGGTTTAGATGGCTCCCCATGGACGAGGAGGAAAGTAATACTCTGTTTAGAGACCAGGGAGAAGAGGCTGCTAGCTGGTTACAGGTCAATAGCATTTTTCGGAGTTTGAACACACCAGAGACCCGAGTGCTGAGTGGCTTGCCTGTAATACCATTAGCTGCATTACATCCGTACCAAGTTTGGAGAGCTGTCATTTCCTTAATTAAGAGCCCAGCATGGGTCTCCACTGGTCACAGGGCAGGCCAGTCTCTCTGGGCCTCTCGCATTAAAGTTGTACTTCTGCTGGGCAGAGAGCATAGACTTTACAGATAGAAATATCTCCCTCGCTCATTAATTATTCAGCAAATAAGTGGAATTAGGGAGTTGAGGTATTTCACATGAGAAACAGAACAGCAAAGCACTGGACAGCATGGATTGGATTTTTCACTACAGCAGTTCTTCTTCTTTAGGGTTAGGGTTAGTAATTCTGGAGTAATTACAGAGCCACACCAGAGAACACCGGAAGGAGGGAGGGAAAGAGAGAGAGAGAGAAAGAAAGAGGTATAGCGACCTCTTCAAAATCTCTTTGTGTTGTTTACATGAAAATGTGTTAAGAAGTGTTTCCTCTTACAATGACACACACATGTGTGCTGCTTTCTATTATATATACAGCAAAATGATAGATTTCTTGTATAGACCTCCCCTGTAACTGTTGCTACTGAATGGCGACTAGGTACTCATCTGTATGTAAATGTTGCTCTTCATAACAGAGAAGGAGCATAGTCCAATATTTATCCTCTCACTCATGGCCAAGGGTCTCCCTCCAACAATGCTCTCTGTAGAGAGATTGGCTCTGGCCCTACTCTTACCGGTCTCTCTCTCTCTCTCTCTGCAGTAGAGAAGCAGAGAAACCAAGAGGTGCTGGAGCACAAGAGGAAGGGAAGAGGAGAGGAGAGGAGGAGGTAAATTGGAGAGAAGGGGTAATGCTCATTTCAAAGGTCAAGAAGGAGACGATGTGATGAAGAGAGAGAGACGGAAGGGGGGATGGAGAGGACCAAGAGGAGGGAGTGGAAGAAAGAGAAAGAGAGAGAGAACACTTTGCACATGACCACATCTGTTGCGGCCCATTCTCCTCATTCCCCAAGCAATGTAAACCTGATTACCTTCAGGGTTGAAAGAGACAAATAACAATCCAAATTATTATTCCTTATCCTTTTATGGCCATCAGTAAGGCGTGGATGGACGCTGAGATCAGGGCTTGCCTGCCTGAGAGTACTCTAAGCCTTTTAGGAGAGGAGGGGAATGTCGAGGTGCCTCCCTCACTATTGATGGGCGCCTCTCCTTAAATTACTTAAATGATATTTGTGGTAAATAGGATTCCACCAGATGCCCCCTTCATCCCTGTCCTGCAAGAGGGCCTCTCTCTTCTTTACTCATCCCTCCCTGACTATATCCCCCCACCTCCTGTTTTTTTCACAAAACCTTTAGCATTATTTTATACCCAAATTGCTTTACATCACAAACATCGAAAACCTTTTGAGTAGTGTAAAAAAGTAATTTCCCAAAGTATGATTCTATGTCATCATTTCCCCAAAGTATCTACAGTAAAAACTGACGTTAAAACAAAGAGAATCATGTTTCGAGGTCTATTTGAACATTAGCATGCACATTCAAATCAATGATGTCAAATCAATGGAATATATATATATATATATATATATATATATATATATATATATATATATATATATATATGTCTATGATTCAAATGTAACATGACAGCACACCCTGTCCAAAGAGTGTCCATCAGCCTGCGTTGCATCTGACCAAGCGAGAACAAGTGAGGGACAATTAGAGGCAGCCAGTGGCGTCTGTGGTCGTGGGTGGAGACAGAGACAGAGACAGGGGGCCGGTGTGGTGCGGGGCGATGCAGGGGGCTAGACACCCACATGTCACGCTTGACACATCATCCTGGACCCCTCAGGCTATCCAAGACTAATGCTGCTTCAATGTCCCACTTTCTACCCCCAAGTCCCACCGAGCACCCACCCCACACACCCCCCCCCTGCCCCCCCATACCCTACTCTTCTCATCGCCCCCACTGTCATAATGGTATCATGATAATAATGGATTACACTATGGTATAGCATGGTATAGCATCTATCATCCCAGGATACTGCATAGCACACCAGTCTGTACAAGAGTAGGTTATACTTCACATCATCTCCCATGTGAAAAAGCGTACAGGTACTAACCCAAATGAGGTTTTCTCTAGCTCACTCTAAGCTAGAGGTTGGCTTGACAGTGTTTGAATTTGAATGTAAAGTTCTTAGTTTTCCTTCCCTGTGGTGGAGTTATTTACTAGTATCCATTGGTGTACAGTAACAACAAACAGAGGATAGAAGCAACCCTCCACTCGCTCTGGCTGAATCTACTTTCTCTCTCTCTCTCTCTCTCTCTCTCTCTCTCTCTCTCTCTCTCAACGTTCTGTGGTGCCGTCACACAGTGGAGGGAGACAGGACAGACTATCGCTTTGAAGCCCATAACTCCATTCCCGGGAAAAAAGAAGCATTGCAATGTCATTCCACATCCTCAGATATGAAGGGGAAAAACATAATAACTTCTCGATAGCCTGGATCCCAACTGCCCTACACCCCCCCCCCCACCCCCACCTCATCCACACACACACACACACACACACACCCTTCTCCCTTCTTCCCTCAATCTTTGGTTTCAAAGGAAGCGAATCAGCCAGAAGGACAGAAGGTTATGCATTAGTACTGGTCATTGCTCAAAGAGCGAGAGTTATAAATAATAAAAGGTTGTGAAGGACACAGGGGCTGTAGTGTAGGAGAGACATCTGTTGGTTCACGCCACGCGAGTCAAAGACAAGGATGTAATTTCCATTCCGAAAATGTGACCCTTCCAACTTCAATTATCTCAACAACGACGAGCGCGTCAGTGTAGAGACTTGTAACGTCTCTTTGTTTAGCTCGACATGAAGAGTATGTTGATATTGCTTATGGAACCCAGACTATATGGCATATTTTTCTTTGATAAAGATTTTTACTTTAAAAGGGTCCTCCTGAGCAGGAAAATAAGTGCATTTTGATATTGATTCCATTTCTGGTAGAAAGAACTCTATGTTCTTTGCTTTGCAATAGTTCATTATAAAACATGCATGTTTTCAGTTTCAACCATATGCTCAATATATGGGTTGGATTAATGTCACTCCCTTTGAAGTGCTGAGTGTCACTGAGAGTGCTGTCTACATGACTGGGTTTTACATTAACTGAAAATGGATGACCTTCTCTACTTTCCAACTCAAAAACAAGAGGGCCTGCCTGTCATCCTTGTTTTCCTGCTTTCCTGCTCCTCAACTCTATCTGAGCTGGGATTGTGTGACTACAGACCACAGGCGCTCTGGGGCGCATTAGTGAATGTATTACACCTGCTTTATAGGCATGCTTTAAGCTGGTTTTCACGTTTGCGCAGACAGCTGAAATCCTCATAATGAGATCCACCTCCTGAGGAGAGACTCCTTGTCCCTTCTCTGCCTCCTTTATCCTGTCTTATTTACTGAGCCCCCATTCAAGACACCAGGGTTTGTGCCACTTTATTACTTAACCTCTGTGCAGAACATTACGAGCCTCTTTGCATTAGCAAGCAGCCAAACAGAACCCCCCCTCGTCCTGTTAAGCTGATTACACACAAATAATAAGGAAGGGGGGTTGCCTCCAGCGGTGTGTGTGTGTATGTGTGTCTGTGTCTGTGTGTGTGTTTGTGTGTGTGTGTGTGTGTGTGTGTGTGTGTGTGTGTGTGTGTGTGTGTGTGTGTGTGTGTGTGTGTGTGTGTGTGTGTGTGTGTGGAGAGAGAGAGAGAGGTTCAGGGGATGAGTAGCAAGTGGGAGAGTGGGATTGTGTTTTAGGTGTATGAGTTAGAAGCTGATCGTAATGGCCTCTCCAAGATGTCTTCTCAATGTCTTATAACAGCCCAATAACCATGAATGATGAATCATGAAATCATGTAATAGGCCTAAAGTTTGAAGGGACAGAATGTTTCTTCCCTGCGCTAAACTTTTTAGAGTAGCTAAGCATTACTATCAAAACTGGAGACTACTCTTCAAGGATTTTGAAGGATTTTTTTTAAGGCTTTTTTCATTTGAATATAAAAATATATTGTTGAATATTCAAGAATATCAGATACCAGTGTACCAGTATACCACCAATATACAGTAGAGTAGATATGCATTGTCAGATCATAAATATTGTATCTCTTCAAGACCAATCAGTAGACCATTGCCTTGAAAATGGAACACATAATAAGGTAAAGTAGTGTTTTACAGTAAGTGATGTCCCTCTGTCGAGACTTTGTGTTCTGAACAACCTCAAATCACATAAATCGATACAAAATTCCTTTTCCCCCCTCTTGTTGTCTGTAGGTGACCTTTGTGAAAATGTTCCTCCATTTTGGCAGAATCGGTATAAGTGCAGACCATTTCATGTAGACAGTAAGTGTATGAAATGAGTGCCCCTGTCGTTCCGGCCTGGCTCTCTTTGACAGCATGATGATAGAAGCGTCACATCCTTGGGAGAGTAAATGCAAACTGACAAGAGATGAGCCTTCGGTTGCTGAATATAATACCGAATTGTGCTCCGAGTGTCTTATTATCTTGTCTGTTGATGTTTGAAAGGGGGAGATTTGCTTGAGAAGAGAAAACAGAAACTGTACACATCCACGCCATCTCATCCTCTGAAGAAAAAAAAAGTAGTTTGGCCTTCTAACTACCGAATGTCCATTTTTCCCAGGAATAAACAATGGCCGTCACCAGGATTTTTGTGGGGCCTTACAGCTGCTGATGGCTGGAGTGGAAAGACTATTTGCACAACCGCGAGAAATTAGCTTTTAAGGAAAGAGAAAAACCTTTCATAAGTGAGGTAAGCATGTGGTGGGTGGATGTTGCGGCAGGGTGAGGTAGACAACAATGACCCCCACTATCAGTGTATACCCAGTGACCTCCCTGATCAATGCTCTATAGGTTATAGCTGACATAAACATACTGTATGTACTCACAGCTAACAACCTATAACCCCATACACCGTAAGAGTAGAAAGACAAATAAACCCAACAAAATCAGAACCCACTTCCTGCACAGAAGGTGAACCGAGACACACTTGTATGACACCAGACACTCACAAAATGCTCTATACCCCATACAAATTCAAGCTGCAGAGAATGAGAATGTCTGGAACATGAGGGCAAAAATATCAAAACAAGAAAAAAACAAATCCATACTGTACATTGACTTTGTCTGATAAGCTCTTTATCAATTGTGAGCTTTTTTACAATACCTTTCCTTGTCACAAATCTACTTAAGCTAAAGGTGAATGCTACATCGCAGTATATAATACCTCAAAACGGATCGTCCACGTCATTATCTCTTGCTGTACAGTATGTATTGACACCATCAGATAGAAAGAGAGAAACAGTGAGAGAGAGATGTGTGAGCTTCCTTTCTTTCACTCTTTCAGGTATTTCCATCTCTTGCCTCTCAACCCTGGAATTATGGCTTAACAAATTATCCTCAGTGAATTCAGACTCTTCAGCTCCACGCCTCCATGTCTGAATAAAGGCTCTTTCAGCCCCACACTCTCCAAGGACAGGCTTTTGTTGACTGATGCATGGATATTTCCAAGAGCGACTGAGGCTGTGTATAGCCGTATTGTGCATGTTTTGAATCACGTCTCTAATGTTTACATTGTCAGTACCCACATAAGAAATCATTATCGTAATACACAAGAAGAAATTGTCCTTCATGATTTCTGATAAAAAAATAAAAGGTGATTCTATGACCATAGAGAGACTTCAGTACACTCTACTTATAAGCCACATCTAAGATTGAGTTGAGCACATCATAGTATATCATATATAGTATATACACACAGCCCTGCCATGGCATAACATCACACTTCTCTTTTTACCTTTTTTTGCAACAATAATCTTGTCATCCTCTCTCTCTCTCTCTCTCTCTCTCTCTCTCTCTCTTTCTCTCTCTCTCTCTCTCACACACTCTTTCTCTTTCTCTTTACCTCTCTATCTACAGTAGTACCACATCTCCTGTCTGTCTCTATGCCCTGCCAGGTCTCCAGGGCAGTGGTTCCCAGGGCAAGAGTGGGCCCTGCCAGCCCGCCTAGGGCACCCCCCGGGGCACAGCCTACAGGCAGAGCCAAACCATCCCTCCATCAGCCCCACAAGAGACAACAGGGCAGTGCCGACCAGCCACATCTCAACATTAGACATCCTCCTCTACCAAAACACACCACGGGATGTACAACAAAGGTGAGAGGCACACCCATATCAAAGACAAAATGGTCATATGGACGTACTGTATCTTAGATGTACTCAACTCATGGAACATACAAGGGCAATGCCATGAAGATAAACACTGCTCCTTTCATTTTGAGAAATTTGCATTTCATTATGAACTTGAATGATTTTCTTAATTATTATGGATTTATGATAAAATACATGAAATGTATGTAATCAGATAGAGAGAGAGAAAAAGTGTGTGTGTGTGTGTGTGTGTGTGTGTGTGTGTGTGTGTGTGTGTGTGTGTGTGTGTGTGTGTGTGTGTGTGGGTGGGTGGAGCGTGTTGTGTTTGTTTGGGTGTGAGTGTGTGTGTGTGTGTGTGTGTGTGTGTAAGGCAGAGAGAGAGAGAAGGAGAGAGAGAGAGAAAGAAAGAAAGAAAGAAAGACAGAGAAAACAACAGAAAATAAACATGAGGGTGATAAACAAATCAGGTTGATGCTTATTAAAAAAATAAATAACACTGGTATGTCAAATGTTACCTTACACTGGCCTTTGTTTTGGAGATTACAAGGATATATTTTTTTAGGGATATCCTAAAAAAATCATTTCATTGACAGCTGGAAACCTTATACGGATCAGGACTTGATAATTATTTAACGCTCCCCCAACATATATTTCAGAAGTAAAATCCGCCAAGTGGCACTTTATCGTAAGACACCCAAGTACGATACTTCCAGGCTTCATACCATCGGCCCAGCCGACTTCCTTGTCTATTCCCAATCCACACACAGGCACAAACATGATACTGCACACACACACACACACACACACACACACACACACACACACACACACACACACACACACACACACACACACACACACACACACACACACACACACACACACACATCTGTCCTCATACTGCCTCATCATAACGGGATGGCTGTTGTCGGATGTATTATCCATTTCAAAACACTAACTAGTGCTTTTCTCTTGTCTTTTTATGTCTAACGTAACACCACCATGTCTTTGGACTCTGTTGTGTGCAAACACGTAGGCCTCTGAGAGCAGTGCTACTTTTGAGCACCAAAGCTCTCTGAATTCACTTTAGGTCAGTGGCATATAAGACAATGAATCATAAGTCACTGTCACCAGCAATGGATAATGTCACAGACGTTATTAGTACTAACAAGTGCAAATGGCTTCACTTGCTTGCTCATTAGAATTCATCCAAAAAGATAAACAAGTCCCGATTATACAATGATGATAATTATGTTTTTGGCAGATGTATCACACAATAATCACCAATAAGTAGTTCAGATAAGATCCCATTTGTTTTTGCATTTTCATAACTCTTCTACAATACTAAAGCCTGCTGTAATGTCAAACTCTTAGCAGCATAGTACATCTCAGTAGGAGGTTTGACACACCTGCTTGATGCACCCCCTTCTCTTAACTGACACAAATGGGGGGAGAAAGTCACAACAATGGCAAAGAGAACTTGACACGAGAGGAAAACTAGGGTGAAAACATAATGGATTGTTTTGCTGTCAGCAGTTCAGTAGACAAGGAGTAACGGTATGGCAGCTTTTGCACTAATTCAAAATTGTACAGTAACCTGTATGTCTATACTGTACAGTATGGTCAGTTTGATATCATATGTTATATTTATGTAGAATATGTGCTCCAGGAGCACTTTGTTACCACATAAAGACCCAATGGCACAACAGGAGAGATACATTATGCAAGGGCTTGTACCTGCAAAACCACATAAAAACCCACATCATACCTCACATAGAGGCAAAACAGAATCATCTACAAGGCCATATGGTGACCACAGTCACTCAAAATCACAAACTATTATCTTCATAGTCGCTATGCACTGCTTTGGTTTACTGTTCTCAAAGGAGGTCATATAGGCAGCTGTTGAAGTTGAGCTTATGAAACAATGTTCTGGTGTTTATTATGTTAGAACACTAACATCATTATTGTGTTTGATAATAATAATACTGTTAATTAAGAAATGTTATTCAAGATATCAATATAATGAATTAGTCTTGTTTATTGATGACCACAGGAATATCAGTGTGATGGTGCATTACATATCTAAATATGAGCACCCAGATTGCTGCCTTTTTTTATTAGGCCTAGAACAATTAGGAAATCATAAAACAAACATAACAAATAGCCGATATAATCTTAAAGTTACCTCTCTAAAAAACCTTTACCTTTCTGCACAAGCATACTTTAACTGATGGCATTTATTTTTTTTTATTTTTTTATTTTTTTATTACTACATATGTTGTCTAAAAGAAACATTATATCAGTAAGACGACATTGCACAAAAGTATACTTCAAACCATCAAAACAACGGGGCAGGTATAATTTCTATCAATTAATCTAATCAAAACATATTCAAATTGCAAAGCCTGAGAGAAACACACACACAAAAAAAGTCTTGTATGGTGCCTTCATGAAAAGCATAAATCAAAAGCATATATCCATATTTACTCTTCACAATATTTTAAAACATATATTTTAGCAACCCTATTTATAATTAATAATTTTCAGTAATATATGTGAACATGTTTAGAATAGGCTGGTAAGTACCACACAGCATATGTGATGTGAGTGAGTTATTGAATTTATTATTACGTTTATTATTATTGTACTGACTTTGTACTTTCAGATTATTTCATGCCAGCATTAATAAATTGCCAATTCTTCAATTAAAAAGGAATATGTCAAAATCCAAACAAACAGGTTAAAATCATTGAGGTTCTGTATAACCTTTATTTAGAGACTAAGTAAAACATTTATCATAGTCCATATCAGGCATAATGACCTTTATATTTTCATTACACTGAAAAAATATTATAATCTCATTGAACCTACAGTATTGATTCATCAACTATGGCCTATGATTAAATTAGACTACATGAATGAGTGAATTATCTCATAAAAGCATATTTATTCTCTTTGTCAAAACTGAAATTGAGCCTGAACACAACTTAATGGATAGAGAGAGATGGATAAGGACTCAAATGTGGTGAGGTAAATAGACTCAACTTGTCCTGTAATTTACTCTAATCAAAATCATTTGTGATGATTAGATCAATTATTATGTCTATTATATTGTAATTATGGAATGTGCATGGATATTTCCAGAACAACAGTTACCATAACTACATTTCTAAATTGTCAATGACATAATTTTGTGATTTATGCTTAATATGGATAGATATCATACATTATACACATGGTTTATAATTACATTATAATATATAAAATACATATGAATTACATATGAAAAACCCACTAAGAATTTGAAAATAATACATTATGAAGACAATTATTGCCAATACCTTATGAGACATAATGATATTTCTGTCACAAACTAAAAGCCAGGATACCTCAACTCTCATTCATTTCAAAGCTTTAGATGGGAATCATTAAATCACCACATCTATACAACTATAAAACATTATTAGACATAGACAGAGCTTAGTTCTAGATTCTGTCACAACTTTGTCACGCATCTCATATATGATGTTGTCTTAACTAGACCACACACACAACCTGTGTCTTAAATAAACCACACACACAACCCCAACAAAACTCAAGCCTCCAAAATCTAAGACAGCATGGATGCTTCCTTTCTAAATAAATTCAGAAAAGTGTCACACCAATCCAATCTATGTAAACCAAACTAACACTAATTCGTAAACCTGTACGCGTAAAGGCACATTTCAAGATGCAATTACCTGAACAACTCCAGTGTGACATTTGGCACCTGACTGTGATGTTCACACAACATTTACTTGAACATATCACAAAGAGACTTCTAAACATGCATGGGAAAATCAATTAATCAATTAATAAAAAACATCTAAATATCACAGTGTCTATAGGTTTACATAATTAGTTGACATTTGGACAACCAGAAAAAATCATGAAGACAAAACACCCTGTCACCTGAAAGCTTGATTAAAGTACTTCTTCAACATTACAGTAGCATACTCAAACTCTATGACAACCCTATTACTTTATATCCTCCTCCTCTTCACTGCACTTCAACTTAGTTTGGTCTATGACACTGCTCTAGCACCTGCTCCTACACCTGTTCTCATTAACCCTACTCTCAGCACACAGGACTAACCATGTCATAGCCAGCAATACAGTTTCAACAATGGAGACAGAGATGTGTCTATAGACTCACCATAGAGCTTGTTGGGAGTGTCCTCTCTGTCCGTGGCCTCAGAGGACAGGAGCAGGGGCTCGTCGTTGAGCTCGCTGTCTGGGGTGGTTGCTCTGTCCTCCGCCCGGAGTTCCGCCACGCTCATCTGGCTGCGCAGGGAGAGCAGCGGCTTGCTCAGCTGCCCTGTAATCATGAGATCCTGGAGGGAGCTGCTGGGAGCCCAGGTGGGTGATAGAGAAACAACGTAGTTAGATGTGCCTCCTTTCTCGCCGTCTCACTTTCTCTCGCTGGCTTGTTTCTCACTGTCTAACCCCCCTTCACTCTCTCCCTCTACTCTGCCCCTGTTTCTCCCCTCTATCGCTCACTCATCACTCTCCTTCCCCCCCTCTCTCCCTCCTCCTCCTCCTCCTCTCTCTCTCTCTCTCCAGCTCTCTCTCTTTATCTGAGACTGGTGCTGCTCCCTCTGATACAGTATTACTGGCTGCAGCCTGGTGAAGAGCTGTTACGGATCGCATGGCTTTGCCATTATACCCTTTGGCGTTAAAGGTGCTCCGCACCTCTCCAAGGGCTCATTAATACACACATAACACGCCTGTCACAATGAATCATTACAGAGACACACAGGACTGCAATGCCTAGAAATTAAAATCTGCATCTTGTAATGTAAAAGGGACAATTAAAAATCTACATAAATAATTCTCATTAAGTGTGAAACATAAATGATATACTACAAGCAAGAAGTCAAATGGTAACAATATGCATTGAAGTCAGAGGCAACAGCAGCTAATGAGAAAGGCCTGTATCAATCATGACCAGGAATAGTTGAAGACACATTATTGATACTCCCAAAACAGCTGAATTTTATATTTTGTATGTCCCTCAAAACTAAAACTAGCATAAGATGGACTATATTTTCATGACAGTCACTTGGCATATGAAGTAATGTGTAATGCAAAGTAATGAAGTCATTCTGCACCCATTATCTATATGCAACTACATAGAAGTACCACCAGAAGTGCACCAAATGACACAACCAAGAAAATACACAAAAGACACAAAACTGCATACTTACCAAAATGAAGCTCCAGAATATAACTAAAAAAAATAGGTTCAAAAAAGGATCTTCTGAATGTCCAAAAATCTGAGCAAAACGAATTAGAACATGCCCGCCACTGAACAAAAACCAGCTAGTGCATGCTTGCTGCAAAACCAGAGACAGTCCCCTCGACCTTGATGCATCTGAATAGCCACTGTGGGTTCAAGCCTGAGGTTGCCTCCCAAGACAAGCACTGGAGATGTCACCTCCACTCTCTCTCTCTTTCTCTCCCTCCCACTCTCTCTCCTGTGTCCCCTCTCTCTCTGGTGTCTTCCTCAGTGGAGAGCTTCTCAGACCGTGTTCCCCCTCCCTCCTCCTCTGAGACTCACAGAGAACAGCAGGAGCAGAGGAGGGTAAAACTCTGTGTCCCTCTCACCCTTCCTTATTTATGGAGAAGAAGAAGAAGAAGATGACTCCTGTCTAAATGGGTCAGTTGAGTGGAGAACAGATGACCAGTGTGAATGGCGAGAGGGAGAAGAAAAGGGGGGTCAGTCTTACTCCTACGGTCGTCCACTCCACCACCCCCACTCCTGCCAACCACGGTGGTCGATGAGTTCCTGCCGAGAGGGGCTTTTTTAATGCGCTCATCTGGGGGAATCGGCCCTATTTGATATGACACATGATAATCTATGAAAATGTTAATCAATAGAAATAGTTTAAGCTGTCACCGAAAGGCAAGGCGGGCTGGTCAATACTCATATCCCTGGTAACAATGTTGCTTGTCATCAGGGCTTCATTTGTGGAGCACTTAAATATGGGACTACTCTGCGCATCAATGCACCTCTCTGGCCAGCGAGGTAAACACATTTTCTCCTCTGTCTGAGCCTGGGCCTCACTCTGCATGCATTTAGGGCTCACCCCCCCCCCCCCCCCCCCTACATCCCCCATCTCCCACCCCCCATCTCCCACCTCCTCTCCTTTGAGGCGCTTGATAGGTCCACTGGAGGGCAAAATTAATACCTAATTGAATCTTGCAGTCATCAAAATAATCAATAGTTTTTTATTATTTATTCTTCACAGTCTGTTGACTGTTTGAAAGCTCAGAGGGACAGCGGAGAGAGCACGGGCAGCTCTGAAATTCCCCTCGTTTCACAATGTAATTTTCACTGGGGCATGAGAGTTGGTAAGACATATAATAAAACAAAAAAAATGAGAGCTGTGCCTTTTGCTGGAACGTGGGAAAAAGAAAGGAAAAAAGGGAATCTTTTCCCCCACCTACGATGAAAAATAGAATAAATAAGAAGCAACTGACACTTTAGAGAAGGGGCAGGGTCCTCCTCTCTGTCCATTCCTCCATCTCTTTTCTTTTTCCCCTTTTCTCCTTATTTCATCATATGAGGAGTGTGGCGGCACCTCTAATACTGGCATTGCTCTTCCTGACAGACTCTAAACTAGTGCTGAGAATGAGACCACAGCTCTAATCTTCCTCTGGCCTCTGAGGCTGGAGAACTGGCCGCATCTCTGCCTCTTTCTGCCTCCTTCCTCCAAAGCTGTTAATTACCTGATTTAAAATGGAGTGTTAGATGCAGTTCTTTAGCCAGATTGGGAATGTTTGGGAAATTGGGAGTTTGTGTGTGTGTGTGTGTGTGTGTGTGTGTGTGCGTGTGTGTGTGTGTGTGTGTGTGTGTGTGTGTGTGTCTGTGTGTGTGTCTGTGTGTGTGTCTGTGTCTGTGTGAGTGAGGGGGGGGGGGGGTGGTCATGGGTGGTGTGGGGTGATTGTGGGGAAGAGGGCTTGCCTTACTCCCCCTGGCCACAGTGCAGGAACAGGGAAAAGCACTCGACTCTCACCCCTCCTACTCCTCCCTACCCCCAGCGGCCTTGGAGTTGGTGGTCAGCACAGAACCCTCAGCGCTCATCAGATATCCATGCTAATAGCTAATGGTCTTACAGGCACTGTCCCATGAGTCCCCCAGGGCAAGGGGCTTCTACCTTGGACCACTGAGCTCTGCTCTGCTCACACTCAAGGCTTCTCAGGACACTGAAAGAGAATTATGATCATAATCAATTATAATACACCAGAAATAATAATAACAATAATAATAATGTTATTTTACATAAATGTTAATTAGTGATAATAAAAACATTTGTTGAGAGTTTTCAAAATACAGTGTTTGTTGTTTGTTTTCTGCCTGTTCCTTCAGAATGGCCATTTTCAAGTTATTACATTGAAGTATTTGACAGACATAAACATACACTGATTCAATGACAATGATCTTGTTTCATTACAAAGCCAATGTCACTTTTCATGGATGTTTTTAAGAAGAAAACATATTTTCAGCTGAATGAAAGATGAAAGATGTTTAAATTTAGATCCAAATTAATTTCCCGAGGTCAGAGGTGAACAGAGGTGATCCTTCTGTCAAGGAGGTTGTTGGTACACTTACTGTATTTGATGGTTTGTACTGTAGGTCTGAGTAGAATCTGTACTGAGGTCTGAGTAGAATCTGCAGAAAAAAATTCAGTGATAAGTTGACTTGAGAGAATTAAATTACAACAATCAAATGTTTATCAGTAAATATAAAACAAATGTCTATTATGTTTCATATAAATGAGTGATGTCACTAACACATATAGTATAAGGATAATGTTCCCTTTTTAAGTTCCCTTAACCCAAGAGATAGATGCCCCA
Source organism: Argentina silus (assembly GCF_951799395.1). NCBI lineage: Eukaryota > Metazoa > Chordata > Actinopteri > Argentiniformes > Argentinidae > Argentina > Argentina silus. The sequence goes on along the minus strand of NC_139655.1, from coordinate 22,403,555 downwards.
GTACCTCTATTCTCAAGTACAGTATGAGAGATGATGATTTGTCTCCCCCTTAGGGTAAGGAAACACACTGTACACCCTGTCCACAATGTGACACACAGTCCTGTTCTGAGACTGATGCAACAATAGTGTCCAGCTAATTTATTTGTATTTGAAATACTTTGTACTGAAACCATGCAAGAGGTATTTATCTAATACCTGTAAATATGAATGTATACAGGTAGGCTGTCAAAGTATACAGAGTATACTTCTTAATTGGCTGTGATTTCATATTTTTATTAATACTTATGTCACGTGTTGCTGTAGAACATTTTCAATTTGCATATATTCCTATTGTTTAATTATGATATTGTCAGTTGTTGTTTAAAAACATTTTTTTCAAAGGAACCCTGTATTATTTGAGGCATAACAGCTACCTTGCAATGATATTAAATCATCGATGTGCCTGAAAGAAGAACAACTCTTTCCAGAGCCACAAGTTACTGTCCTACAGGACACAGAAATAAACCAGTCTTTCATATTTCCCATTAATATGATGCACATTTACGATTCTACTACCTCCACTAAAACCAAAATGCTCCCCAATGAGCAGACATGGGGTTAGGGGAGGCTGAGGACTATCAAAGCAGTGCATTAAAAAGAGCTCTTTGAAGCTTGTAAACCAAGAGACCCAGCAGGTTCACAACAAATAAAACCCCCTGATTGGTTAGTAGTGCATTTTTTTGTACATCGATCGGTCGAGCTGACATTCTGAAGCATCAAAGCCTTCGGTGTGTTAATCTGACTCCTCCTACAAGGGCAAGAGACGTGTTGTTTTTGTTTTTTTTGCTGTGAAAAATGAATGCAACAAGGTTTTACCTTGAGGAGACTCAGATGTATTGTACTGTATATGACTGGTCATTTAGGGATGCACCTTCATAAGCATTATAAGCGACTGAACATAGATCTATGATGCCTGGATCTGACAGAAATGTGACTCTGTAAGTGAGCACTTTACCGTTATCTTCTTTTCATTAAACCTAAAGGAGCAGGGCGTAAGTTTGTTTGACTTAATCAGCCACCTTTGGCCACTGCGGTGCATTTCAGTTCGAAGTTCCAAACGACAACATCCTGCCCAATAATAATATAACTTACAGTGTTGCACATTAGCTGTTGTGTTTCTGCATGTGTGCACGATTCAGCCACCAGAGACAGAAAGATGACATTTGTGAGTCCACTCCCCTAAAACACCCCTGGCTGTAACAACATGTTTGTTTGCAAACCGAGTGTCGGGTAGGACACTCCATTTTAGAAAGCACTTTTTCCGGACTAAAACAGTATTAGCAAATGAAATATTTCTCATTCAAGGGATCTTATTCCCTGATCGCTATACCGATTAAACATAGTCATTACAACATTAGGAAGCTTTTAGAAAGCTGAAATGTTACAACTGGACCTTTAATGGTTTGATTATCCAAACAAATATGCGCGTAATGCAACTATATAAGGAGATGAGAGGGAGAGGGAGAGAGAGAGAGAGAGACAGAGACAGAGACAGAGACAGAGACAGAGACAGAGAGAGATCAGAACACCCGGCCATCATCTCACTCGACCACATCACTGACATTACAGCAGAATGACACACCCACTCAGGCACACAGCACCATGGAGGTTTCTCCTCAAAGTCAACTTCCCCCAGCATTACCTCCAGGGACCTGCCTGCCTACACCTTATACACATTCACATGAAAGGTGTGAAAATCTGATTTCCCAAAAAGGATTGGTAATTCTCTATGAGGGAAGAGGCTGCGATCGATAAATCATTGCTAAGTAGATTGTAAAGAAAAAATTATTCCCCGCTGGTGTCAGTGCATTAGGATTCTCCTGAGGATGGATAAGGGGAGGTGGGGGTGGGACTCAATCTCAATAAAGCACAGACAAATCATGCCTTCAGCACTCATCTGGAGCAGAGCCACATGACGGCTCTGGCAGAGGAAGCCTTAAATATAATGCTACTTTGACAGACAGGAGAATGACCACCAATGTTTTCCAATGTATTCCTCCACTGGTGACCAACAGCATTCGTGTCTGATGCAACATGATTACTTTTAGGGCCGAAGGCAACTAGGGAAGGAGAGTCAGTAGTCTTCAGTGACCTATTTGTAAAAAGAAAAGGGCCAAATATGAGCCTATTATAGCCTGCAACAATTTAGCACAACATGTACTGTACACACAGGAACAGCAGTCTTAGATGCCAATACGCTTGTCCGTCCGTCAATATATGGACCACCCAGCTGATGCACCTCTTTAAATGTATCAGTTCATTGGGTTTTGTTGTCACAAGGGAGTGTCAGTCATTAACTGTCTAATATAAACTAATTGCAGAAGGGGGCAGTGGGTCAGATCCACTGTTGCTTGATCATAATTACAGGGGAGGTAATACCCAGAATGTCAACTGGGGTAGGCTGTTGTTGCTCAGACATCAATTAATGGTCTGATCCCAGCCATGTCACCATTAAAAAGACATTTCTCAGAACACACCACTTCTGTTGAAACACATTACCTTAGTCATATTTGTAACTGTTAAGCAGCCATAGTAACCTTCACTATGCCCATATACTGTATTTCACTATGTGCCACACTACTGTGTAACATTTAATATAATTTATCAACAGTATCACTAGTGGTGTGATAAAGGTGCAAATCCTTGCCTCATTGGTGAAAGAACGGGAATTAGTGCTAGATCTAGGTAGTCTATATAAAAATGGAAAGATGGTCACAATAAAAGCGCCCTCTGAAACATGCAGGGCCAAAGCGTGTGTTCACAGCACACCAGCATGGGGTATCGATTCGGCTGGAATCGCTTACATTTTCAGAGAAATGTGTTGATTGTTTCCTAGTAGGTCTTCTTTCTGTTGATTTGGAGGGGTGTGGTGGTAGGACCGGAGAGGACCGGGTAGGACAGAGAGGTGAGCGAGGCAGCCCTCTCTTAACTGAATTGGAGTTGAGAGGGTTCCACTGTCCTGGGTCACAAAAACAGGTGTAGCCTACTTTTCCCCACTGACCTGGCAAGGAAGACGCGTCTTTGCTGGTAGTTCTTGATTTATGCTTTCTTATAGCTAAATGTTTGTCTCTCTATGTTATAACCACAATTTCTCAAAAAAGATATAAATACATTAGTATCACCATGATCATATTATTATTATTCGTATTCGTATTCGTATTCGTATTCGTATTCTTATTCTTATTCTTATTCTTATTATTGTTATTGTTATTATTAGAAATTGCCGCTCTTACACTTGACAAGAGAACTCCAAGACCCATAATGCCGTACGCTTCTTGTTTCTATCATGTGATTCTACTTATGACTGGGGCAGAATTCTGTCAACAAGGAGCGACTTACAGCGAATTTACAGATATCTATTGCTAAATTAGCGAATATTTGCACCGTGATCCTATGCGCAGGACTTAACATGTACATGTGTGCTATCTGCACACTTGTAAATATTGCGTAGATTTGCTTATTCCAGTCTGAAGACCATCATCATGGCGGAAGTGGAAGATCAGGTAAGCATCCCTGTCACTGGCCACTGCAATGTTTTGCAATCAAGGAACCGTTTTGTTTCATTCATTAGCTGTAATTTGTAATGGCTTCTACATTTTGAGTGCATGGACGAGGGAATTATTGGCAAGCTGGAAACACCATCAAACCACAGATATAAAACAGTAGCCCTACTTACTACCAAAACAAACAGACTCAATTGTGCATAATAATGCAAAGATGGTGGTTCTTAATAATTCTCAAAGATGGTGGTTCATAATAATGCAAAGATGGTGGTTCTTTCAAAGACAAGAGGATGCAGGATGGGCATCAGTGAGATAACATTTAGGCTACAGTCAAGCCCTAAATTAATGATATCTGATCAGGCATACAGACTGTGAAATAATTCGATGCAGTTTATCAGATGCAGACATGAATAATGCACATCCACCTAATTCTATAAATAGACTGCATACCACTGGCACTGCTACTGATACGCTGCACGTCTGCAACATACAGTATGTCAAACCCAAGTGGAATCTATCTGCTTCATATCCCCTCTGTTATATGGTGCATCCCAATTCATAAACGTATGTATTGCTTCATTTAGGGCAGGAAACCGAGTGAAGAATCCACAGATGACTCTGAGGTAAGCCACCGTGTTGTGTACAGAAATGTATGTGTCATAACAATGTATGTATGACCATAGGAAAAGAGGAGCATTTGATTGACACTTAGGCTAGGGTAGTAAGTAACTCTACAATGGTTATAAGGCCTAGTTGTTCTGTTATCTCAGAATGTCTGAGTTCCACCTGCAGGATTGAAACATACAGCATTGTTCTACAGCAAAGAAAAGTTGAAATGCCTCCTTGCAGGATCATACTCTCCTGTCTTGGCAATTATTCCATGATACTTTATGCCGGGAGATATTTTTGCTGTCTCTTATTTATGAAAAAACAGTGTATGCAAGAACATTTTTACTAAAGATTCTGCCATATTTCCTTATGTAATTTGTGTTCATTGTTTTTGAAAGTTGTGATGTTATTAAATGGTCTGCATCAACAGCAACAGTCTGGCCATACCAGAGTTGCATCTGTGCTGTTAAGTAGGCTATACTTGCATCATAGTATTCTAGATACATTTGTAGCATCCAACTCCAGCATGTTTCTGTACTGTGCATCTGAGCATCACTTAATAAAACACAGCTTGTCAGACTGGTAGGGAGAGGAGCTCTTTAAATGAAACAGAGAATGTAATGTCAGGAATAGGCTGCACTGAAGAATTCCACCCCTACTCCCTAAAGAAAAACAATTCAGAGAGAAAAAAAATAAAAAAAAACCTCCCTTAAATGAAAAGTCTCCCTGCCCCCTATCTCCTGTCCACAAACAGAATCCTCTCTGCTTTAGCACACAAACACTCACTAGCAAACAAGCACCTGGGACTGCATGATTGTATGTTCTCTCTGAATGGCTACAAGCCGCTGTTTTTTAGTTATTGTGGTGTAGCTTGCCCATTCGGTAAGCGCCTTCTGCCCTGACTGGACTGTCAGCAGACAGACTGGATAAAGGCAGTGTGGTTAGATGTGCTGAAGGCTTTGCCAGAGATTATTGGACACATATAGGAAACAAGCTACATACTGTAGTCCTGCTGTTCCCCTGACTCATGCTCTGTGCATTTCCACATTTGGTCCCAGGTTTTTATTGGCTGTTGGGATTTTATATTCCTGTGTGAGCTCGTATTTAGTTCTCTGATTAATAAAAAATATTAATGGGAGGAAAAACTGGTTTTGAAGAAAGACCATTTGTACTTTTGTGCCAGGTGATTGTTCCAAAGTAGGATTTTTGATTGAATCTGGCCCAAGTAACCATGTGAAAATGTACATTGGGGGCAAAAAGTATTACTCAGCCAGTCTTATCCCACCTGTAGATGGGCAAAACCCAATTTCCCCTGCTTATTAGAGCTGCCAGATACAAGCCTCATAAACAAAACCAAAGGCAACAACACTAACAAAAGTCTTGAAAAGAGTGCCTAGCCTCACTATGAGGCTAGAGTTTGTTTTTGTTATTTGGTATGGCTTTGCAAACCATGACAAATGCCCACGCATCAGAAATTTCACAACTGGAATAAACAGGAAATAGACATGGCGGTGTTGAGTGGGGAAGGATTGTTTTTGAAAATGACATTCTCCCCTCACTGCTGCCTCCCCTACCTCCACCCCAGGTGCTCATAATGGCAGACTATGTTGTTGTGTTGATGCACCCTATAGGCGGCCACCGACTATGCAGCATTGGTTATAAACTGGATTATGAGGAATATTGAGGCTGTGACCGCAAAATATACACAGGAGAATATAGCAACACTAGATGGAGTCAGTGGTTGGATCCCTGGGCGGTTTGCACCAGTAATCAATTTAGGTTTCCTGGGCTGTGTGTGGAGCCAGTAGAGAGGAAGGATGATCTTGTTAAAGATGGAGGGTGGACTGGCTATGGACATTGATTTGTGTATCTAGAAACATTTACCTCCCTGATGATAAAGAATTGGAATTTAGGATGGAATACCCCTTTACACTGTGTGTGTGTGTGTGTGTGTGTGTGTGTGTGTGTGTGTGTGTGTGTGTGTGTGTGTGTGTGTGTGTGTGTGTGTGTGTGTGTGTGTGTGTGGTGAGCCCACCATGCTTCACTGTAGTACACATGCCAGTATAAGGATGAGGTTAATTGAATCATTCTTTTGAACCAGGAAGAGGACAGTGAGGAGGAGCCCAAGCTGAAGTACGAGCGACTGGCCAATGGGGTGACTGAGATTCTCCAAAAGGATGCTGCCAGCTGTATGACTGTCCATGACAAGGTATGTAGGTCAAAACTAATCAGGGTTGTTCAAACTACACTCGATTTAAAATTCCATTGTTTATATACATGTTTGAGATGTCACTTTGCATATTGTTCAATATGGATAGGCAAGCCATTCCTTTCTCACCCTCCTCATCCCTCTCTGGGAGGTACACATCAGCAGCCACCCGCCATTGTCTTTTCCTATTTTTTTTATTCCCTCTGTTCTATCTTTTCACCCCTATTTTCTCCTTTTTGAATGTTGATATTTTTCAGCGGGCCACTCTGAGCTGGATGGCTAATCGTCATGGCACCATGTGCACTCATGCACGCCTGAACAGAGGCAGAGTCATACCTGGTTATGTCTCCGCACCTGATGTTTTATTAACCACTATTGATTTTCATTTATTTATTTTCACTTTGAGGATTTTTCTCCCTTTTTTATCTCATAAAAAAAGCACCCTTGCCAGTGTGAGAGACATTGCTGTGTTGAAATTCTAAATGTGATCTGACTCTCTTTCTTTCTGATATTTCTTTGGTTGTGTACCTCCTGCCAGCTACCTGTACTGTCACACACACAACCAACCCTGCCAGCCCCCCAGCACTGTTCAAAACACCCCGTATTGCTTGAATGTTGCCTCATATTTTAAGTGCCTGAATCGGAATTTCATTTGAACAATTCCATTCTGATAAATCCTTTTAAAAGTCGCTCCGCCTCGCAAGGTTGACCCCTTTATTTATTTATTTTTGGTTATTTTATTTGGGGAGATTGCAGGGGCTCTGTCTGACATGCTCAGCTGTGCCTGTAAATATAAGCATTTCATTATAGACTGCAGTGAAGCATGGTGGGCTCGCCACACACACACACACACACACACACACACACACACACACATACACACACGCGGGTCTGGGGAGGGGTGGGGGCATTAGGGGGAGGGGCTGGAGACAGGCCTAGGTGGAAGAACGCACACTTAATCTAATGCCAAAAACCTCCCAGTTTTTATAATCTATTGTCCCAGCGGACCTGCACATACACACTCATACACTCACTCATACAATCTATCTCTCTCTCTCTCTCTCTCACACACACTCACACTCACACTCACACTCACACACACACACACACACACACACACACACACACACACACACACACACACACACACACACACACACACACACAAAATGTGTGTAGAAGCATAGAACATAAGAACCAGTTGCTGCTCAGTAGAAATAATGGCTTTATGCTGAGCAGGGGAGATGGTTGGGTTGCTGGCAGCATGAGGAGAAGTCAGATGTACAGTGCATTTATTATGTTTAAGCGTTTTAATTTGAGAGAAAAAATACCATTTCACACTGCCTGCTTTAATAAATAGGGTTTTCCCACCCCCTGTAATTTCACAGTTTTTGCCCCGGAGCCCACCCAATCCCCCCCACTCTGCCTGCCTGCCACCAGCTACGCTAGACGGAGTGCATTTTTAATCCTCTTGCCGCCACAGCTTTCCTCAGTGCAAAATTTCGCTAACTCTTGAATTGTTCGCAGGTGTCTTATGGATTAATAGATCTGAGGTTCTTTCCATTTCAGTTTCTTGCTCTGGGCACTCACTTTGGGAAGGTGTTCCTCCTGGACATCCAAGGAAATGTGACTCAGAAGTTTGAAATTGTAAGTCCTCGTTGCCCATACAGTATAATCACTGGTACTCTGAATCAGAACTTTCCCAGTCATCCGATGTCACCCATGAAAATGTAAAATTACACCCAAACTTATTGGAAAAGTCTGGTTTGGATTTGTGCAAACACATGGATACTAGCAAAAGAGTACTGAATGTATGGTTGTTTGTAAGAACTCCACTGCATACTATTTACATACCATGGTCAACATTTAAACTTAAATCACATTTGTACCTACCACTACAGTTAGCACTGACTCATCTAGTACATTTTCCCCTATCAATCACATTCTGCACGATTAAAATTGTGGCATTTTCATTTTTACAGTAGTTTTAGAACTCTTCTTCTAGCACACTTTCTATGTAGGTCAGCCACTAAGATATGTTCCTTGCTGAGATGTCCTAACTGTAGATGAGATGGATGCTATGTTCTTCTCTCCTCAGAGTCCAGTGAAGATCAATCAGATCAGTCTGGATGAGAGTGGAGAGCATGTGGGGATCTGCTCAGAGGACGGCAAGGTGAGATCTCTCTCTGTCTATCCTTGGTGACCATAGATTGATATCTGCACTAGTGGCAGAACAACAGTAGCTATAGTAGAATGTTCATAGTTCATTGGGAAATGTTGAGAACTCACACGTTAGATGTCATTGTATGAGTTTGCATGTTCAACATCACTTTAAATTGATCCCTTCTCCAATATTCAAAACCAGGAGCTATCTTTCTCATATCAGTTTTCCTCTCATAAATCTACACATTTCTACATTTTGAGATTTATAAAAAAATAAAATAATAATCATTCCCTTGATGGGAGGGGGGGAAAAGCTCACTCTCTCCTCCATCTGTCAGTCATGTGGTGTCTATGAATACCCTCTCGGTGCTCCCTACCGTGTTGTTATCTCTCTTCTCCTGATCATTATTACCATCCTCCATGGATTTCTCAGTCAAGATATGCTCTCTGATATCACCCCCTCTCTCGCACTCCAGCGCCAAAACAAGATCTTGTCGCACCGAAAGTGGCGCCGACAATTAAAATCAATGCCGCAGCAATTGTTCGTCCTCGACCAATTCAGTTTGCTGTTAATCCGTGTCGATCATACAGATAATCCCAAATCATCTATGCGAATCAAGTGAGAGAACTTGTGTAAAGGCTTCTGATGTTATTGCTTTTTGTGAAACTTTATTTCTGGGTTTATGACTCACAAACAAGTGAATTGTTATATAATTGTTGCATTAGAGATTGCTGTAGCCAACTGGGGGAAGTCGTAGAGCAAAAGATTAGGACCCTGGTATCAAAGCCCCAGAGGGTTCAAAGAATCAACCTGACCACTAATTGGTGACCCTGCGGATGGCTAGTGTTATCCAATCAAAGTCTTTTTGTCCAGCAGCATTGCCCCTGCATACACAGGTGTAACACTTCCAGACAGCTCCACACGCAGCAATTAGGACAGAAATAGAATGTTTACCATTCTACTGAACAACTTGTTCTTGTCTTTCTATAATCTCTTTCTCTCTTTCGCAGGTTCAGGTGTTTGGACTCTATACAAGAGAGGGTTTCCATGAGAATTTTGACTGTCCTGTCAAAGTAAGCAGGTTTCATATGCTTGTTTTAACGACCACATTTTTATTTCAAGATATGTTAGGTGGCAATCTATACAAGATGACATTGCAACTGCTGTCAATAGAAGCTTAGACTCAGTAGCTACTAAATACCATGGAAATAATAGACTTCATCACAAATTCAAAACAACTCTCTCACTACCTGCTACACACTAAATTGTAATGCACGCTAAACGTGTCCCCTTTCCATGTTCCCCAGGTGGTGGCGTTACACCCTCAGTTCAGCAGATCAAACTACAAACAATTTGTCACTGGAGGCAACAAGGTGACTTTGAAAAGTATTTTTTTCTATATGGATAGAAACCTTAATTCTTAGTTCACTCTGAGTTCACAGGTGTTCAACACCTTTTCATTCAGATAGTGTCCTGGTGCAACAGAATCATTTTTCTCACTAGTGCTTGGCTGAGGGCGGTGTAGTGTGCACAGGGCCTTTGTTGGTTGGTGTGAAAGGCTCTTACTTTCCTGTCTCTTTTTTGGAGTGCCCTCTGGGGAGAGCGGCCCATTTTCACAAAGTGCTGTTCACTCAACAGTGTTTGAAAGGCAATGCTTCACAAGCACAGCAAAATAGATGTCATTATCAGGAGGGTCCATAGTCTTAGGGGCGCACACTGTCTCTCTTCTCTTTACAAAGTCCTAAGATCAACATATATAGACTCAAAAAACATAATATCAGGCATAAAAGTTTATTTTTATTTCAAAAGTAACACCAGTTAATACAATTGATGCCTTTGACTAAATGTATTACTCACAACTCTTGTAACATCAATAGCAAACATATCTACTGTACAACTATTGCAGGAGTAAAAGTGTTTCCACCGCTACAATCACACAATTCACATTTCTCTCTTATGAAAACCCCCATTATTAGTGTTACTTTGCCATTTTCTTTCAATCGGTACTGATTTCTTTCCTTTCTGTGTGCTGAAGACCCCTCCATAAGGCGTCCATGATGAAAATCAATACGCCTCAACTGGAGCCACATCCTGTCAAAGGCAATTCAATTCTGTCTCTACAGTTCCAGTGTCACATCCTCTCTTTGTGGAGAGAACTGTTAACATTGGCAGATGGTTGAATTATACAGCTCCCCTCCTCACCAACTCACTTCGTCATAATAAATACAGGCTATTGTACATCAGTCTGTATGTCAGTGACATTGACACAGTCTTTCAAACCGTCTGAAAGACGTTTTATGTATATGCCTTCTCAAAAGTGAGGCGGCTGTATTTAGTGAATAAACATAATAGAGTGACTACAGGAGTCATATTTCTACAATGCATAGAATCGATGGCATTCCGTTGAAGTGATTTGATGGAATACGGCACAGCCTTCGTCCGCCAAACATCGAAAGAATTTTGGTCATCGACCGTTTGTTTGTCAAAAACATTTTCTATCTCTTTTTCCCCACAACTATCATGCCTTTTGATGTATTCATGTCACATACATATTGAGTGATTATCTGAGCCAGTGTGAAAGGTAAAGGTAATGTCTTCTCATTGGTGTTCAAGGACATTCCACATATCTGTTTGCTTGAAGTTTGAGATCAACCTCATTTTGTATAAGATTCCCTTTGAGGCTCACAAACATATTGTATAACAGGCCAGCCTTTTGTCTCTGTGCTCTACTGCCCTCTGGAGGTTGCACTTAAGAACTACAGCTTAGAGCTCAGAGTACATGGTCGCTTGTATTGATGTCCTAAAGAATGTGCTGATTTGGATATTTGTGCCACATATGAGGAATGACATTGATTGTTTTCCTGATTCTGTCCCAAGCTGCTTCTGTACGAAAGGAATTGGCTGAACCGCTGGAAGACTTCCACTCTGCACGAGGGTGAGGGCACCATCACTAACGTCCAGTGGAGGGCTAACCTCATCGCCTGGGCCAACAATGTGGTAAGGCTAACCGTCTAAATTGCAGAGCGAAACATGGGCCATGTTATAAACTTTGTGATTCTGTGTTTATTGATCGCTTAACTGTCAGAGTCATCATGCTCCGTTTACCTTGGTCTCTTTCAGGGGGTGAAAATCTATGACATCAGCACCAAGCAGAGGATTACCAATGTGCTAAGGGATAATGTTAGCCTGAGGCCTGATATGTACCCCTGCAGCCTCTGCTGGAAAGACAACTCCAATCTCATTGTCGGCTGGGGCTCCTCCATTAAGGTGTGCGTGTGCGTGTGCGTGTGCGTGTGTGCCTGCCTGCCTTCCTGCCTGTTTGCTTGTTTCTAATATACAGTAATAGTCTAAAAGTAACAGTATGGATACCTGGATTGGAATACTATGCTTGTCTAAGTGCAATTTATGTTATTGTTTTCCTCAGATATGTTCTGTGAAGGAGCGTGACCCCACAGACATCAGAGACCTACCCAGCCGCTATGTGGAAATTGGTGAGTGACTACAATATGAATGTAGCAAAACATTCTACTGTGAGAATTTGCCTCTGATGTGGCTTACTAACGTGGGCCTCTCTCTCTTGCAGTGTCTGCATTTGAAACAGAGTTCTTCATCAGTGGCCTAGCACCTCTGGCAGACCAGTTGGTCACCCTGTACTTCGTGAAGGAGAACTCTGATCACATGGTAATGTTTGTTTAGATTTACTATAGAGGGAATAGTATGACCACAGAGCCTTGGAACTTTATTGTTGATGTGTGTGTGTGTAGGAGGAGGAGTTCCGAGCACGTCCCCGTCTGGACATTATCCAGCCACTCCCAGAGAGCTGTGAGGAGATCTCATCTGACGCCCTGACTGTCCGTAACTTCCAGGACAATGAGTGTCGAGACTACAGACTAGGTGAGTCAGTCAAAAACTTCCCCAAGACACGCATAACTGTCATTTATGACTCTTATTACAGATTATATCATATGGTGAGAACAACTAACATATCCTTTATGTGGTGTACTCTTCATCAACAGAACACTCTGAGGGAGAATCCCTGTTCTACATCATCAGTCCTAAAGACATTGTGGTGGCCAAAGAGAGAGACCAAGACGACCACATTGACTGGCTGCTTGACAAGAAGAAGTATGAGGTATCTAATTAAGGCTTAAGCAGTCTTCACATGAGGGCTCTTATAATGCTTGTTCTAGATTTGTTGAAAAAACATTGTATCTTTCACAGGAGGCACTGATGGCTGCTGAGATCAGCTTCAAAAACATTAAACGCCACGAGGTCCAGGTAATGTAGTCTTTTTGGCAATAATGATGTGTACACAGCCTTTGAGGTGGGGAAAAAAAGACTGATGCAGAAATTGAATGAAAATTTGAAAAATTAAAAGAAAAAGAAAAAAAAAAGAATGTGGCTAAACTACTTAGAGTAAAATTTGCAATTCATCATTATAATTCCCTCATTTCGTGTTTCTTAATCAGAAAATCGGGATGGCCTACATCAATCACCTGGTGGAGAAGGGAGACTACGACACTGCTGCCCGGTACAAAGCCCTTTGGTTAAATTACAGAGTATTGAGTGTTTCTTCCTTACAACATTTTAAGCAGAACCAGGATGAGGCATGGTGAAGTGATTATCTCTCTCTCTCTTTTCTGCCATCCCAGGAAGTGTCAGAAGGTTCTGGGGAAAAACATGGAACTATGGGAGAATGAGGTGTACAGGTTTAAAACCATTGGCCAGTTGAAGGTGAGTCATACAGGCTGGATTTTTGTGCTTTGGAAATATTTCAAAAATATTTGCTCATGATAACTAGTTCAGACCTAGAAAATACACTTTGTCTGGCAGTATGACAGGGTGTATTAACATCTGTACACATCTGTTCTCATACCATACAAAGTGATGAGGTGGTAATAAATTAATTAGTGGCTCTGAAAGTTTTTGGGTGTATCAATATTCAGTCGTCTTTTGCTCTCCTCCATATCACTCCCTCTCATCTCTCTCCTTTTATCTACCCCCCCCCCCCCCCCCCAGGCCATCAGTCAGTACTTGCCTAGAGGGGACCTACGTCTCAGACCTGCCATCTATGAGATGATCTTACACGAGTTTCTTAAGACTGACTATGAGGTACAGTCTGTCTGTCTCTTATGGTCTGGTGGTTGTCACACGCTCACACTCTGACATCCACAAATCCTCCAGGAGTATCAAGTGTTACATATGATCTCATTTAGTTAGCGTCTATCTGCTTCCTTCTCCTCAGGGTTTTGCAACGTTAATCCGTGAGTGGCCAGGAGAACTCTACAATAACATGACCATCGTTCAGGCAGTCACTGACCACCTAAAGAAGGACCCCAAGAACAGCACTCTGCTGACTACTCTGGCTGAACTGTGAGTGACCATAGACTGGTTTAACCATTTTCTGATTTAATTGCTAATTGCTTTGACTTCAATATCTCTCAAGACAATGTTGAACCATTGAATGATTGAACCATTGATATCTGCCTAATAGATTGAAAGTCTTTCAATTCCCAATATGCTGTCTTTTGGATGTCCATGCAGGTACACGTATGACCAGCGTTATGACAGAGCCTTGGAGATCTACCTAAGACTGAGACACAAAGATGTCTACCAGCTCATCCACAAACACAACCTCTTCTCCTCCATAGAAGACAAGATAGTGCTCCTCATGGACTTTGATAAAGAGGTGGGTAGACAGCACATGCATAGTACTTATAAAGTTAACAAAGTAGAATGCATAGCAGAAATTTGTTAGAAGGAGTGATCTCTCTGTTGAATATCATCTTGCGCTTCTTCTTTTTCAAATGGTAGCTTTTGGATGTATTAAACCTCAGTCTTGAGCTGCCATGTTATTTTTCTACACACAGCTCTTATTTACTGACATTCAAGACCACAAAGGTCATGAGTCATTTTGTGTATTTCTGTCTGAAGAATATGCTCTCTTTATTCATGTTGACAGAAAGCTGTGGACATGCTCCTGGATAACGAAGACAAAATATCGGTATGTGTACTGTACCTAGCTACGCTTGATCATTCATAGAAAGTTTCAAATGAAAACACATTCATTTTGCTAACCATATTTCTTTCCTCTCTGTACTACAGACAGACAGAGTGGTGGAGGAACTCAGGGACAGGCCTGAGCTATTGCATGTGGTCAGTCTAGACAGCTACTCTTTTTTATATTAAGTAAATAATGAGTTTGTCTAAAATTGTAAGAATACTTAATGATGAACTATTTATTTTTTAACCATGTTCCTCCTTCCTTCAGTACCTACACAAACTGTTCAAGAGGGGCCATCACAAAGGTCAGAAGTACCATGAGATACAGATTGCGCTGTATGCTGAGTACGACCGACCCAACCTGCTGCCTTTCCTCAGAGACAGCACTCACTGTCCACTAGAGAAGGTGACACATTTAGCTTTCATATTATTTCATCAAAACAAGGCTGTCCGATGAAGCACCCAGCTTTAGAAAATAAAAACAATATAAACAATCACGCATCATTTAACTAGCCCAAAACTCAAGTTTCTTGTCACCTTCCCAACTTTTTCAGGCTCTGGAAGTTTGTCAGCAGAGGAACTTTGTGGAGGAGACCGTCTTCCTACTCAGTAAGTGTCGCTCATGTAGGCTATACTAAACCTCTAGCTAGTCAGGTAACAGCTCTTGGTCTCTTGAATCTGACCTGTCTCTTTCCTCATAGGCAGGATGGGGAACTGTAGACGGGCCCTGCAGATGATCATGGAGGAGCTGGAGGATGTGGACAAGGCCATAGAGTTCGCCAAAGAGCAGGATGATGCTGAGCTGTGGGAGGACCTCATCTCTTACTCCATTGATAAGCCTCGTAAGTCACCTGATTCTGCTCTCTCCCATTTGGCAGGTTTACTCAATATAACCAGGATATGTATTTCAGATTATCTGTCTTTGTCTGTCTTTTTCTCTCTCTTTCTCAAGCCTTTATCACTGGTCTCCTCAATAACATTGGAACACACGTGGATCCCATCCTGCTCATTCACCGCATAAAGGAGGGCATGGAGATTCCGAACCTTCGAGACTCACTGGTCAAGATCCTACAGGACTACAACCTACAGGTCAGAGTGTCATCTATCACATCAAACAGAACGTTTTAGAATATCACCATAACTAGTACTTCATCCTACGTTTGGAAATCCTAAGTGAAGACAATCTTGGAACGGTGAATAACATTATAGAATTACCCAACAGAGAAAGTGAAGCCCTTCACTGTATGCTGAATAGCGTAACAGGCAGGGCCACCTCAGCTCAGCTCTCTAAACCTCAGGTAGACGGTCCATCTTATAGCCTCTAATGTTTTTTTTTTTGTTTCCCTGTCTCTCAGATTCTGCTGAGGGAAGGCTGTAAGAAGATCCTAGTGGCTGACTCGCTCTCCCTGCTCCAGAAGATGTATAGGACTCAGATGAGAGGGGTTAGGGTAGATGGTGGGTACCAATGTTTTATGTGAAAGTCCAAAAATGACTTCTTTAAGCATTCATTTGAATGTTATTGATTTTGAATGTAATGCAATACTTTGTTTGTTCCGTTTTCAGAGGAGAACATATGTGAATCCTGTCATGCTACAATATTACCATCAGGTGGGCTTCCTATTTTATCTATTCAATGGCCTTGATGAGGCATCATTGTCTAGAACTTTGTGTTTATGTTTGTTTTGATTGACGGACTCCTGCATTTACAGTATGCTTTTGCTTTATTTTAGACATGGCGCAGCCCTTCAGTGTGGTGGTATTTCACTGCAGACACATGTTCCACAAAGAGTGTTTACCCCCCCCAGGAACGGTAGGTACCCTCTCCTTCTCACTTCACCTTATAGCAGTTGCAGTGCTATTTATGATATACCACCATCTGCATCTGCTCTTAGGTTAGGTCAACTAAATAAACCCTGCCACTAACACTTTATTTGACTCTTATCAAGCATAATGATTAACATGCCTGTAGAGTATAGACAATGGACTTTCCGATGAGTGGAGAGAATTTATTATCTCATGTTATGATGTACTATATCTCACAGCTTATGGCTTCTTTTGCAGATTCCTGGGGTCCAGTTTTGCAACATCTGCAGTGCGAAGCGGAGAGGGCCAGGAAGTGGGATCCTGGAAATGAAAAAGTAACAAGAAATGCCTGTCATGCCATCGCTTCACCTTACCTACTTTGATGAGTGGCATTTTCTCTGAGCTAATAGCCTTTTCCCTGTCACTATACAGTATGTCTTCTGTTGCAGCAAATGCGTAATATTTCCATTAAATACAATCTTTACACAGAAGGAATATATTAAAGGATGCTCTCGTTTTATCCATCATCGCTTGCCTTTCGATGCAGGGTTATAAATAAAATGCAAATTAAATCCCAACTATGTTTGTGTATGTGTGTTAAAATCGTCCACTCATATCTCTACCCTCTGTAACATTGTTATTCTCATACATATAAAGGGAGGCTATTGCCGTCAATACAGTGCCGTCCATAAGTATTTGGACAATGAGGCCAACATTAGAATACTCCAGCTATTTTGATTTGAGATCAAATTATGAATATGAGGCAGAAGTACATAACGTCACATTTTATTGTACAGCATTATTCAGTCATCATTTGGAAAAATCAAAAGCAATTCACAGGTAATAACAATGTAATTACAGAACGCTGTCACCATGTGGTCTCAACAGGTAATTGAGGAGCTGTAAGGTAAAGCTTGCTAAAATCTTTCCTTGAACTTACTCAGTGGGATTTTCTTTCATGTGCTTTCAAAAGCTCTGCTCGATTGAAAGCTGCCCCACAAAGCAAACATTGATAGGGCTTCTCTCCTGTGTGAATCCTCTTATGTCTCTTCAAGAGATCATGGCTGCGAAAAGATTTTTCACAGACGGGACAGACACATGGCTTCTCCCCTGAATGAGTTCTCTGGTGTAAGGTGAGATAATAAGACTGAACAAAACCCTTGCCACAGTCCTTGCACTTGAATGGGCGTTCCCCGGTATGATAACGAGTGTGTATCTTCAGTTCAGATGCAGATTTGAAACTCTTGCCACACACTTTGCACGGATAAGGTCTCTCCTGCGTGTGAATCAGATCATGCCTTACCAATGAGGATGCACTTAAGAACAGCTTGCCACAGTATGTGCAAGGGTAACGCACCCCGGCATGTTGTTTTTGTACATGGAGTTCTAAGGTTCTTTTTAACCCGTAGGCTTTCCCACACTGGGAGCAGGAGAAGCGTTTCTCTGCTGTGCTACTGTGACAACAGAGGATGTGCTTGTTCAGGGCTACATTGGCCTTAAAGCTCTTCCCACACTCCCAGCAAAGGAACGGGCTCTCTTTAGTGTGAGTTCTCTCATGTGTGGTAAGGGCATATGAAAAATGGAACCCCTTCGGACAATGGGAGCACTGGAAGGGGAGCTCCCCGGTGTGAGTCCTCTCATGTCTGATGAAAGCTGGTAAATCAGTGTAGCTTTTCTCACACTGGCTGCAGATGAATGGTCCACTGAATTCATGGTCATCCCGATAGTGTTTGTTGAGGTGCTTCACTCCTTTGAAGCTCTTCTCGCACATGTTGCATTGCAGCGGTTTATGCTTGACGTTGTGTCTTGTTAACATTTCAGAGTCTGGGAAAACTCTCTTGCATTCGGTGCAGTAGAGAGGGTTGTGGGTGAGTTTGTGTGCTCTCAGTATTGACGTGAACCTGAATTCCTTATCGCATTCATCACACTTTACGGTTTTATCCCTTTCTTTTAGGGCCTCAGCCTCAATTATTCGCACCTTGCACACTTTAATCATGTGCCTCCGCAAATCATTTTTGAACTTGAACCCCACCCCACAATTAGGACAGGTGAAAAGGCGCTCCTCTGAGTGGGATCTCAAGTGATATGTCATGCTTCCCCTTACTTGTAGTCCACAAACACGACACACTTTCGCAAGTTTTTTTTTTTTGGTCTCGCTGGGCTCTGGTGTGTAAGAAGGGTCCTGAGATACACTGTTGGGGGGTGAGTCACTGTCTTCAGATTCTGTCTCAAGTTCAGCACCACTGGATGACTCTAGGTTTCCTCCCTCAGACAATGGTTTGTCAACTGTTTTGCTGGATGTCTCTTGGTCATTTTCATCACTAGCTGGTGTATTGCTTTGTCTTACAGTAGAGACCTTCCCGCATCTTTCTGTGTGTCTCTTAAGGCTCGAAGCATCCTTGTAACTCTTCTCACACGTAAAACAACAATGGGGGCGCTCTTCTGAGTGGACTTTCATATGCTTCTTCATGTCACTAGGATGAAGTACAGTCTTACCGCACACATTGCAGGTTAAATTATCCAGGTGCCCCTTATCATTGTGAGATTGCCCCTCATCAGCAAACTCTTTAGGTGATGATGAAGTCTGAGTTTTGGGTTCAGAGACTTCTGCTTCACATGTGCTTTGCTGGTCTGTTTTTGCATCGCTGTGTTTTTCCACAGGGGAAAGGTTATTTTGCACACTCTCTTTGTCTTCAGACTTCTTGGGTGATTTGTCTGTAGGTTCTGACACATCCACTTTACACACATTTTGCTGGTGTCTCCTCAGATCAGATTGGTACTGGAAGCGCTTCCTACACTGGGCGCACTGGTAAGGACGCTCCCCTGTGTGGGTTCTCTGATGCCGCCTCATGTCCGCACCCCGGCTGAAAGTCTTCCCACATGTGGGGCATGTCTTGCAGGTCGATGTACCTTGAGGCCCACTGTAATATTCCATTTTGATTGCTTTAACTGGTCTTAAGGGCAATGTCACGATAGGACAGTCAAGCCTTATCAGCTGCACTGTGGGTTTGTGTATTACAGAGGATATGATCACATTAGGTAGGGTTATGCTTTGTCCACGAGTATTAGAGATACCATTGGTTTCATCTCCACCATCTTTTATTTCAACCGACTCAGAGCTCTGTCTCCTCTCACCCCGATCATCGTTTGCCATTACTTTGTCCATAGGCTCCACCCTCCCATCTTCTCCAATAGCCATTACTATTTCGTTCACTGGTTCCACCTCTTCCTCCACAGTCTCAAGTCCTTTTGGCACAATCTCCACGTTGTTGTCTCCTTCTTCATTACCAGTCTGAACTTGAAGAGCACTCTGGTCTAGAACCACAGTCTCTTCATCCATATCCACCATGTGCACTACATGTTCCACAGGGTCAGCAAAGTCATCATCATCATCATCTATCATTTCTGCCCCCTCATCATTACTAACAAAGGATTGTTTGGAATTTTTCTCCCATTCCTCTGTCCCTCTTTCCATCGTCTCTTCTGCACCCAGCTCTATCTCTGTGTCCTCTGTCAGTGTTATAGATTTCACCACCTTTCCACTGAATGAATCCATGTAGTCAGTCAGTGTTTCTGTTTCTGTCTGTTCATTGGCAATCATTTCACTTTCTACAGTAGAGAGATTGAGAGCTGAGAGAATGCAGTCGCCATCAGTGAGAAATTGAGTGTCTGAAAAGAGAACAGGACAATGAAAGACAAAGGTTAAATAGTAAATAACTGCCCCACTCCTGTTGACTGAATAACACCATGTATCACACTTTACATAAAGTTGCCCCTATACCTGTGTAGTAATGCTGTAATTACCCACGTAACATTATCAGAAGTCACATAGCAATTGTGTAATGGGAATCATTAACACTGTAATGTGTTACAGAGAAATCTAAAATACCAATCCAAAATGTAACATTAAAATGGATCTTCTGAAAGATGCCTACCATCACTATCAAGTTGGCCGAGGTCTCTATGGTATTGAAGCAGTGTTTTCAGCTGCTGAGAGTGAGACAGCGACTCAACACATTCCTCCAGAACAGAGGGTACATCGCTGAGCAGGGAGGCAGCCTGAGACAATGAGGAATAAAGGAGAGGCAAGACAAATGTAGTTCACCCAATGCTCTGGTGTGAAGCCCATGGCTCGTGTAATTTATATTAAGAGATCCTGAGGAATACAAACAAATACCTGTTGGATGTCTGGTACTGGAAGTAGCTTCTCAAGTCTTGAAAGGAAGTGCCACATGAGTTTTGGTATTGCTGCCTCATATTTGGGGCAGAATTTCACAGGAAACACATCCTGAGAGGAAATGACAGTAAACAATATATTACCAAAACATCTGGTAGGAGAGTACTTGGTCTGAAACGAACAGCTTAAATAGAATAGGAGGAAACAGAGAAAAGGTCAGCATTGAAGCAGTTGTTAACAAAGAAAAAAACACCAAAGCCACACAGACGCACCTGGAAGAAACGTTGTCTCTCTTCTGGGTCTTCCAGCAGGGTTTGTATCAGACCCAGGAAGTTTGATGTAGATAATTCAATGTCTTCATCAACGCCCTGCGGGGTCTGCATTCTGTCCAGGTGTGGCTGAATGGTTTTGAGGTCTGCAGTTGACTCCGAGCGACACAACTCAAGAACGAGCTACAACCAGAGCAAAGCAGTCAGGGGTAGTGATGAGGAACACAAAATCATTGTTATTACACCACATCCTTCCCTCTTATCAAGCAGGGCAAACACTCTCTCTCTCACACACACCTTTTCTCTCACCTGTGCTTGAAGTCCGAGAGTGAGCTGAGCCCTCTGTCTGTGATTAAGAAGCTCCGGAACAATCTGTGTGGCCATGGTAACAAACTCCTCTAGCATCCCATAATCCATAACAACTCTCTGCTGAACCGTTTGCCAAATAGCTGCAGAGAGCAGCCGCAGTGGTGGGACCAAGAGGCGCAGAGAAGGGAGAGGAAGCTGGGGACCTAATAATAAGACAGAATTTGTTTTAGTTAAACACACATGAATGATTCTACAAGCATCACATAAAACAGGTGTATCCAGTGAAAACAATATGTATCCTATATTGATCTACATCTAATACAATGTTGGTATCATGATGTTACATTTTCCTATATGTGTTATTGCATGTATAGTTCCAATGTAGTCGTGCTGCGCAGCGGACAACACCCATCCAGGCGCGCAGACCAACAATATAGTCGATCTCAAACACGCACACGAGGTCCCCACTCGCCAGCTATAGTTATCAACTCCATTCTTCCTCGGTAAAACACTAGTCACAAACATAGTCTAATACTTCCCGTCATAGTACAATATACAATACAAAAACATCCCGCATTTGTGCCAAATAATTTTACGGAGGTTAGAGAAGAACCCAACAAAAAATGTTGGATGTTGACACATGACAGTTCCCGCATACCGCAGCAGGAAGTTATCGCTAGCAATAATCTAACTTCTATCATATAAATAAATACAATAATATTACCTTTCTCCCCAGAAATGTTTCTTTGCATATTGTTCCTGCAATGCAGTCACATCTGACAAATGAAACTGTGATGAGGTGATGAAAGTAGTAGACTGTTTACGGGGCTTCACGATATGCTGTGCGTTTCTGGTCCGACTCATCTTTACGGTACACACATAGATGTAACACAGGAAATAGACAGGAACTAGACGTGTGTGTGTTTTTTTTTTCTTCACAGCCAGAAGGAAAAAACAGCTGTTGTTGGGAAACAAAACGTCAAAGTAAGTTTTAGTAACGAATGTGGTTATTTTATAGTTTTATTGTAATGTTAAGAATGATAACACATGACAAGACGTCTACAAATGGAGCTGTTTGAGTTAAATATCTTCGCTTGTTTCTTGTACATTTTAGCTAGCTAGCTTACTAGCTAACTTACATTGAATGAGAGATTGATTCATTTTCTTCTAGCTCCCTAGCAAAGCTGATTGCTTTCAATTTGCTATTAAAAACAAATCTAAAACTACGTGGTGGGTGAATGGGATTTTGAACATACAGTCACTCACTGTATTTGTACATGATGACGACGTAACTAGCTACTTAGCTTGCTAGCTAGCCTATCTGCGTTCAATTACAGCAGGTCACTTTTTCTTGGTCATTAGGGACTAAATTCCAATTATATGTTACGGTTGCATCTCTGCATAGCTTTATAATCGGCTACCGACAAGGGAGTAGCTTGCTAACTAGCTATTGCATTATCATGTTAATGACTAGCTCCATTCTATAGTCAATGACTTTTAACATTTCATCCATGACCACAATGCCCAAGGGACTATCTTCTAGAGCATGATTGTAGTGTTATTAAACAGGTACACCTGCATCCATGTTGATGATGTATTGTCATGTCTATATTTTTGATTGTATCAACACTTTTTCTTGATAGAATGCCAGCCCCTAAAAGAAGATTGGCTTCTCCTGATTCTCAAGCCAAGAAGAGTAAGCTGGATAAGAATGAAATGGCTATGTCATCCAAGAAAACATCACCAGCTACTGCAACAACAAGCACGTCTCACAGAGAAGCAGTGTTGCAGAGAAGGGTTCTTGTGGCTCCCAGGTCCAAGAAAAAGCCTCCAGGACAACCCAGAGAAGGAAATAAACCAGCAAAATCCATCCGCCATTCCTCCAGGGGGAAAACAAGCCTAAAGGCCAAGACCAAGGCCAATCCACCTGTAAATAAAGCCAAGCTGCTGAAATCCACAAGTGCCTCCTCAAGAGCAGCTCCCTCAAAAGACCCCAACTCCAAAGCAGCCTTGAAAAGACCAGCCAAGATTTCCAGAACAGTTTCCACAGAGTCAGATGATGACCTTAGCAATGAAGTCAGCAAATTGGAGGTGTTTAGTGGGAGGGGTGAGGGAGATAGGCCACGCTGCATCAGAAAATACTCCAATGGGGTGAGAGGTAAGCGTACAGCGTCATTAACCAACACAGAAGGAGCTAACCGAGTGTTAACAGCCTCACCCTCTGACCCTGTTCAGATAGATCATAATTATGGTATACCCACTATTTCTGTAAGAAGTAAGCCTGTGAGTGAGGAAAGTGAAAGGAAGACAGTCACAGAGTCCAACAGAAGACCAGAAAGTCAAGGAGATGTGGATATGAAATATCAATCATCTTTGGAGGGGACTGTGGACTTGCACTCTGACAAGATGTTAAAGATACAGGAGGTAGAGGCTGAGGGCAATATGATAACCACCTCTACTGATGTAGTTTATGAAAACCTAGAGACCAAGCTTGGAGCTAAAATAACATCTCCACTACCTACTCATACACCCCCAGAGGAGATTGCAGACTCAGTCCATGAACAGGTAAATCAGAACAAAGTGAGACAGGAGGTAGAGGCTGAGGGAGATATCACCACCTCTACCAATGTCGAAAGCCTAGAGACCATGCCTGGTGCCAAAATAACATCTCCACTACCAATCCATGCATCCACAGAGGTGATTGCAGATTCTGTTCCTGAAGAGGTGAAGGAGAGCATAGTGACACAGGAGGTGGAGGGAGATATCATGCCCAGCTCTACTAAAGAAGTTAGTGAACCCCTAGAGACCATGTCTGGTGCTGAAATACCATCTCCACTCCCAGTAGATTTATCCACAGAAGAGACAGCCAACTATGTTCCTGAACAGGTGAAGGAGAGCACAGTAACACAGGAGGTAGAGGGAGATATCACACCCAGCTCTACTAATGAAGTTAGTGAATGCCTAGAGACCATGTCTGTTGCTGAAATAACATCACTGCCACCTCTAGCTGCATCCTTAGAGGAGAATGCAGACTTCATCCCTGAACAGGTGAAGGAGAGCATAGTGACTCAGGAGGGGGGAGATAACATGACCACCTCTTCTAATGATGTTGGTGAAAGCCTAGAGACCCAGCTTGGAGTACAAATAACATCTCTGCCACCTCTAGATGCATCCTTAGAGGAGACTGCAGACTTCGTCCCTGAACAGGTGAAGGAGAGCATAGTGACAGATGAGGATGAAGGAAACAGCATGACCACCTTGTCTAATAAGGCTGAAAGCTTAGAGACCATGTCTGGTGCAGAATTAATATCTCTACCACCTCTGGATGCATCCACAGATGAGACTGCAGACTCTGTCCCTGAACAGGTGAAGGAGAGCATAGCGACGCAGGAGGAGGAGGAGAGAGACAGCATGACCACCTCCACTAATGACATTGGTGAAAGCATAGAGACTAAGCTCAGTGCAGAAATAACATCTCCGCCACCTCTAGATGCATCCTTAGAGGAGACTGCAGACTCTGTCCCTGAACAGGTGAAGGAGAGCATAGCGGAGGAGGAGGAGAGAGATAGCATGACTACCCCCACTAATGACATTGGTGAAAGCATAGAGACTAAGCTCAGTGCAGAAATAACATCTCCGCCACCTCTAGATGCATCCTTAGAGGAGACTGCAGACTCTGTCCTTGAACAGGTGAAGGAGAGCAAAGTGACACAGGAGGAGGAGGAGGAGGAGGAGAGAGACAGCATGACCACCTCTATTAGTGATGTTGGTGAAAGCCTAGAGACCCCACTTGAAGCAAAAATAACATCTCTGCCACCTCGAGATGTAACCACAAAGGAGAGTGAAGACGCTGTCCCTGAACAGATGGAGGAGAGCACAGTGACACAAGAGGGGGGAGAAGGCATGACCACCTCTACTAGTGATGGTGGTGAAAGCCCAGAGACCCAGTGTGGAGCAGAAATACCATCTCTGCCACCTCTAGATATAACCACAAAGAAGATTGAAAACTCTGTCCCTGAACATGTGAAGGAGAGCATAGTGAAGCAGGAAGAGGAGGAGAGAGATAGCATGACCACTTCTACTAATGATGTTGGTGAAAGCCTAGAGACTAAGCTTAGTGCAGAATTAACATCTCCGCCACCTCTAGATGCATTAGAGGAGACTGCAGACTCTGTCCCTGAACAGGTGAACATAGTGATACAGGAGGAGAGAGAGAGCATGACCACCTCTTCTAATGATGTTGGTGATAGCCTAGAGACCTTGCCTGGGGCAGAAATAATATCTCCACCCTCTCTAGATGCATCTTTAGAGGAGACTGAACAGGTGCAGGAGAGCATAGTGGCACAGGAGGTAGAGGCAGAGGGAGATTTCATGGACACATCTACTAGTGAAGTTACTGAAACCCTAGAGACCCAGCTTGGAGCAAAGATAACATCTCCGCCATCTCTAGAAGCACTTTTCAAAGTCATTCAAGAATCAAGTCTTTGCAAACAACCCTTATCTGATACCAAGGGCTCAAATGTCCCTGAGTTTGAGGTAGTAAACAAATGTGTCCAGGATTCTATAGAAATCCTGAAAGAGGACTGTGACTTTGGTGTGACAGAAAGTCTTGAGTGCACTTTAGACTTACAAACTCCACTGATTGTGGAGGACATGGAGATTGGGCACTGTATTGTGGAAGTGGTTGGAGAGAATGAGGAAGATATGGATAGTGATCTAGAAATCATAGATAGCTCTCAGGAGATGCAACAGCAGGCAGTCCCATTAACCAAAGGGTCTGAAGAAGAGTGCAGTCAGGAAAAAAGTGTAGAGGAGTGCAGCCAGGAAAAAAGTGAAGAAGGCACCAAAAAGAAAGACACAGGTTCCTCGAAAAAAGACATAGGCACAAATGCTGTGAAGAAGGGAGACGATAAAAAGGCACAGGGTGGCGGGGGAAAGTCAAAGAAGCAGGAAATGAACCCCCAGGCTCGTACCAAAGCACGTCTAGCAGCTCTAGCTGAGCAAAAGGCTGCAGCCTCTAAAAGAGCAGCCAACAGGCAGCTCAACCTCTTGGCCCTATGTGAGGAAATAGCTGATGACATAGCCTCAGACAGCATGTTATTGAAAGAGAAGGAGAAGCAGGCTGCAATTGAGGCAAAACCCAGTGAGCCAGAATGCCCACCTCCTGTTACACAGGCTGACACTGTCCGTGTCCCAACTCCTGCTGGCCTTGATGAATGCTCTCCCTCGGCACCCCCTGCTGAAAAGCCTGCTGCAGCTAAGCCCCCAGAGGAGGCACCAAAGAGACGCTTCTTCATCAGCCAGGTTACGGTGCCCCTGAAAGCCCATGAGAAGAAGAAGCTAACCCGGTATCAGAGGCTACGGCAGGTGGAGCTGCAGAGGGAGAAGATGTCCTGGACTCGCGTGAAGAAGCTCAAGTCTGATCAGGCCAATCAGATGATGGCTCCAGAAGTAGAGGCGAAACCTGCCCCATCACTGTCCACTCCAGTAGCAGCACCCCCAGTCCCTACACCCTCTGCACCCACAGCAAGCCCAGCAGCGGCCACAATAGCTGCACCCACTCTAGCCTCAGCCAGCAAAGCAGTAGCCCCCAAGGTCGAGCCCCCCAAGGTGACCTCTGCTCCGGTGTCCACCCCCAGAGCAACCCGAACTGTATCCAAGAGGACTCTTCCAGCAGTACCCCCACCCATGCCCAACGGGCTAACTGCCCAGAAGCCCAAGCCTGTGGTGGAGTATAAGCCTTACAAAGCCAGACCCAAGTACTCTTTTGCAGACTTTGAACTGGATGGAATGGATGACGAGCCAAAACCCACCATGCAGAAGACAATAGTGCCTCCTATATCTATGCCTCCTACATCTAAAAATGGCAAACTTGAGGTAACTTTTTCTTTTGACCTGTCCTGTCTCTTTTAAATGCTATGACATTTATTGTTACAGAAATCAGGCCTTGCCCACAGTGATACTTTTAAACAGTATAAACTTTTACAAGTTTGTGTAAAGTCAAAATTATTTTGTAATGTAGGCCTAACCCTCTTCATCTCCCCTCCTTCAACAGGACTCAAAAATACCAGTTTCCTCCCCTTCTTCTAAAGAGCCCCCAAAAGATTCTGTCAACAAGCAGCAGTGTGAAGAAAAGCCTGCTGGTATTTGCATTTGCTACTGTACCTTTCATTTGCTATCCTACCCTACGAACTAACCAAAGGACCCCTTATCTCTGTGTTATAACCCCATGCAACCATATTGTAATGTAACAAGATTTCCTCAATTAATCTTTTTATTTATTTCTCTTTCTCTCTCTTTATTTTTTTCTTCCTTTCTTTATAGTTACTGCGATTAAGTCCTCAGCCTCAGAAGACAAGACATCAACAGAGAAGATCCCTGACCAGTAAGAATGTGCACCCAAATAACAATGACAAAAGTCTTCTCCACAAGAATGCTAGCACAACCTAACTCGTAACTTCTATGTGTGTCTATTGTAGAGCGATTGTGCAATCAGGAGCTAATGGCAGTCCCCTCTCGGACGCACGTCTGCAGAAAGAAATCAAGAAACTAAAGGAGGCTGACAAAGATGGAAATCAAGCCATCATTGTGAGTATTTGAATCTTTTGCTCAACAGTGTCCACAGTATTACAGTGTTTGGAATTCTTCTGACTATGCATAGCCTATCAGAAGGGTAGCTGAGTAGCTCTTAGGAATGCTGTAGTTTATTGATGTGTTGGAGAGAGTATGCAAGAATCTGATTCAGTACTCGTGTGTTCGAATTGCCTCCTAGGATGCGGGGCAGAAGCACTTTGGGGCGGTGGCCTGCAGTGTGTGTGGGATGTTGTATTCCGCTGCCAACCCTGAGGATGAATCCCAGCACTTGCTCTTCCACAACCAGTTCATCAGTGCGGTCAAATATGTGGTGAGAGGGAGCTCTCATTCATTGCACTGCACTCTGTCCAACTCCTCACCCATGACTCAAAGAGAATTTCTATCAACACACTGGGCTTGGAAAGGCAGATATGCCCACACAGGCATCCATTGCAGATATTCACTGACACACTCCACATGTCCCAATGAAATATCATGTGTAAACCCCACACAGCTACATGTACTTGCAGCTTCTGCTTAACTATTGAATAATCAACTTCATTCTCATGTCTTCCACAGGGATGGAAGAAGGAGAGGATTCTGGGAGAGTATCCTGATGGCAAGATCATTCTTGTCCTTCCAGATGACCCCAAGTATGCACTGAAGAAGGTAGGTTTTGCTCAAATGTTATGTTATTTCATATGATTGATAATCGCTGACTGAATTTAGATAATATTTTAAATCCCTTGAGATATATTTAAAAGGATGCAACACATTAGGAACTCTGTTCATCTTGTTTCTCAGGTGGAGGAGATCAGGGAGATGGTGGACAATGACCTGGGCTTCCAGCAGGTGGAGACCAAGTGTCCCTCCCAGACCAAAACCTTCCTCTTCATCTCCAATGACAAGAAGGTGGCTGGATGCCTTATCGCTGAGCACATTCAGGAGGTGAGAGAGGGGCATGTGTTTATGAGTATAGGACAGAAATTGGAAATATTGTGTGTGGGTGGGGGGGATGGGAGCTAAGAGACTATACATGTACAGTATAGTAGTTTTATGTGGTTATACTAATGGTATGTGTGTGTGTTCAGGGTTATAGGGTGATTGAGGAGGCCGTGCCTGAGGGTTCAGAGGGAGAAAAGGTGATGTTTGAGCGCCAGAGAGCCTGGTGCTGTTCCATTACCCCAGAGCCAGCGCTCTGTGGCATCAGCCGCATCTGGGTCTTCAGCCTGATGAGA
The DNA here is from genome assembly GCF_951799395.1 of Argentina silus. NCBI lineage: Eukaryota > Metazoa > Chordata > Actinopteri > Argentiniformes > Argentinidae > Argentina > Argentina silus. The sequence goes on along the minus strand of NC_139655.1, from coordinate 22,374,659 downwards.
CGCCAGGGCATCGCCTCACGTATGATCGAGTGTCTCAGGTCAGTCTCACACAGTCAGGAATTCATACAGCCACATGTTTAATGATAAATACAGAATTTCCATGTGTACATACTGCATAAAAACTTCAACATATATTTCTCATGTTGCCCCTTGACAGGAACAACTTCATCTATGGCTCATACTTGAGCAAAGAGGAGATTGCTTTCTCTGACCCCACGCCTGATGGGAAGCTCTTCGCCACACATTACTGCGGCACCTCTCAGTTCTTGGTTTATAACTTTGTCAGTGGAACACGTTCGACGAAACCAAGTCCAGATGTGGTGTGACAGTCTTCTAGTGAAGTGTGTTGGAATCGCACGATGGTGATTTTTTGTTGAGGCCCAAAGGAACTCGCCCTCACCAACCAATCTCTGGATCTGATCATCAACATCATGTGTCACAATCACATTTGTGGCTCTATTAGACTGAATGGATAGCTCATCAGAAACTACTGTAACAAACTCTTTTGAGGAAAAATCTTGGTTTTTAATCTCAGGTTGAAAACAACAAGGTGTTGTTTGAAAAGACAAATTCTCCCTTTAATCCCTGCATAGTATTTTGAGACAAAGAATATTTTCTTTATGTGTTTTTTTTAAGAATTAAGAAATTGCTTTTATTGAAAGAGTTTACATGCATGAAACCTGACAGCAATAGATTACAAAGAGCATTTCACAATTCAACTCATAGTTTTTGATCATGATCACACCCCAGATGGAAGTCGATAAATATAAGAGAAATGCACTAAATTTAACTTACACAATTATTATACTATTATGTGTTGATCCTGTCTTCATGATGCATTTCATTCATACATACTGTAGCTTCTTGCAGAAGTTAGAAGTTGTTGTAATAAGCCTTATTATACATCTTGTGTACACAAGCGGTTGTTATTACACATGTTGATGTTCATCTCTTACATGACATTCAATGGGTCACTCCTGCACAATTTCTCAGAACATGTTTGATTCTGGTGATTTTTTTCACATATAAAGATCTCTACCAATGTTGCTGCCATGTATCATCATTGAATTATATCCATGATTTAAATGGAGAGCCTTGTTTTGGTTGGGATCCCAGTCTGGAGTGCCATGGATTAGCAGTAATGGGAAATGGACTGTTTGATAAAGATGTTGGTTTGAATTTGAAGTGGGGCATTTGGATGTTCTTCTCTTGTTCAAGGCTCTTGAATCAAATTGCTTAAGAGATGTGGAATTGTTCAATCTAGCCATATTAGTCCATTTCCTGGGCAGTTTATACTGTATAATTGTTTCTGCCTCTCTCTCTACGATTGTGCCTCCTATGGATCATGAAGGTAGACTTAATTTCGATGCCCTTAAATTGTTTTTTAAATTGTCCCCCCCCCGCAACACAGCATTTTGCTGAATTTTACTGAGAATCATGCTCTCATTGACAGAATAACCATTATTTTACTTCAAATAGTAGATACTTAGATTCGACCTCTATCGATTTTATAGATGGACATTAACTTTTAACAAGGGTTATGATCATTAATTGTGGATAAAATATAATAAAGTATACATACTATATGAATACTGTCATGGGTAAAATTTAAATGGTCTAAAAGCTCAGGGTTATTTGCTCTTTGAGAGAGTAGATAACACCATCCACCAAGGTTACCACCACAGAACAAGGAGCTTTTGCACAGCGATAAACATTGTGATTAACATTAATTAATTTTTTTCAGTATCTGTGATTCACCCATCATGTTGTTTTTCCTCCTTCAGGTTGAAACATTTGCTTTTAGAAATACTGTGTGTCATGTGTAAGAAAAACATTTGATTTTTACAAAGCTGTCATGTAAATAGTTATTTAAAATAAATAAACAACTTGAACATTTCTCCTGTTCCATTTCTTTTGGTGTTTGTAACGGTGTGCTTTGCTGACTTTAAAGCATTTCCATGGTAGTCAAACAAATCATAAATAATCAATAATAATGTCACAATATTAATGTAAGAGGATTCATGGTTACTGTACATCACATTGTACCATCTTGGGAGTTATTTGGGTTATTATATAATTGTTCAAGGCTTATGCCACCTAGTGGACATGTTAACATGTCCTCTCTAATTCAAAGAACAGCAGTAATTAAGCCTACTGTACATTCTAGAGATGTCTCTGTGTGTCTCTCATCCATCTGTCATGGTGTCTCTATTTGACAGACAGGTAGCTCAGCCTTGTTGTAGAGTGTTCTAATTAGAGTTATGAACATTACCTCAAGAGCATAGGTGGGTGGGTGGGTGGGTGGGTGGGTGTTGTATTGCTGTCGATCCCATATGTCAGAATAGTCACACATTACTTGTGAGATTCACATCTGCTGGCTGACACTTCATAAGTCACTGAGCAAAGTATAATAATGACACACACTGTAGAACTCCATGAACTCCGTCATCCTGACTTAAAGGGATTTTGTCCAACTTTAATTGGGGATCAATCTGGCCGCCATGTTCTCTCTTTGTAGACAAAGTTGTAAACACTCTCCCCTGTCAGTGCATTCCATGGCTCTCCTGTCACAACACTGGCCTGCTCGATGGTTACTTCAGAGAAACAAAAGAACCTTATAACAACATGGATACTTCCTTAGATGGAGGGCGTGAGAAAACACGTAGCTATGTTGCTGCTCCTCAGAGCTCTGATACTGATCAGGGGGGAAATGGGGAAATGACTGGACATTTATAACTGAAACAACAGACCAACAAACCAACAGAGAGTGTTGCAGAGTAAACCTGAAATGTTACATTAAAGGACTGTAATTAATGTCAACTTTTAAACACCAGAGAGAAAAGAAAATACTTCCCTAAATGACTTGATCTGCTGATGAGCCTTAACACACAGAATCAGCACTTTCACTCCCCAAAAGTGAATATCTATAAAAGTGCTCTTTATGCTAACATGACTACAATCAACAAGTATGGAGAAGACACAGGCAAACACAGGTTTTCAAAATACACAATTATTTTTTATTGAAAAACCACATAAACCAATTAAGAGAGATACAAAGTAGTAAACAGCTGCCAACTTTTGAAAGGTCAGAATATCTATGAAACACAAACATGTAGTACTATAAATGTCTACCTGTTATTGCAAGTATCCACATTGCTATTGACTTTGAGTTAGGGTTAATGCCCTAGGAATGTTTTTGCTTTCTGACCTCACGTTCTGATGGAATGATGCAAGAGAAATGCATTTATTTACATAAATTAACATATATTCAAAACACAGGACATCAATTCAAGCATGAAACTACTGACTAACACCAACTACAGTAACAATGTAGCAATAAAATCAACCAACATGCCAAGATCAATCCACTTGCTCTTTGCTTAAATTATGCAAATAGCACCATGTTGAACTTAACACACTCTACACAAGCATGACCCAAAACCATGCAGTGGCATGTTAACTGAGTGAAGGGGATTGCCCTTCTTGCGTGACATCTGTGGAGACCTGATCTGTTTTAAGCTTTTTAAAACAAGATTACAGTAATGCCCAGGATGCTCTTTTATTGGACAGCCCACCTACCTAGAGCAGCACTGGAGGGTGGAAAATACACATTGAAGGTGTTATGAATGTAGTGATAATACCGATAATACAGTAGATATACGTATGCTATAAACAGATATTTACAAAATGTTTCATAACATCAGAAGTTGAACATGATATGAATAGATTCATGAGATTCAACATGTTTTAGTTTGAAAAATGTATAGTCTCCAAAATTAAAAAAATATATATATAAATGGAGTTTATGATGTCTCTTCCACCAAAACTTTAGTTGAACATAGCTTTCTCGATAATTCTTCCCATATGTGATGAGTTATGACATCATACTAAATAAGCCAAAGCATTGGCAACATTATAGTTCAGGCACCAAGTATTGTGTCACCCATGAGAGTCTCACACAATCTCAATAAATATTTGAAATCCTCTTAGTATTTTGTGGCAATGGTTGTCACAGGACTGGGCAGTGCTGGCCACAAAAGAGGTATAGCATCTCCAGTGCATCTGGTTCCTGTGGCCTTTTGTTGACAGTAGTTTTGTTGACAGTTTGTTTTTGTTGACCTTTGCCAGGCTGTACCACCACAACCTGCCCCTCCCCTGGAGCCTCTACAAGGGGATGCACTTTATTATCCAGCATCTTGAACTCTGTAGGGACAAAATCAGGCAGCATTCCATTCTTCTCTGCCCACATTTTGGGGTCCTCTGCCGTGTCTTTATTGTCTTTTGAGACATCAGCCTGGTCACTGCTGCTTACAGTGCTTAGCTCATCTTGGCACAAGTCTGAGTCACTTTCTTGCCGCAGGTTGAAATAGGTGCACTTTGGCACCACAGGCTTCACTTTGTCCTCCAAATCAGAGGACAAAACTGTGTGGAGGGACTCTGGGCCGAAGAGGGAGTAGGGGATGTCTTCCTTTGTATCCTCACATGCATTTTCTATATTTGTAGATGTTTCTGTGTTCTTGTTTATTCCAGTGGGCTCTGAGATAGACTTTCTAATCTGGTTGTTTTCTCTGATTAGCCATCTGCCTTGGTCTATTGGGACACTGTCTCTAGGCCCAACCTGTGCATTGAAAGCGATACGCCGCGTTTCCTCACTGTTTGTCTCAAATGAACTGGTGGCATTGAAGTATGATAAATCAGACTTCACTTTAGTCCGTGCCAAACTGAAAGGGGAAAGAGCAGCCAAACTGATCTTACCAGGGATTTCTCTGAGCTTTAGTTTTGGGACAGATGGAGGCCTCTCACTGTCATGTTCTTTGCCTTCTGTATCTCTCTTTCCATAAAGCCTTTCAATTGTTCTTCTGACAAAGCCTTTGGTAATGGATTTATGTACTGAATCATCCTCACCACTGGATAACTCAGTTGAGGTCTGTGATCGATGACCACCACTGTCTGAAGTCTCTGGTCTGTAATCAGACAGATCTGAGGTATTTGGGCTGGGTAGTCTTATTTGTCCATGTTGAATATCCACTACACTTTTTGCCAAAAACATTTCCTTTATTGACTTGACCCTATTTCCCTCAGGCTCTATGGTTAAGCAGCGACTGGAATCATAGCTAAATGCTAGCGAAGAGGACTCAAGAGTAGATTTTTTCGACATGACTAAACTCTCTGAGGTATTTATAGGCCAAGTTGGCTTTTTATAGGTGTGCACAGGGACTTCGTCTCTGTTTTTGTCATCCTTAATATGGTAATGGATGGTGTTAATCTCAGATGTTCCCCGCATGAACTCATCAACTTGGACTTGCTCATTAGAAAGACGGGATACATGTGTTAAATCATCGCTCTCTGATGTATAAGGAACCTCCATTTGGGCAAACTGTTTGACGCCAGATGTCTCCATAATCACATTTTTCCTTTGGTCTACCGCAGCAACTTGCTTTTCCAACAGGCTAACTCGTTCTGCTACAGATTGTGTTAGTGATTCTTTCAAATCATTGGTTGATTTTTCGTCAGTCATTTCGTAATTTGCATCCTCTTCAGAAGTTTCTTCCTCTATATAGCGTTCCTGATACTCTGCAAAACCCTCCTCCTGCATGGGTTTTTCCATGCTAACATGCTCTTTCTCAAAGCTATACTGCTTCTTTGTGTAACTTACTTGCTCCTCCTCTGAGCTACACGGCATATTCCCAAAGTTTGCCTTCCCTGCTGTATCAGCATTACTAGGATGTTCCTTTATGAGGCAAGTGTCCTCTGTTAAACAGGTAACCTGCTGGTTGACACAAGTAGCTTGCTCTTCTATCAACCTAGACTGCATTTCTCTGACAGAATACTGGCTTTCCTCTTGAGAGGTCTGCTCTTCCTCTGCTGATAAATGCACGTCTGCATAGCTAAAGTAATCTGCATGGCTCTCCTCTTCTAAACTAGTCTTGTCCTCCTCAGATGTTGAGTCCCTTTCCTCACTGCTCACCTGCAACTCCATACATTTAACTTTTGGCTCCTCATGACTTGGCTGATCCTCAATGTGACATTCCTGCACCTCCTCTGAACTAGCCTGGCGTTTATCAGGGGTAGTGTCTCTTTCCTCACTGCTAACCTGCTGCTCAATACATTTAACCACTGGCTGTTCATCCTCTGAGTTAGCCTGGTCCTCCTCAGGGCCAGACATGCTTTTCTCATTGCTAACCTGCTGCTCAATACATTTAACCTCTGTCTTCACAAGGCTTGGTTGGTCCTCCTTCTCCTCCTCTGAACTAGCCTGGTCCTCTTCAGGGGTAGACTCTCTTTCCTCACCGCTAACCTGCTGCTTTACATTACTTGGCTGGTTCTCCTCCTCTGAGTCTCCTTCAAGAGTGGATACACTTTCCTCACCGCTAACCTGTGACTCAATACATTCTACCTCTGGCTTCTCATGACTTTGTTGGTCCATAATGTAACCATTCTGCTCTTCCTCTGAACTAGCCTGCTCCTCTTCAACACTGCTAACCTGCTTTACATTACTTGGTTGATTCTCCTGCTCCTCCTCCAAGTTAGGCTGGTCTACTTCAGGGCTACACCTGCTCTCCTCACTGCTAACCTGCAACTCCATACATTTAACCTCTGGCTCTTCATGACTTAGTTGATCCCCAATATGATATTCCAGCTCTTCCTCTGATCTAGCCTGGTCTTCATCAGGGGTAGATACACTTTCCTCACTATTAACCTGCAGCTCCATACATTTAACCACTGGCTGTTCTTCCTCTGAGTTAGCCTGGTCCTCCTCAGGGTCAGACATGCTTTTCTCACTGCTAACCTGCAGCTCCGTACATTTAACCTTTGGCTCCACATGGCTTGGTTTGTCCTCTGTGTGACATTTCTGCTCTTCCTCTAAGCTTTCCTCTTCCTCATAGCTTGACGACGGGTTCTCACACTTCTCCTTGTCCTCCACAGGACACATCTGCTTGTCCACAAAGCCATCATTGTATGTTAAACCATTAGCCTGCTCCTCCTCTGACAATGTATGTTTGACAATCTGTTCCTCTGTACACATGGCCTCCTCTTCTTTCAAGGCATTTTGCTCATGTTCAGAAAGTATCCCTTTGGTTGTCTTTCTATCTGTGTGGCAAGCATGGTCCTCTGTAGAGCTTTGTTCTTTTTCATTCACCTCTGTAGACTCTTCACCACCCTCTGTTATTATACTAACCCCTGTAGGAAGCGCTGCCAACTCTTCCTTGAGCTTCTCAGGCATGTCAAGCTCATTTATTAGCTCATCAATAACATTTTCATCAATGCTGTTGTCTTCCTCTGGACAAGCCTCAAACAAGAGATTGTGCTCTGAATTGTTGGGTGTCGAGCTGCGACTTTTGGATTTGTCATTGAGTTCCTGGAAGCCCCTCCAACTGTGTAGCAGTTGTGTAGAAGTGGACTTTTGTAAATCTGACAGGCTAGCTTTTAACTCATCTGCATCTTCTATCCTGGCAATTTCTTGTAAAGACTCCATCATTTTCAAAGCCTCAGCACAGCTTACACTGTTTGCATTTAATTCATGTGTGTCCAAGTTGGCAATGCCTTCCTTTAAAGTCATAACAGATAAGAAAGCCAGGAGAACTTTTGAGGATGACCCAAATGTAGAGGCAACATGGGAGGAGAAGTCAGGCAAGCTATTTGACTTCTCCAGACAAGATAGACGTTTGCTCTGTGTGATTTGTCTTATTGAATGAATTGAGAAACAGAGCTTATCTAGTACAGGTTTTATGTCTGGCTGGGTTGCTAGACTGAATGAGTGTGATGTTATCTGTGTTTTTGTTAATGGTTCTTCTCGTGTTGCGCTCACACTGTCTCCTTGATCTGTCTTGCTCAGCTCATCATCACCATTCAACTTCTCTTCAGGATTCACTAACATGGGACTGGGACATGTTGGTGTCTTCTGGTGGGACAATGGCATTGATTTTGATGATAATGGAGTTTGACGGCTATTTCTCGGTAGGGGTGGCTTTTTCAAGTCAACACTTCCAGGTACTGCTGTGTTGTCAAGTGATTTATTTATAGATAATGATGTCTTTTTCAACCTGGGTTTCATAGGTGGTGACACGACCTCCAATGACTGAGAGTATGGTGAAAGTCTCTTTTGCAAAAGGGTATTATGAGGTGCTGGTATCTTCTCTGACAAGAGACTACCTAGTGCTGTCATTTTGACAAGATCCAGGGATAATGTTTTCTTTTTGAGTGAGGGATTGCTACGTATTGTTGATGTTTTCAAAGGGCGATTCCTTGGTAGTGGTGTCCTTTCCAATGTTGGGCTACTAGATGCTTGGGTATTTTCTGAAGTAAGTTCACGAGGTAATTCAGATTTCTCAGAATAAGCTTTTCTGAGTGACAGTTTCTTCTCCAGTGAGAGTTTACTGACCAATTGTGTCCTTTTCACTGAGGGTTTAGTTGGTGATAATGGTACTTTCAGAGTGGAGTTGTTGGATGATGCTTGGTTGGATAATGTCTCTTCGGTTGAATGGCCAGTGGGCGATGTAGCTTCTTCCGATGAAGGAACTGATAAAGGTCTGTCTTCTGACATGAGACTGCTAGGTGATGTACATATGGGACTGCTTGCTAATGAAGAAAAATCTAAGACCCTGTTGGATAGTGGTGTCTTTTCTACTGACATTTTAATGGGAGTAGATGGTATGGTATTTTCCAATGGACGATCACTGGTTAATGCAGACTTCTCCAATGAAGCTCTTCTGAGAAACATTTTCTTTTCAAGAGAGAGATTACTGACCAATCGTGCCTTTTTCATTGAGGGTTTTTTTGGTAATGATGTTTCTTCCAGAGCAGAATGGTTGGAGGATATTGTCTTATCTAATGAATGAACAGTTGGTGATGGAGCCTCTTCTGATGCAGGGCTTATAGATGGTCTGTCTTCTGATGGGAAACTGCTAGGTGATGAGCACATACAATATGAGGGACTACTAGCTAATGAAAACAAATCTAAGACACTGTTGGACAGAGCTGTCTTTTCCGCTGGGGTTTCAACTGGTGGTGATGTCTTTTCCAATGAGAGATTGTTAGATGGTGGCATATTTTCTATTGAGATCTTAATAGGTATTGGTGTATTTTCTACTGATGGACTGTCAGATAGCATTGGCTTATCTACTGAAATTGTCTCAGGTAGTGAATTATTTTCCAATGAAAGGCTGTTTGACAGTTTATTTTCTACTGAGATTTGAGTGGGTATTGGAATGTTTTCCCATTTGTGAGGTGGTTTTTCTGCTGAGGTAATAGTGGCTGAATTTTGCAATGATGGCTCACTGAGTAATGGTGTCTTCGCCGATGAAGGATGAGGTGGTAATGCTGTGTTTTCAAAAGACAGGATTCTTTGTGTAGCTACATTTTCAAATGGACTGTTTGGGAATGCAGTCTTCTCCATAGATGGACAACTTAGTATTTGTGTTTTCTCCTCCAAAGTACAGTACTCCTCTGTTTCATTCACCATTTCACAATTGATTGCGGACACCTCAGAGACACCCCTCTTAGCTCCCATCTGAAGTGTTTGATTTTCTTCCTCTGGGTAGACTGTTGGGTCCGGATGAGCTTTCTCTAACCAGTGTTCAACATATTCATTGATAACAGAGGAGGAGGAATTGAGTGCAGGCAGTGACATACTTTCACTAAGATCTTGAGTCTCTCTATCAATCCTCCTCTCCTGGTGCATGGATCTCTGCCTTTTCAGCGTTCCCTTCACCTCTGCCTCTGCAGAGGTTGAAACATCCAACACATGCTTTGTTAAGGGACCTGACGTTTTACTTTTATATTCACTAACATTTAGCTCCTTCACTGTTGATAATTTATTTGGATTTTCAATGTTAAACTTTATTGTTTTAACAGGTAATTTTGAGTTTTTTGACATAACACTTCCATAACCATTTTCTTGTAGTTTCTTTTTTTGCTTAATCAGACTTTTGACAGTTTTTGGTCTGAATCCATATATTTTCCTTATAGATGCAGCACTAGAAACTGCAGGTTTCCCTTTCTTATGGTTATCTGGAGCATCAGCATTACTCCCTTTTCGTTTTTTGTCTGGTGTCATACTCTGACGAACAAGGTTCTTTTTCACTTTAGGCTTTGAGGACATCCTCTTTGTTTTATTAACATCTTTACTTGTATCTGAGAAGAACTCTGAGGACTCTATCTCCTTGATGGGTTTAGAGAGAGGGTTCCTCTGAGTGTTTACCATTACCATGCTTTTAGGGGGAGGGAGATTGCCTCCTTTAGCCTTTAATGATGGAATGGTGAAGTCAGATGAAAGAGACATGTTGTCTGCCCTCCATTTGCTGATTGACTCTGAGGCTGTAGAGGGTCTCCCCATCTTCATCTCAAAGTCATGACTGGAAAATAAGTGGGCTGTGTCCGAGGTGGCTGGTCTTCCATACATGGACACACCCTGGACACTGAACTGGCTATTAGCAAGGAAATTGTCCTGACAGGTCTGCTGCTCGTATATGTGCAAAACAGTCTCTGTGACTTTCTCCCCACTGTCTTCAATTTGCAATATCTCAGCCACCCCTGTTGACTTAAAGGTTTGAGCCCTATTGTTGTAGTTGTTGTTTTCAACAGAGCCAACTCTCCTTGGTTTGGGGACAGGCCTGGTGCTACACTGCTTGACCATGCAGTACTCCTCTGTCACTGCTCCGTTCTCTGTTTCCTGTCTGTAGGAGTATGAGCCAACCATGTTCTCCTGAATCTCCTCTCCTGTCACACTTTTGATGCTCTCTACTGATGCCTGCTTCTGTCTGAATCTCCTGGGCCCTGGGGTAGGAACCCTCCGGGGATAGACCATGTTCGTCTGTGGTTTTGCATCATCCTCTTCATTCCACTCCTCACTGGCATTGTCGTTCTCATTTGGTGACACATCATCGTCGTCATCATCATCATCATCTTTAGAATTGCGCCTATTGATGGTGTCCATGGCATTGTGACCTTTCTGTTCTAAGGTGTTGGAGTCAGGAGAACCAGTCTCAGGCTCAGACTCAGCCACACAGGCCACACTGAGCTGGTTGGCCACACTTGACCTTGTCAGGGTGGTGGTCCAATGTAGGGTCTCCTCCTCCTTAATGGTCAGACGGACCTTCATCTCCACTGTCATGCTGCCATCCTGGTTCACCCGAAAGGACTTCTCAATGTCATCACTTGGGGCCATGTCCCCCCCTTCACCCTCCACCTCTGTTTCGGCAACCGACTCCAGTAGATGACTGGTCTCCAGCTCTACGGATCCTGTAGGGTTACTGTGGAGGTCACATAAACTTCCTGCAATAGAGTTGTGTATTTGATTCACAAAGTATCTCTCTGACGATGCGGAGAAGTTTCTTGACTTAGTGCCGCTAGATAAGGACTTATTTTTTCCTGTAGAGGATTGAGGATCAAAGCCACATAGTTGAAAGAGTGTAGAAAGATAGATCAAGATTTTTTCAATGAAAAGATATTTCAGTATTTTTGGAAAAAACGATATTTCCATAGATTAGCATATCCCAGAAGCATAAAAGAAAGAAAAAGGGAAAAGTTAGAAAAATACAGTTGTAAGAATATCAGAACTACAGTTCACACAGTTCATACTGCATAATGATTGGCAGCCTATGGATAGAGCATGTAGGTCATTCATGGTATTATGGATGATAACAATGTCTCAGCACTTTCTACTGCTTATCCAACGTGTTGACGGGGAGGGGATAGATTACTGCCAGACAGGCAGTAGCACTGTAAATGTCACACATGTACAACGGTCTAATGGGCTGATAGACGCATATTACATGATGAAGACAAAAGTGACAATGATGAGAATGCTGAGACTGGATACTATATATTTCCAATGTCACTTAAACATTGGACCACAAATCTCTCTCCAGCAAAATAATGCTCTCAACATAATGACAATAATTTAAAAGCATATGGTCTTCAGTAAATATTCCAAACAGATAAATCACTCAAATCACATCCTCACCCACAAAACCCATACAGTTAACATGGTAAGACTCACGGGTCACTGGCTTCTTTCTGTTAGATGCCATTCGACTGGGAGGCAGCCATGTTGGAGCAGATGGTTTCTGTGTCTTGTAGTTTTCTGATTTAAAAGCCTCCCGGCCTGCGGCTACTACAACCCCAGAGCATAATATCAGAGCTGGAAGCCCATCCACCTGCAGTGCAGACAAACAAATGTAAACAAATGTAAATGTAACAAATGTATTTTCATTTTTACTTTGTTTGTTGCATTTTTATTTTGGTAAATAAAAATGGCGCCGCCGATGCCGGTCACAGTTATGAGAGCTCCGCAGAGGCTGTGCGTTTTTTTTTTAGCTTTTATGTGTTTTCTAAATAAGGATCATCAACGATGACCCCACCAGTGCCCCCCTCAAGACACTCACACACTCACTGACATCATAGCACATACGCACACACATAATTATCCATTGCAGACTCATCTTTCACTGTAATTAACTGTACTGTCAACCTGTCATTGACATTGTATATAGCCATTCCATTGTGTACATTGCTTCACCGCTGTTTATACTGCTGCTTATACTGCTGCTTATATTCTATTTATTTTTTATTTTTTATTATTTTTATTTTATTTTATCTTAAAACTTATTGTTGCACTACTCTGTGGCACTGTCACTTTTGCATTTCACTGTATACTTGTATGCAAGTGACAAATAAAGAATCTTGAATCTTGAATTTTCACTGTGATCTTCTAATGACAATGTGAATACATTATTTGAGGAAATATAAACAAAATCAACATAAATCCTTAAAATTGCCCATTTTGTCATCATTACATGGGGCAAGTAGCTATTCAGTTCAGTAGAGACCCTCAATTATGTAAGTTAGGTATTTGAAGGCTGAAGAAATTACATCACAAACATTGTATGTGAGATACAGCAGATCCCATGACACGCACAGACCATCTCCTTAGGTCCTACAGTATCCCAGAATGCCTCTCCAGGTAATTGGATGATACGTCAATAAAGGAGCTTATCACATTCTCCCTTTTTCTGACAGTTATTTATGGACCAAGCGAGTCAAACCATTGTGGGTCAAACATAATGCCATCAGTGGTTACACTTCCAGTCCCGAGTTGTGGGTATCACAACATAACCTTGGCACGGTATTAAAAATTAAACGCTTAAACACATGAACATGTGTTTAGGGGAGGTACATATGGTAAAGGGCACAATATATTCTAGATGCCTAAGCATCAGTATCAGCAGTGGTTTTCTGCTTTTGCAGGAACTTAAGGCACCAGTGTCCTCAAGCATGCATAAAACACAGTGTGTTCTGTCAGTCAGGAAAAACACTTACACGTCTTCCATCAGGTGTGTGTAGTTTGACCACAGGGAATTGCATCAACTCTGACACATAATTCAGCAGAGCCTCAAAGGTGGGTGTGGTCCTCTTCTGAATCATCACTGTGTGTTTTCCACTGGGATCCCCATTCCTGAACACTATCAGCCTCTTAGGCGTGCGCACAACCACAGGGTCCTTCTTCCGTATGGGCCTGTCAGGGTTCAGTCTAGCCAGCTGTAAGACCCGACGACGGGCACTGACAGGCCGGGCATGGTACCAGGGTGGCAGCTTCTTACTGGCTAAGGCCAGGTTGATGGGTTTGACCTTCCGCCGGTCAGAGCAGATGTAGGCCTTCCCATCCTCCAGATCTTCCAGGTTATGCACTGCATGAATTCCCCGAGGGGTGGTGATGTTTCTCACTCCGAATGGTAGCGGGACCTTTTTAGAGAGGCTGTCCAGGAGGGCATCAAAGGTCTTAAAGGTGCGGTTGTTGACGACCATGCGCAGGCCACTGAACTGAGGGTCACCACTCTTGTAGAAGCAGACACGCTTGGTGGCGATGGGGTCGGTGACGTAGGGGTGACGTGAGGTGGTCACTGTGTGCCCACTCCCCGAGGACTGGTCCTGAGGTGGCTTTCTGGGCCCTGTGTCACTCATTTTGACTGATCAGCTGGGCAAAGAAAATGGGAAAATATTAGCTATAATGAACAATTACTTCATCATTTGAACATTAGAATTAATAGTTATATAAGAAATAATTTGGGTAAAATAATTTGAAGAAATACTTTCGCTAAAAGTTTTCTCAGCCTTGTTTCCCACTGACTACTGCACTTGAACATTAGAATAAATATTTATAAAATAAATTATTTGGATAAAATTATTTGATGAAATTATTTGGGTAAATTCCTCAGCCTTTGTTTTGTTTTTCCACAGACTGTTAAACCGATAATGCAGCAGAAACATACTTTTCCAGCCACTCTATAACAATCATAGAATGGTTTTGGGAACTGTAAAGGTAAGAGGTTGGCTCTCAGATAGATATTCTCAGTTTCTGGAAGAAAATATACAAGCCTATAGTACCGTATACTTCTGTATGTAAGTGCCAGCTAGCTTTGATGACATTCCATCTTGGTATACAATGTATCACATTAAGGTTTGTGTGGTTGCCAGAGTTGGCTCTGTAACTATGTTGTTGTCAGTAGAAGCTCTGCCTCAATGTAGAGCACATTAACATTACTGGAACTACTTCATAGGTGTCTATCTGGTTATTCTTTGCAACTGTCCGGTTATCGAAAAATAATGTACTCTCTGGAATGCCCCTTTAGCCAATCAGAATTGCGTATTCAGCAATGCCGTGGTATAAGCAAAGATATTGCATAAACATAAGTATGGCAGTCTTGTTTTAATCCAGACTTTTGTATTTATAATGTCAATGTCATATAGGGCTCACAATACAAAACATTTGTGAGTCCTTAGATCTAGAAACAAAATGCATTTTAAAATGCATTTTAATTATTATCTACATGAGCTGTGTTTTGTTGAAGAAATTATGAATGATGAAACTTGCCAAGCGATTGCCAAGTTCAATTACTTAATAACCCATGTATGACTAAAACGCAGAACAACAATGAAACAACAACATTCTGAAATAATTCTTAGATAACTCAACATAATTCCATTGTTGGAAATGTTTATAGTCTTTCTGATCCACTTTTTGATCAAACGTATCATTATATATATGACCTTAAAAAATAAATTCTCATGAAGAAACATTTGTGCATAGAAACGTTACTTGGTCCATTACAAAATAACCGTTCATCAGAGTTTAGAAAACATACATCATAGCCTATACCTAGTGGACAGCTTTAGGAATGGCGGAGGTGGATGACTACCTAGACATTCGCTTGACAAAAGTAATGTTGGATGTCACTAAACAACTCCTCTTATTCAATAATAAAAACAAATATACATGAATTCAGTTTTACTCAGATAGAAATATTGAGTGAACTCACCTAATTCAACAATTGTAAGAATCCCAATTGTTGTGAAAGTATCCATAAAATGTTGTTCCGTGCTCTACATCATGGCTACTGTTAAACAACTGCGTTGGAGCTACAGGTTATTTCGGGAGGCAACATCAGGGTCAATTTGCTTAATCTTTGCTCAAAGTTAATCTCCCCTACAACAGGGTAGTGTGTTAAGATCTCCTTACTGAGAAAAAGAGTGCATGTGGTTCGCACAGAACACAGCTAGATCAAATGATATAATTGATGTAACTGACATTTGTTGTTTTTAAAGGAAGTTCTACCTGGAGAAATATTCCTACAGTATCTGAAGACAATAGACCAGACCATAACAGTCATTTGATCGTTTCTCAAAACAATAAGAGTGATCATGTTTAGACAGGGTAATATGGCCACAAACATAATTCAATATAAACTTTGGTCACCAACTATGAATAGAAGGTACTGAAATTGATATACCACAATATCAAAATATTAAAACAACAGATGTTTGTGAGGTGAGTGTTGAATATCTTGGAAGGCATGATATTTCATTCACTCGGGCATTACCAGTGAAAATGACCCTGAATACTGACAATAACAATAATGGTAGTAGTGGTACATATACCTCTACATCTCCTTATTAAATGAAAGCAGGCTTGTCCACTTTGACCAGGAGCAGCAGATGGTAGGTACCGGTTGTAATTTTCTAGCAGGATTGTAATCTCATTGGAGATTTCTTAAGATAATAAGGATTAAGGGGCTTTCCATTAGCAGGACCCTCAGAGGTGTCAGTTCATTCTCAATGAAAGAAGTGTACACAGCACAGCACGGACATCTTGGACCGGAATAGACTCACCTTCACTCAAGAGTTTAAGACACCTCACTTTCTCATAAAAGACAGTGGGTTAGGACGTAGTGATACATAAGGGATTATGAATTGTTTAATTTAACAATTTTTCTACATACAAATTACCCTAAAGACATTTTATTTTTGTAATTGTGCATATTTCTGTAGGAATTGTTATTGTACATATTTTATTTGTTGTGAGATGATCACAGAAAAGTGTTTACACAGATTTACAGTAAGTTCACCTGTATCTGTATGCGTGTTCAAATTATGCAAGTGCATCCAACACTGAGAAGCTCTGACTCTATTCATAGAAGGAGAGGGATTAGTCCACAATGGCTTTGTCCTCAGTACATCTGATGTACAAGGTAACTTGGATCAAAGAAAAATCCACACGCTAATTGTCCAAATGTTTTACATGCAACATTACTTTGGGAGTGCATGACAGATGCTATGTTATAATGCTGAAGTGTGTGAGTGAGTGTGTGTCTACTATGTTTGTGTGCCTGTGTGTGTGTGTGTGTGTGTGTGTGTGTGTGTGAGATGTTCCAGGAAAGAATTCCTGCTGAGCCCGACCAGACAGATCTGGAAGAATTCAGGAATGCCACAGCAGGCTCCCCATGCACCCACTGCATGGTCCGTTCCCAAAACAACACAGAGCACAAAAATGTGAAAAATCCTTAAAAGGAAGCTGCCTTGAACAATGGAGGAAGCCCTCAGAGTAAACAGGTAGGCCTGGAGCCTGCATGCTGCTCATTCCAGCCCTCCCCTATAGTGATAAGAGGGCTGGGCGGGGCCGGGGTGGGGGAAGGGGAGGAGGGCACACAGATAGAGCAGCAGTGATCCTGTCCCACAACTGCTACATGCTCCATGCTCCTTTCATACTGAAAATACACTCAAGCTTCATGCTCATGCCTCATGCCAGCATCAAGTCTAACCTTTAAAAAAAATGTCTCCTGTTTCATTAAATGTAACCTTCACTGTCAAGTTGAATTATACCACCCCAGCTGTTGATGATAATTACTGTTTTTCCTTCACACGATTCCACTTAAAAATCACATGCTGCCATAACAGAGGTATCAGTCTCAACATTCCATGTGCATTGCCACCCATACCACGCTCTATTTTTAACCCTTAGCAACTAATTGGCGCCAAGATAGATTCAAACCTATGCTGTTAATGGGAAAAAATGTGTGATATGTTTTGGCCCTTGTTCCCTTTCTATATTTGGCCTGGTGTTCTCTGCAGCTGCTATGGAAGATCTGTCTGCCTGCACTCCCCATCAGACACCTCTCTCTGATAATGCCTCAATTCACCGCCACACAGCCTCCCTCTTCCAGTATATCAAACATACATGTTGAGGTCAACTGCCGCTTATTAGGTCAGCAACATGTTGTAGTACGCAGAAATTAACACATTGTGTTCTGTTTGAAAATTCATTCAAGTTATGTGAGTGGACTCGAGAGACAATAGCTTATTGATTATCCTATGTTGTTTAGAAAATGCCTATATGACCAAAATGAGATCATGGACAAAATTCCAACCATTGCAGCTGCCAGGCAACCAATTATATGAAATACTGTACAACTGTAATCTCACCAACAAAAGTCACGAACAGCCATTCCAATTAAAGGCCAAGCAGCTGATCAAGTTCTTATCTACGCTATCACAGCAATAGGCCACACAGTCACTGGCTCTTTCAGCAAATTAAAAGTTGTCTTACTTTAGCAAAATTGTTATATGAGTATATCATGGTAAAATTCCAATTGTCCTCAGAGGACAGTTAAATGTGGAGTAAACCGAAACATTTAGCCAGCCCAATTTGTTAACGTCAAAAATATGCCTGCTATTCAGAATTCCATCCAAATTACGTCATGTTTTCAGGGTTACACCTTTCTCTTTCCAGCGGAATTCCCAACTATTGAATGAGCAGTTTTCTGCCAAACAGGACTCATACGGTCACTCCACCCACTTACACCCCCCCCCCCCCACACACACACACACACACACACAGACGGGCACACACACACACACTCAGAGGTTCCCCACCCCATCCATTTTCAGCCCTCTGTATCTGCTGTGCCAAGCCTTTAATCTGCCCAGTGACATCCCCGTGTTTCCTGCATGGGGCAGAGAGAGAGATAAGCACACTCCTCAGTACGCTAAATCACTCCACGCGCCCTCTCATTCACTCATACAAGCATTATTCAATTAGCCTGCTCTTACAACAGCCATAGTACCAACCTTTTACAATCAGAGAGTCAAACAACTTCTACTGTAATTAGCCAGTGACATGCATCTATGAGTGTTATTGCAATACAAGCTACGTGATGGGTCCTGCATCCAGTGCTACGTGATCTCTTACATGGCAGGGGCTGAATCACTCATGAAGAACAATACAACTTTAATTTCAACGTGATGAAAAACATGGGAACAAACTAACTGTATTCCTCTAAAAGTTATGGAGCTAATTAGGCTACTACTCCTTTACTGGAGGTTTCCCTACCAACAGTACTCTCTAATATCCAAGCACCTGGAGCAAAAGGTTTTCTATCACGTCATTTCATAAATAAAACTGTTAAGATGTATGGTCTGCATTATGTGCAGACCTCTGCAGTATTTGTCTTCAAAGGGTTAGTTAGTGACAACCTAACCACTAAATAACATTGTAATAAAACATATATCAAAGTCATATATCAAGTGATAAATGTGTGTGTGCTCTGTATATGCCCTGAGGTCCCAAGTCTCCTCTGAGAGTCTGAGTCCTCCTGACCCCGCGGCTCAGCGCCACACGACTGTTAGCTTTGGAGAGCGCAGGCGGAGGGCCAGTCTGCAGCCTGTCGGCCGGGACGGGATGGGGCGTCTATGTTTGCCCCAGATAGCGTCCCGGGGTGAGGAGTGATTTATCCTCCTGTGTTCGGGACGGGGCCCGCATCAGACGACCTTCCCCTGATTAGGGGGTCAGAGACTCTTGCTCACTGCCAGAACAGCCAGCCATGGTGCGGGCGAGACGGGCAGCCTCCGCGAGACACCGCTGCACATCCTGACCACTGCATAAATGGAGTTTCCATACACTGTGTGTACACACACACACACACACACACACACACACACACACACACACACACACACACACACACACACAAACTGTGAGCCAGGAGTAAACCCTATTGAGATGGCCTTGACATTTTCTCAACCCAACAACAAAAGGATGTGCTGAATCTCTGCCCCCCACTGTTAAACCCCTTTCCCTGTGGACTATTAAAGATCACTGTCTTCCTAACATTCCTAAAGCTAACCATCAGGGTTCAGCTGCAGGTTTCTGACTCCCCTGATTTCACTGGAGAGAAGGTTTCATTGTATCCATTTTTCTGGTGACCCATAGAATATATTGAAATGTAATGATCTTTTCTGTAAATCAAAATTTCAACATTTAAAATTGTCAACCTACTGTAACTGTTGAGCAAACAACATAATTGGATTTTGTAAAACAAAACAAAAAGGAAACAACTACTGTGATTCCAATACCATATCTATCTACCACACAGTAGTTATGACCAAGAAGTTCACAGTTTTCACATAGAAAACTGTTGTCAGAAATTGCTTCCCAGTCGTTGGAGGAAATGACTGCTAATCAGTACAGATTAAAAGCTGAACAATACATTGTAAACTATCTACATAACTATCCCCTGCCCATAAATCTTACAGCCATAACCACTATCTGTAGCGGATTTTTTGCTCTACAATATCGAGGGAAACGGAGGACAAATCCTGGAAATATACCAAACAATCTCAGTCAGGGGTATATGCAGGGCCTTTACTGCCCATGTATATAAGTGAATAGCAGCCCTCTTTAGATACCAGGACAATAAGCTTTGATTGATCTGTGTGTAGACCTACATAAGAGGAATGGATGCAATGCTCTGTAATGCTCAGTAAATGTTGTGATTCAATATGACTGATTGATCAATGTACAGTATCTATCTTAAGAAAAGCATCTGTACACTGATCCCCTTCTTTCTTTATTACAAACTACAGTATAGATTTAGCCAGCAAGCGTGGATCAGATATGCACACACAAGCACAGAACAGATATTCTCTCCTGTCCTCTTTCTCTGTTTACTCATCTTTTTTCCCTCTCTCCTTTTACTTTTTCTTTCTTTCTCACACTTTCAAACACACACACACACACACACACACACACACACACACACACACACACACACACACACACACACACACACCTGTTAGAACACAAGTATTGTATAGAAAACTAATGCCCACAACACCACTGCTATGAAATCACTCTTTAGGAATTACTTACTAACAAAATCTCATCTCTATGATCTATGACCAAAAAGATACAACACATTCATATAACACTAAATGTGAAAATGTGACAGTGGTTTTGTGTCATCATGAAGGTTGTGTAACCAGTGAGCTCTGATGGGGATTAGGCCTACTGGGTCTTTCTAGGTCCCCCTCCCCTGTATGCTCCATATAGGACTCACTACAGTTTACATGCTTGCCCTCTCTTTCACCCCAGTTAGTTATCTCCAGCAAATCCCAACCACACCTGCAGAACCTGAGCCTATAGTACTGACACCTGGAGCTGGCACACGGTACTCCTACTGCCCAGGCCTAACTGGCCTAGTCACACTACACACTAAAATAGGTAACCAGATTTTTTAGAGCAAAACTGGTGACATAATTGAGGGGCGTGGAGGGAGGAGGAGGGGGGGGGCAATGTTGCAATTATTAACCCCTGCAAAAACCATTGCAATTATTAACCCCTGCAATTATCAATGGAAAAAATGCAGCTAGAAACAGCTAGCTTCAGCCCAAACCATATATATATATATATATATATATATATATATATATATATATATATATATATATATATATATATATATATATATATATATATATATATATATTTAGTAATACAATTATCCAGTTAGTCAAACCAACCCAACCTCCCAGAGTATATTTGTATAAAACACAACAAAAATATTGCTCAATGTAGGCAGAGTGTGGACATAATTGAAGGATAACGTCACATCAATTTTGGCAAGCTGTTGAGTTTGTACTCGAGTGAAACAAGAAATGAGCTAAATGAGTTATCTTACCATTCCAAGTTGAAGGGTGAACCTCGTTTTACACGAAGAACAATGTAGCATAGAAACTTCACGAACTGGCAAATCCAGTAAGCACCAAATATTTGTATTTTTGTAATAGAAACGGTGTGTGTGCATAGACATATTTGCTCTACCTTTATGGTGCCACCTACCGCGTGGAAATGAATTTCCTCACCTGTGTGTATTTGGTTGAAAGCATGCCGCTCTGACAAACTGCGCGCGACTGACCTCTGGCGGCAAATGTTTTCAATATTTCCAGTCGATCATTCGACTGACTAGCTGCAGTTTCCTAAAAAAAATATTCTCCAAAAAAACAAACAATATGTGACTATGTTAAACCACCATTCAACATAATAATTAATAACACCGCTGGATATATAGTATCAGGATACAAGTGGCCTTCAGCTCATTGCAATGTGGTTCTGTGTCTATGTTGTGTCTATGTTGTGTCTACATTGAACTACATTCTGGATAGGAGACTGCTTGTATCACAAAAGGGAGGAACCTGCTGTCTGCTCTTGGGGAACTGGAAGTAAACTGTTTGCTATTTTAATGACACAGCGAGTTTGTAATTTGTTTGATGTTCATGTTTGCTCAAAAAACTAATGGAGACATTTACTTTCCTGTACAGTCTAAAGCAGCATATAATAAAGGGAAACACCACTAGCAGGACTGATTTTGGAGAGACGTCGACTTTATATCCAGTAGTCATGATGAAATACCATGTACACACTATATAAATAATTCTGTATTGTAGAATATAGATCGTTCAACTCCATATCAGAATAATTGATCTGAGTATGTTAGTTTGACAGCCATCCTCCAACAATTTGTCCATGCCGTTATTTAATAAAGAAATAAATGCACACTGCCTACCATAAAAATGTAAATTGAGATAACAGAAAAGACAACTTTCAGTTGTAGGCCTACCAGCTGGGATAAGTCCTATTGTTGTAGGAAATCCCTGTTTATCCCACAATAATGTTTTTAAAGTTGCACCTGAGCTGAACACACACACACACACACACACACACACACACACACACACAGACACACACACACACACACACACACACAGACAAACACAAAGACAACAAAGGATGCCTGACCCAGGTCAAGACATTCTGCCCTGTCTCACTTTATTTAGACTTTATATTCATGTATTTTTATTTTTTAGGAAATCCTACCGGTGATCCCAAAATGGGAAGAGTGGTGTGAATTTTATAGAACACGGTTTCCTCTCGGATGGAGGATGTTCCCAGCCAATCTTTCATGGATGGAGCAAACAGAAGTCATTGGAACGAGGAAGTGTGGACAGGTGCTCACGGTCAGATTCAAAGATCCACAGAAATAAAACACAATAGAACACATTTATCTTATTAATGTCACTGAAACTCATATCAAATTACTATTAAAACTATGTATTTTCATTGGGAATTGTATATATATTTCATGATTTGATATTACTGAATACCTTTGAATATTTCTATTTCATAGACAAATTTGCTTTATTAATCCAAATGATTCATTACATGATGCTTTATTGTGCTTTATTGTGGTTATACAAAATTAATGATCTGTTTATCTCTGTCAAAATGACATGTCATATTGTTATATTGTCAGCATATTTGTCAGTTTCTATTTCATGTGTCTGTTCATATGACATGTTCATTCGTATGTTAAATGATTATAAATTCCTTTTATTTCTGGTGATGCTGAACCTAAGCCATTACTGGTAAGAGTTAGTCACAGTGTGTCAATGAAGAAAGTCCAACATCCTGTGACAGACCTGTTCAGATGTACAACATTGCTCACTGTTTCCTGAGCCTTGCCTTAAGTGGTGAGGTCTTGACCCAAGGGGGATCTCTGTGACGAAAAGAGGCTACTCGTCACAAACACCACCACTACCACCCAGTAATGTGTGTGGACTGAGCCATAGCCTCATCTCCTTTCAGCCCTGCAAAGGAAAACACAGGCGAGAGGAAACTGACTGCTGATGTAGTCATCTTCTAATCACTACCCGCCTGGACACAAGCTAAAAATGCCCTGGGATGCCATGAGGGGATTCAGACAAGAGCAGAGAGCTGATCAGAACAGCCCCCCAACTGTATTCCCTTCTCTGACTCAAACCCTTTTTCCTGAGAACAGCAGACCACATCATACGTATAGTAATGCACTGGCCATTTCAAGTGTTCATTGAAATATACTAAATATAATGGGTTACAATTAGATTAGACATTCATGGTGTCTATTGTTATAGATTTTACTGACGATGAATTCATTGGTTTGATTTTTGACTTCTATACTCATATCACATGAGTATAAGTTATATCATGTTATGTGAAGCTTATTAGAGTCAACTGAAATGCTTCATAGTTCTGGGCCTCAAAGTGTTGGAATCTCTTTTGAATAACAGAGTGACATCATTCAATATTAAACTGTGTAGTGATATTGTATAAGAACCAAGAGCAAAGCTGCACCTAATGCCTCAGGAAATGTTTGTGTATGGTCTCAGGGAATCTTGGCACAATAACCGATATTGTAACTGAGGTCATAACAAAGAGAAGGGGGACCCACATTATTTTTCGACATCCACACCCACTTGGAGAGCGAGAGTTATTTATACTGGTATGAGACAAGACAAGAGCCAGAATCAAAAGAAAAATAAACTATTGAGTCACTGCATTGAGCAGAGATTGACTTGATGTGTGGACTATATATAGTGGCAACACAACTGGACATGGGTCTGAGAGGCCAGGCCTATGAAAGCGATCAGGCCCAGAGAAGGAGTGCATATGCCTGGGATTACCAACAACCCTCCACACAGAACCCTGGTTTAGACAGAGGACACACCCTCCTCTTCAGCTGTCTCACATGCTGTGAATGCAATCCACTATCAATGACTTAATCAGTACAGTCTCATATAGACTTGCACACTTTCCTTCTCTCTCACTTTTTCTTTTGTTGCTATATGCCTATACTTTTAAATGTTATGATTCAATGTACTGTTTGTACAATACCAAGAATAGTCTCATTGGGTGGCCATTATGACAAAAACCAAACAGGTACTCTATTCTCTGGGCTTTGATTGTTGTTCAGAGTAATAGATTGTATCTCATACATCACTTTGTTTTATGTGCATGTATTTCTGTCGTCATAGCTACACTTGTCAAACACTCCACTGGAGGCCTGCGGCAAAGCCTGATTTTTCAAGACAACATTATTCATAAGTCATATGCTGGCATGGATCTTCTCTCTCTGACACAACCCAGGGAATGCACTCAATCTGTGTCAGTAAATAATCACCTTTCAAATGTTAAAGTTGGTTTAGGTCTAAAACTTTTTAAGCATAGCCTATCTATATTTTTCTTCATGTTGAGTTAATACATTTAATACATTGTTTGTGTTTGTGACTTTATTTGTGAGTGAATGTTTGTTTGTGGTAAGTCTGTATTTGTTACTGTATTTGTGGTTAACTAAGTCTGTATTTGTTACAGTATTTCTGGTTGAATAAGTCTGTGCTTATCATTATCAGTATATTTGTGAAAGGCAGCTACCTGAGGTGAGATTAGTTGTGTGCTGTGATTAAGTGCTCCAGTGTTAATGTAGCGAGCCGCCCGGGCAAGGCTGTAATCTCCCTGCTCCCCTCCCGACAACGAGCGCTGTCAACCAGGCCTCAGGACACACACTCTCTCACACAGTACACAGGAACAACACAGAAAGCCCCTGCTTCCTGGGCTGTAGGCTATGTCTGTCTCTGGGCTTTACGTGTCTCTCTCTCTCTCTCTCTCTCTCTCTCTCTCTCTCTCTCTCTCTCTCTCTCTCTCTCTCTCTCTCTCTCTCTCTCTCTACCCATTTCCCCCACACATTCACTTGTATTCTAATAATGACAATTTGCCAAACCAAAACAGTAGAGAGATCATCTCTTGCCTTAATCTGTGGTAAATACAGCTGAGTGTCATACATGTTTGTGTTTGCTTTGAATATAGCTACCTAACGTTCCTATACACACAGATTCCGGTCACCTGCCACCTCCTTCCTCTGGCTTGAATATTAAATCAGCAAATTTACTCAGCGATTTGCTCTCATCAATTAGATCAATTAGTGGGGGGAGATAACATCAGCTCTCCCAAGGGGGTCTGCCTGGGGGTGTCTACCCCCTCACCCCGACCCCCACACCTCGCATGGTCCGTACAGGTGACCCTCAACCTCTCTACTCATCTTCAGAGACGCTGCAGGGATAGTGGTCTGAGCATGTCGTTATGCAGTCATTAGCTATCACAACAGAGCAGCTAAACCTACCGCCCAGCTGCAGACTGAATTCACATTAATTTCACTGCATTCCACTGCCTGCCTAGCCCAGTGTCATCTTCTAACAGTGTCACCTGTTAGAAGTGGGGGTGGGAAACATTTCACCTGCAGCTAGGGCCTGTTTGGTTGGGGGGTGGAAACCTTATATGTACTGTACGTTTTGTGTGAGTGGTTGTTTAGGGGATTACTTCACCACTGTACTACTTACCTGTAGTTACAGAGTAGTCCAGTACAGTCTGCAGCTACATTTTGCCTCCCTCTCTGGATTAAATATGTTAAATGTGAAAAAACATAATGTAGTCAATCTGAGTTTGATAAAATGGAAGAGGATATAGTGACTCACCCATGCTAGGATATTTTTTTAGCTATAGAATTACCATCAGCAACTTCTTCTTTTAGCAGATTTAGAAACACAGAAATGACATCACCATAATGACTGTGGGAAGGACTGGCAATATTTACCTTGAGATACAACCTCTGCTTGTGTTACATGAGAGATTTCAAAACATTGGACATGAACAAAGTGGACGAATGTACGTCCCTGGAACATGTTTTCTCTGAAGTGCTAAAAATGGAGTTTGGGGTCAGGGTGATTGACCTCTTGGAGAAGAACCTCTTCCTTTGAAAAGGAAAATCTTTATTTATAAAATGCTACCCTCCTGTTCATTTATAAATACATTTCCATATTTCTCTTGATGTGCTTGGTTACGTTCGCCACATCCTCTCTTCCTGGAATGTCCAAAATGTATGAACACTATTTCTTACTTTTGCAAACATCGACAGAAATGTATCAGTATCTATTTATCCATTAACAGATATCCAATAACATAGCCAATCTTTTTCATTTCCAATTTATTTTCCCAATTAATCAATGTTATAGGTGTTTTAATGTAAGACAATAAACATAGAGACATGCCTATTTGGCACTTTTTAACTTAATTTTAACTAACCAAAAAAACAAATGTATGAGATTCATTGATGTGATGACTCTCCATTGTTTGGTATAGGTGTAGTATACACTAATATTTAATGACCCCAACCATTAATCAGGGGAGACTAAATCATTTACAGACAGGATGTCCGCCACATAAACTGCGCTCCCATGCAGGGAAAACAAGGCGCCATGTGTAAGTCAGCCCCTGAGATCAGCTCCATATTGACCAGGCCAGGAAGCAGGCTCAGAGCCTTCCACTGTGGAGAAACTCTGCTGCTGCCAGGTGATCCTCTCAGCCACCATCGGCTCATTCACTTTGCACATGTTGTTGTGAAGTTATAACAATTAATACTTATCAAAAATGTTATAAAAGAGGGAACATTTGGAGAAATAACTGTGACCATGAAAATATTGTGCAATTATTTGTTTTAACCACTACAATATACAGTAGGGACATGAATGACTATGTATTTAATTGATTATCTAAACAAAATAAAGTGTTAACATTATATGTCACTTTTAAATATAAAAAACATGTACATTTATGTTTTAGCAAATTATCAAAAAGTTTTGGTATTTTCTGAGCAAATTTAAAAAACGCATATTTATTTTAAATTGGCTTTGAGCTCTAAAACTTAGAGTGGCTTTAAATAAACAATGACCTGAACTGCACTAAGATAAAAAATAATGGGTGTGTTACCTAAATACATAGTTATAGTTGAATTAATGTGTATGCTATCAGCAGTGAAAAGGTGATGTAAATGAGTAAATAACAAACACAAGCAGTGATCAACTGATCTATTTTGGTTCAAAACTTTATTTTTCAAAAGTGCAAAAGTATAAAACACCTATACATAAACCTTAAAATAGTAACTGTACATTATTTATTATCACAAAATGTTTTATATTCCTATTCAGGAGCTTTCCCGTTACAGAAATGAAAGGGAAATAATAAGAAAAAAATGCATACCAGTGTGAGAACAATCATCATCACAAATCAAATATCTATGGCTTTTTGTTTAGCTCATACAGAGATACATGTTGAACAACAATCCTCAACACCAAAAGAACATAACATACTGCATTTAGAACCCCTAATTAAAGAGTTTGCTATGGCCTTGCGTGTCAATGGTAAAAGAATGAGAGAGAGAGATAAAGAGAGAGAGAGAGAGAGAGAAAGAGAGAGAGAGAGGAGACAGCGAGACAGAGAGAGAGAGACTGAAATAGAGAGAGGGAGAGATTTGAGGTCAAGTTATGTGCTGTAGTAGTTGCAGGCCTCTAGAGAGCTAGAGAGGTTATGAGTTGTAGTTGCAGTAGTACACTGTGCTGGCATCAGATAGCACAGAGGATATGAGGCTCTCGGATCCCTGCATGTTGGCCTCATGTGCCCCATACGACAGACCTGTCATGTCCGCCCGCGCTGCAGATGAGTTCAAGTACTGCTCAAACTCACTGCGGTCCACCTCCCCCAACAGCTCAGAGGGGTGCATCTGCTCCACGCCGTCTGCAGGGTGGGGGTGGGAGTCCGGAGGAGGGGAGAGCTGTCCTGCACCGTGGCCTGGGTGTCGTTTGGGGTGACTGGGGCTGCAGTGTTGGCTGTAGTACATAGCCATGGGGTTGAAGGAAGGGGGCAGAGGAGCACCCTGGGATGCCTGCTCAGGGGCCGAAGAGAGGTGTCTGTGGAGCAGGGGGTTGCCATGATGGTTGGGGTGATGGTCCTGATGTGGGTACTCTGCCCCCTGTGAGTGGTATGCGTATGCGGGCATCACATGGCAGTCCTCCTGAGAGTGAGGCGAAAAGAACATGGAGTCGCTTTCCACAGCGTCCAGTGGGGAGGTGTCGGGCGTGGGCAAGCTGTAGGGTTCATAGGTGGCACCTCCGAGGCCCTGGGCATCACGGTAGTGGCTGAGAGACTGATGAGGCACCTGGTAGCTGTGCTCGTGGTAGCCCAGCGCCAGGCCCTCCATACACACACGCCCGTCCCCACCCAATGATGCACCCTGGTGGTCCGACACGCCATGGACGAGGTACCCCGAGTCGAGACGCTTAATCCTCTTCACCTGCTTTCTCCGTCGGGGTCGATACTTGTAGTTGGGGTGGTCCTGCATGTGTTGGACCCTCAGGCGCTCTGCCTCCTCCACGAAAGGCCGCTTCTCTGTCACAGGAAGGGCTTTCCACGATTTCCCTGCAGATCAATAGCAGAGTTCATGTCAGCTTTGGCATAAGGCATGCAGTCTGGTGATGTGCTCCAAAATAGCTCATCACCATTTTAGTAACAACAGAACTTTTATTTCAAAATAACATCACTATTATTTTTGGATCAGTATTGATGTTGGTAATACACTGGTAGTAACTTATTCATGCTAACTGATGGTAAATGACAACGATGTCATTCGAACATTTTACTCCTTTCTATTTTATAACATTTCACAATTCAACTGGTAGAGAAGAGTGTTTATGGTTTGAGCTTTAGATCCTGAGCAGAGTACGACGGATCACTGAATTGTACGAAACGGTGTGTTTCGTACAATTATAAACGCATTATCATTTTATGTAGTGAAATAATAGCAGCAAAGTAGACTGCGTGAAACATTTGGAGTAGCCTATACAGCTTCCTTCAAATAGCTTACTTGGAGAGATAGAAATGCACAATTGGATAATAGAAAAGCCTATCATTGAAATATCTTACCCAACATTTTGCTCAACTCCGCATTGTGCAGGTCCGGATTTTGTTGTGCCAGCCGCTTGCGCTCATCCTTCGCCCAAACCATAAACGCATTCATCGGTCGCCGAATTCGTGGCTCAGTCTTCCCACGATTCTGGTTCCCAGAGCTGGACGCGCACGGCTCGCTCTTCACCTTGGTCTCCCCGAGGGGGCTGAGGGGGTCTGCCCACTGACAGTGTCCCATTCCAGGCATCATGATTGACATCGCACACCTAGCCTGGGTCTGATCGTCACTGGCGTAACCCGCATCGGGACTACTCATCTCTGTCCAGCTGCGGGCTATGGTGAACCACCGGACAATAACGACTATTGATTACTGAGCGAATATGAAAAATGTTAAAGCTGATAAACAAATAAGAATTCTTAACTATTCCAAAGTGAATAGAAAATATCCGTCACTACTGAAAGTATGTGCCAGAGGGACTGAACTAAAACTGACTACCTCACTCAAATGTTGAGGCGCTATAAGCTCACAGGCAACCAATCACAGAAAGGTGGGAGTGCCCACTACTACTAAGGTGTAAAAAATTTAAAGTACCCCGCCTTCTGGCCATGTGGGGAGTGCGATGTTGTTAGTGAAGACACGCGCGCGAAGTGAAGTCCAAAGCACATTTTTTAAAACACATTGTCATATTCAGATACTTTTCTTTACCAGCAATTCTAATGTGTTTATTGTTGTTATTGATAAATAATATTTTGCAACAGGAATTTGACACACTGTTTTGGGGAAAAAATTCCATGAAATAAAGCAAATCTCAGAAAATATCACACTGATTTCCAAGTTCTTTGTCATGGTTTTGTAAATTGTCTTGGTCATGATATGTCCTACTTTAGCTTCTGCATTTCTTTCACTGATATTCAGGCGTAATACACATATACTCTGTCATCTGTGTATTGGAATAATAGATCTGGTAACTGGAACTTCAGGTTTATGCATGGAGAAAATTATTTTCTAAACGCATCATTTGGATGGAGTCTGCCAGCGTTCAGGGCCATTGACTGAGGCCGAATGACTGATGTTGATCAAAAGAAACGCTAATTAAGGATTAGAAATTCGTATAAGGGATGCTGGTGAATACACTACATTTGCAAACAGTCGAGATAAATTAAATAAACAGCCATCTATGGGCCTTTGTTGTCTGAAGTGCGGGACCCCGGGCCACAGTTAGGGGACACAAGGGTTGTTAGCGGTGGTGATTATTGCGCAGCACGCACGTTGAAAGCACTTTCCAAGTGTACCAGGGTGTCTTTGAAATTCTATGAAAAAAAAATGTGATTCTACTAAAATTATATATAAATGATGTCACTTTTATATAAATGTCAAGAAATACTTGTCTCATCAAACAATTTGATTAGGATAAACGATTGATGCTGATGGTGTTGGAGGGGGTGTGAGTTACTGAGCTCTGATCTCGTCCATGCAGGGTCCTGGATATGTTCGCCGCTCTCCTATTCATCAAAGTTCAAATTGAGCTTTAAAAATGTAGGCCTGACAGCACGAACATTGCAATAAAGGAAGTATAGACAACTTCAGGAAAAAATCACTTCTTCTTTCCAGCAGACCCAAATTTGACCAGATATCACAGATCTAAATGTTCACTGCTCACAAAAACGTTATGTTAGCACCATCTCGTCTCTCTGTCTACAACCCTGGATCGACAGACAGACAGACAGGCATACAAACATACAGACAAACAGGAGAACAAGGAGAGGTACTGTTGATTGACACAGGGTATCAGTACACACAGAGATCCCTCCATGCTGCATGTTTTAATAATCAGCAGAGACCGAAGCCATGTCCACCGTGGTCAGGAATGAAAACACACGCCAGAGCCTGCAGGGGTCCTTATCAGTGCCAGCAGCAGGGCATAACCTGCCAGCTCCGTCTTTTCTCCATCTGTCCTCCAACCCTCCCCATCATCATGCCGTGCAAATACGGTCAGATACAGCGTGTCAGACTGGAGCCGTTCCTCTGACAGGTCAAAGAGGGCTGACAGAAATATGACAGATGCTTATGCAACCTTTTCATGCCCCTGTCCAGATACAGTACAAGCAGGGGCTCCAGAGCGCACTGGCTGACCCCCTTGGGGGTGTTGAAGGGGGGCCTTGCTCTGTCCCAGGCAACCCAGCACTGGGACAGGATCTGTGCTATAATACTGTCAGCGTCTATTTTACCACTGATGACCTGATACGGTTTTCCCCCTAAAGTCCCATGAGACTACAGTGAGACTGTGCGAGATTGTGTGTGTGTGTGTGTGTGTGTGTGTGTGTGTGTGTGTGTGTGTCTGTTTGTGTGTCTGGGTATCTGTGTGTGTGGGTGTGTTCGTGCCTGCTTGTGTGCCTGTGTGCCTGTGTGTGTGTGTTTGTGCGCGTGCATGCCCTGGCTCTCTCCTAGTGTGTGGGAGAAAAAAGACTCTCTTTTGATGGGAGAAGTCATAAAGTCTGGAGTCGCGGCCACATTTCCTCTACAAGGTGAGGTTCAGAGTCGACCCAGAGGAGGGGAGGGGGCCAATAAGGGGAGGGAACACGCCCCGCAGTCCCCCCTCCCCCTCCTCCCGTTGTCCCCCACCCCGTGCCTGGGGAGTCTGGGGCTGGGTGGGGGCCAGGGCTCTCGACGCCAGCCTCTGGGCTCGGCGCTCAGGGAGAGGTCACTCGGCTTGCTTACACAATGGCATTATCTCAGTTCCAGCCTCGGCTACTGCAGCGGTGAGCACTTCCTGTCCCTCCGCGAGCACTTCCTGTCCTTGGCGTAGCAGCACAAACTGTCCGCCTTCCAAGCAAGTTCTGACACACAGTGGAGCTGCTGGTCGCCAGACCCGCTGTATAAATGTCTGTGGGCGGCTTTCTTGGGAATTGCACAATGTGACTGCTGGCTCCTTTGTGTTGAGTTTGCGAGGCAGCGGTGTTAGTTTAAATCACTGGGACGGAAGGCGTATATATGTTAGCACTCTGCTCTGCTCAGATCCCCAGGCACACTCACGTGGAAAAGTATGAACTTGGTCAAAGACATAGAAGGGCAAAGGGTTACCAATTGGCTTATCATTCATGTTCAAACATTAAAACTAATACAAATCTAATGTTGACTACTGTTCATTACTTGTTTAAGAAACAGGTTGTTATTAATCTTGTATAAGAAATCATAATTCAATGTTACATGAAATGAGCACATTCATTCAGTAGTAAATTCCAAGGCCCATAGACAGACAAATAACAAACATGAACATGTGAACAGATGAATGAACACACACAGTCACTGACCAGGCTGGTGCATACATACATACAGTAGACGTGTGTGATTGTCTGTGGTAGCTTTGTGAGTGTTTAGATTCTGTCTGATGATGACTTCCTCTAACACCTGCATATGGGAGAGGGGGGGAGAGAGGGGGAAGGGGGTTAGCAGGAAGGGGGGGGGGAGGTTGAGCAGGAGGAGTGAAGTAGAGGTTAACGAGAGAGCACGTAACAGGTGTTCCGTCGAGAAAGAATCATTATCTACTGCTCTGACATCTACTGTAAATAGAAATACACATTACTTGTCAAAAGATGAAGCTTAAAGATTATTAGTGTCATTTTATAATTGAAAATTAGATCAGTCCCTCATTTTCCATTGAAGATAAGGTTAGCAACTGCTTGTTGAAATCACAAGCAATATTATACTGTATCTCTAATTTTAAAACATCCTTTTACATGCTTTTAAGAATGATCTTACCCGAAAAATCGACTCTATGATCAGATAGCAGATATGAAAGGTTATGATGAGGTTGAGTGTGGTCATGTTTTTTCCCAAGTTCCTTATGTGAGTGAGGTTATGACCTCATGGTTTTGAGTCCACAATCCACTAGTATGATGAAGGAACATGAACAAGAGTCTCTGAGTTGTTTTTTCTCTATCCAACTGACATACTGAACCTGTCAGTCACTGAGGATCCTTCTCTTTGTCTCTGATCTGATGTGGTAACAGTTGATATTACTTTCCTCAGACTTTTGAGTCTAGCCTAAAACACTAAACAATAATTGGTAATTACTGCATAGAGAGAGAGAGAGAGAGAGAGAGAGAGAGAGAGAGAGAGAGAGAGAGAGAGAGAGAGATGGAGAGAGAAAGAATTCAGACCCCTTCACTTTTTCCACATTTTGTTGTGTTATAGACTCAATTTAAAATGGATTCAATTAAAATAATTTGCCATCAATCCACACACAATACCCCAGAATGACAAAGCAAAAACAATTTTGTTTAGATATTATTAATATTAAAAGAAATTACAATTTTAAAAATTATTACAATTGAAATACAGAAATACCTCATGTACATAAGTATTCAGACCCTTTGCTATGACACTCTTAAAGTTAGCTAAAATGCAAAAAGGTCATCAACAAATTATCCAATTAGTTGAATTGAGTTCATCTTAATGCAAGGATAATAGTTCATATAATTTGGGATTTTAAAAACTTTGTTTTTATAGGGTCTCTGATTTGCATAGGAATCAATTGCACACTCGGTAGATTAGGATGTCACTACCAACTCAGCAAATTTCATAATTTTCTATTGATCCTGACAAACTCCCCAGTCCCTGGCGGTGACAAACATACCCATAACTTGATGCAGCTACCACTATTCTTCACACAAGAGATGGTGCAGAAACTGCATTGCATGTGCTGGATTTGCACCAAACTTAATGCTTTGTAGTAAAACCAAATAAACATATTTCCAGCCACTTTCTTTGCTGTATCACTTAAATTCATTGTTGCAAACACAATTATGGATATGAGATAGATTATTTTCCATTAAGGGATTATTTTTGGCCACTTGGTTATTGACCAATTTTGTAGAGTGACTGAGATGATGTTGTCCCATCGACTGTGCTTTTTCCTTTCCACCATTCAACTTTGTAGAAGTCTCCCCAGGCCTCAGGGTCACATACCTGTGCAGTTTTGTTCCTCTCCATTTGCTCAGTTTGTAATGACAACCTCATCCACACAGTGTGTAATTCATTCCTATGCAAATCAGAGACCCTAAAGATATTAATTCCAAAATTACATGAACTATTATCCTTGCATTAAGATGGACTCAATTCAACTTATTGAATGATTTGTTGATGACATTTTTGCATTTTAGCTAATTTTAAGTATCATAGCAAAGGGTCTGAATACTTATGTACATGAGGTATTTCTGTACTTCAATTTTAATAAATTTATTGAAATTTCTATTCTCATTCTGGGGTATTGTCTGGATTGATGGCAAATCCTTTTAATTTAATCCATTTTAAATTGAGTCTATAACACAACAAAAGTGGTCTGAATACTTTCCAAAGGCACTGTAGATATATAGATAGTTTGTATTTGTGTGTGTGTGTGTGTGTGTGTGTGTGTGTGTGTGTGTGTGTGTGTATGTGTGTGTTATTGGTGGTAGACCCCCCTCCTCAGGGGAGTGCTGGGAACATTTTGTGGGCCATGAGCACAGACCCTGATTCTGAGGAAAGGGGTGCACGAAGATGTGTACCTCAGACAAGCACAACAGAGAGGAAACCCTCTCCACTCTCTTCTCATTGTTCTAGAGGCGTTAATCTGTCAGGGGTCTGTTGGGAATCAGGTGGGAATCTCCTTGGGCATGTCATTGTTACTAGTGTAGCTTGTCTGTCACAGGGAGCACAGAACACAGAGCACAGAGCAGATTGTGAAGCCCCTACCAACCCTCCCCCCACCTCATCCCCTTACAGCGCTATCGCCCTTGCCTGATGTGGTTGTGATGATAAAAACATTTTCTTGTTTACCTCTGCAGGTCAGTTTGGAGATGAACACATCCGCCTCATCTTCCCGCCTCGCCCTCACTCTCCCTGTATGTTTGATTAAACTGAATCCTGGATCCAAGACAAATTTTAAATATTCCTTTAGTCATGCTAACATGAGGATGTTTGGAAACTTTTCACTAAAAGTTGTGGTGACCTCTGGATTTGTGAACTGCCAGAGGTCGACCAACAATAAGACGGAAACCAAAAGTAAAATAATCAAAGTCACTTTCCTGAGTACAACGACGGTTGGGCTACTTTACTTGTGTTGCCTCGGATTTAAAACAGTTCCTCTTTTTTTATATATACAGAGAATATTATCTTTTTTATGATAAAGACAAAATCTAAAGACTGAAAATAAAATAAATGCAGATAAGTGTGTACAGTAAGTGTGATCTACAAAAAAACAAAATGTTGTAATGTAATGCAAAATCATCAAGTATATGATGACAGTGACTTGATGTAAGAAAAGACTGGACTGTATATTGTTCTACAGTCACTTATACAGCCATGTATAGTCATAGCATTATCTTATCCAGTATGGTAAACTCAGATTATCGTGACCCACACCTGTCATATACAGTGACTTTATGTATGATTGATAACTAATTGTGTCATTACCATTTTTTCCCAACACCACAGGGTAGAAAGACTGAATCATAAATCAAAATCTATAAATAGAATGACTTGATTGGGATAGTAAAATCAGAGAGGGGTGACCATTAGTTAAGCGGGGAAAGGGAAAACCCACGTTTCCTTAGTGTAAGGTTCTAGGGAGAGTCCTTAGTTTCCTTAGTGTAAGGTTCTAGGGAGAGTCATCTCTTTCATCTCCTCACTTTTACTGCCTTGACCTCAATACACCAGTGAGCAGTGCATTGTCTTGGCTCAGGGCTAATTGAGACTTGTGTTTATCATTTTTATGACTTTATCTGTGAAGACAGAGATATGGCTGACTTCCTGACTCTTCATGCTCCCTTTCAAGACCAATCACATTATTAGGGGTCAACATTGGGCTCCCCATCTTACAGCTGTATTGTTTTCGACCATGTAATAAACGTTCCCAAACTGATAAGATGTTTCTATTTTGGGGTTTGAGCAGCAGAGAGGGGTTTGACACTGATTTGTCACTGGTTACTGTTAAGAGACAACTCCTCTAGTTCCTCTAAGAGTTAAATCATGCCCTCAGAGAGACTTCAAGGCCGCACAAAATGTCTCCATGGAGTACTAATCTCCATTGGATAAATGGCGACAAAATCTGATAAACAACATTAAGATACAATGTGTGTTGTCGGTAGATCAAAACAACTGGTGGTGAGAAAAAGATAGTGATAGATTGTCTGTAAACAGCAGTATTGTTCCTCTGACAGCCAGCAACCACATAAATAGCGCTCTCCACAACTTGACCTGTATTTGACCCTTCCGCCCAAAGAAGTCCCTCTATTCATCAAACCTGTCATACAGTATACCGGGATGATGCATACTGACATTACCATTCCTACTTCATGTCCGACACATATACATGCACATTAAACCATGTCTGTATGCTTTTGATCTGTCTTTGATGCTGCTTGATATGAGTTAATTACTAATCTGACATGCCGGGGCCATATCTGTGAATGGGAGGAGAGGGACAGTGGGGCCTTTGTATGTGACAATCAGGGTGTGAATCAATTCCTCAGGCGGTCAAACACTCCGCACCCTTTCATGTGTGGCCTTTGGCTCGTCCAGGCGCTAAAGCGTCACCACAGAACAAAACGCTGATACCCCGAGGGTGCTAACAGAACACCATGTTGGTTGGGGCCACCAATGCCGATCAATAGTGTTTGATCAGTGGAACACCGCCTCTCTCTCTCTCGATCTCAGAGCGCAGGCCGGGAACCTGTAGATCAATATGGCTAGGCACGAGAGCTGGAGAAGAAGAGTTATCTCTCAGACTCAAGATAATAAAACACCATCACATCCAGCTAGAAAAAATCCTATTGGTACAAACCAGGGGAGGCTGGTGGAGGTAGAAATTGGAGGACAGGGTCATTGTAATGCATGAAATGGAATGAGGACTGGTATCACATGTTTGATACCAGTCCTCATTCCATTCAATGCTTTACAATAAGCCCGTCCTCCAATTTCTACCTTCACCAGCCTCCCCTGGTACAAACTGATCTGACAGGACTGTCTGACTGGACTTATACAGTAGGCCAACATGACCTATAAACACCTGTATAGTATTGCAGTGATATACAGTACAACATGCAAATGTGAGGTTTGTTTTGTTTACATTTGATAACTTATTGATGTTTATTGCTGCAATAGTGTAAAGAATGGTCATTGAGATATTATTTTCTGACATAACGCGTCGTTACTCATTTCCAAAACTTCCTCACAGACACTGTGACTTCTCCTTTGATGGTTTGTGGTGACACACTCCACAAACTCATCTCATATCCCCTTAATGATAAACTAGTGTTACTGTAACAAGAGATCAGATGATAACCCATCCATAATATTACTGTCATAATACCCAAAAGAAGAGAGGTACACAGTCATACAGTCACATCAAGTTCTTAAAGCCATGAACCTTTATCATATCTAACATACATTTATTTAAAGGCGACCCAGTGAACATGCGGATTTGTTCCATTTACAACAATGGCTGCTGTACATGCAGTTCTTGCTTATGAGGTAGAAATTGGAGGACAGGGTCATTGTAATGCATGAAATGGAATGAGGACTGGTATCACATGTTTGATACCATTCCTTATTTCATTCCATGCATTACAATGAGCCCGTCCTCTGATTTCTACCTCCCCCAGCCTCCACGATAATATGAGCATACAGTGGGACTCTATTGTCCTTTATGATGTTACAAGTGACAGGACAGCCTGAGGAATGTGCTATGTGTTGTTTTCACACAGCTGTGGTTTTATGGAGGAAATGCACTGTGTGTGAGTGCTTCCTCCCTGAACT
Source organism: Argentina silus (assembly GCF_951799395.1). Classification (NCBI taxonomy): domain Eukaryota; kingdom Metazoa; phylum Chordata; class Actinopteri; order Argentiniformes; family Argentinidae; genus Argentina; species Argentina silus. The sequence continues at coordinate 22,336,647 of NC_139655.1, read as the reverse complement.
GTTCCCTTTACACTAATGGTGTACAGAAACAAGTATTATTGACAGGAAGATTCTACTTTATAATGCCATTTAATTGGCAGAACACCTACACTCCTACGCATGTTATTATCACTCACAATGCAAGGAAGTCCTACAATATTCACTAACTCTCACACTTGGCTTCTCTCAAATTAATATTCAGATATTCATTCATATCAGAGCAGATGGTTCAGTGTCAGTAATGGTAAAAGAAATCAAGCCTTGTCTGTGAACCTAATTATTTTCCCATTCAACACCTTTTTGGTGTGTATTTTGTTTCATTTTTGGGTGCAAATGTGTCATTTAATTAAGTACATTATCTAAAAATACCATAGACAAATGGAAATATCCAGTTGTCTATTTCAAATGTGTTCTGCACTCTGTGACATACATACACAGGAATCATGCTATCGATGCTTTAGCCTGGATATCTTCTCTATCTTGAACATCAAGGTGATACTTTGTTCAAGTTAACCTCACCTGATGTTAAAACACAGATAATCTCCTGGCAGGTCATTTACACACAATGGTCTGGATCATCAGTCAACTCAATACCCTTAACCAAATCAATGAGCCTTGAGAGTCACCTGAATCTCAATATAAAGGTGATAATACCTCACTCTCCATGTGCACCTAAATGAATGTAGATCCCAAATTAGACTAAAACGGAGCACTCTAATATTAATATGGATTATGGGGCATAGTCGTATATTTTACAAGGATCTAAAAAAGGTGTTGTGTGCTAATCACTAGCATGATTGACAGCAGTGTGAATCTAAGTCTTACTGTTTTCCTCACACTTCACTTTTGACCTTTTAACCTAACCTCAGTGACCAATGTCAGCTGACCAACTTCCCCCTTGTGATATTCTCACAAGATAAGACACAGAGACACTAATATATATTTCTTTTTCAAAAACTGCCAAATAGCACACAATGCAGATAAATGTGCCCCACTACATCTATAAACTGTCACAGATGGAGACCTCAGGGGAACTTCTCCAGTGTCGAATGTAAAACATGGCTCTAATGTTGTGGTTGCTGCACAGCAAGTGTACCTTGAATTTTGCAGTTATTGTTGCATTAGTGCAGCAGGTTAGGCTTTCTGGCTTGGTACCATCCAAAACATGTCTTATCGCTGGGGGGCTGCGGAGTATGGGCCCTTATCAGATGGCCTTGTGGCCTTACAATAACACAGGCTCTATCAGGCCCGGGCAGACCCCTATCTGGCAAAGCTGCCATAAAACAACAATAAATACAGCATGCAAGCCACACACACACACACACACACACACACACACACACACACACACACACACACACACACACACACACACACACACACACCTAACATGGGATGTCCATTCACTAAACACGGACAGGTCATGCATGACACAGGCAGTAAGGGAACTATCTCACTAATGATGAGAACAACCTGATCCACCTGAAGAGGAACTGATTTAAATTCAGTATGTAAAATAGTGATTTGATGGCTATAAGCACAATGCAGTAAGGCATTTCATTCCCTATTATTGTGCAAAACTGCTGTTTTACTGTAATTCACCAATGTGCTGTAATACAGCTTAGATTTCATGCCACATGACGTCACAAATTGAAATCGAAGCTGTGCAGTGATTCACAATATTGTGCAGTGATGATGTCACAGTATTATCAATATTCTGATACAACAGCCATGCATGCATTGGAATTCCATCTCTATTATGTTACAGCACTGCAATGTAAATCCCAATTCTGATGACGTTACAATGTTGTGTGAAGAAACAGTTTTGGAAGCAGAGATTTCCTAAAACATCATTATGAGGTAGTGTGCAGATGTGCCCCTGTTTTATGAGGCACAGATTTGCAGAGTAAATCAAAGCTGCTGATTTCCTCCACAGAGAGGAAAGCCCCTTTACGGAGAACAGGGGTTGATAATGCCCCAGTGTGCTCTGAGCTTCCTCTCCCTCCAATAAATAAATACGTAAATAAAAACACGTCCGACCACTTTAGATTTATTGTTTATTGTAAGTCCATTAGCAGGATTGGCCCAGGTGGGTGACAGGGGCCCCGGGATATCCCTAACTGCCCTCCCCCCTCCTCCTCCAGGTCCCACAGGCACCTAGAACACCCCCCCCCCCCCCCCCCCCCCCCCCCCGGCCCAGGGTAGAATGCTTCCATTTAAGGCGGTGGTGGCCAAGGAAGGGGGATGGCGGGGGTAGAGCTGGGCTGACTAGGCTGAGCCCCTGTCACGTTTTCTCTAGTGATAAGAGCAGGAGCAGGAAGCCATGAGAGGGCAGGAAGGAAGAGCGCTTAAGCCTGGAAGGAGCAAGAGAGGGAGAGAGAGGGGAGCAGGGGAGAGGGAGACTGAGGGTAGGAGAGGAGAGGAGAGGAGAGGAGAGGAGAGGAGAGGAGAGGAGAGGAGAGGAGAGGAGAGGAGAGGAGAGGAGAGGAGAGGAGAGGAGAGATATGAACATAGAGAGGGAGTCAGTGAGAGGAGAGGGGAAAGAAAGTTCAGAAAGGGGTACAGATGATAGGAAATCCAATCAGTCAGCCTACTCCAACCCATAGGGCCTCACTGAAGTGTCTCTTACTCTGTTATGAGTCACAAGATTTAGACAGGTGGAAAGCAGTGCTGAGCAGCCATGCTGGAGTGAGTTCTCTGCTGGGAAGCCCAGAGGGAACCTGCAGTCCAGGAGGAAGTAGGTGAATGACTACATTTGGTCAGAGAGGCCAGTGTTTGTGCAGGAAACACTCTTACATACACCTGCTTCCCACACCTCAGACACATCATACAATGACTTAGATATGACATGAATGGACATTAGTTACCATGTCATACATTGATGGAGATGGTGGTAGCAGGGATTAGCTGGTCTCGCCTAAAGGTGACATCCCAGAGGCAGGTTTACCTTTATTTTAGGCAATTGAAACAGATTTAGGTCCCAGTCACCCAGTAGGTCAACAACTAAACTTGTTGATGATACAGGACTAACGGCAGTTAAGGGTACTTATACCTAGCAAAATAAACTGTATAATAATAAATAACCACAATAATACATTCAATTGGATAACACCTGTTCGTTATTATTTATTACCATGACTACAAATCATGAATGTTTTTTGGGGAAAAATAAATAAATATTTGTTTTGATATTGCTGCAGAGCCGTTTGGTATGTCACAGGTGACAATACCAGAAGCTCAGTTCCACCACACACACATCTCTCGTTTTTTTTTTCTCAATTCCCTCTTTTTAATCAGTCTCTTCATCTAAAAAGGATTTCTCTATTTTGAGATTTTAATCCGGGGTCTGTGTTAATCTCTGAACCTCGCGGATTGGAGGAGAGGATGGACGGGGCATTAAAGCCACTCAACTTCAGCCCGCTCCCACAATTACAAACACAAACGTCAAGGCGACGAATAAATAAAGCCCTCATAATGCCTCTCTCTCAAAATTAATTTCGCGGGGCTCAGTGCGAACAAAGTATGGTCATGTAGGTCAAATAGTCGCGCGGGTTTCGTTTATTTCTTGGCATTTTCCAGTCGGATGTTTAGAAACTTTGAGACGGAAATTCATGTTGACGCCAAGATGGATGTGATCGGGGGAAAAAAATGAATGACAGTTGCATAATAACAACTGACCTAATAAAGATGTTGTTTGTGATATGTCGATCACCACGTGAATAGATGGGGGAAGATCTGCATGTCAGCAAGATGTGAGTTTTGCTGATTTGAGAGATCAATCGCCTAGTAGGTTTATGACATATATTTTGTGTCCCTTTCTAAGTGTCTAATCATCAAGGTTACTTACATTGTCTGTGAAAATACAGGTGATTGGACCACATGTAATTCTACTTCCACTCACCCTCCTGCACAGGTAAAAGTTGAAAACTAGATGGTCATGCAGTGAGACCTCCCCTGGAGTTCACAGGGACTACACCTGAATATTTAATTGTTGCTGCCCTCCTCCCCAATGGCTTTAGTCCTAGATGAATAACATATCAATATTTAATCCATTAAAATGTGCCCATAGACCATAAACTACAATTACTTAATTCCAATTGACGTAGTATCATTGTGTTCAAAATTTTCTTTAATACAACTTTATTCAATTAAATCATTAGCCTACCAGAATAGGTAGTCCCAAGTAACAAGCTTCTCATGGGTAGGCCACTGAAAGAGGGTCTATTACTGTAAACTGTGCTGCAATCAGGTACAGGGCCCTCCCAGACTAAGCAATAAATAAATATGAGCCTATTGTATTCCTGCAGCCTAACTGTCCTTGCTCTCCCGTGCTGAGTAAACGGACACATACAATGGAGGGCCGGACCGCCCTGTCATTCACAATCCCCCTGGATCGCCCCCACCCCCCACAGCTACTCCTCACCATGGGAAACTGACTTTGGAGGAAAGGAGAGGATGACAATGAGGAAAACTGCAACTGATGCTTGTCCCCAATTAGTTTTTATTTCAACACTCAAGATCAAAATGGGCTTGATCTCTTTCTGTTCAACAAAACAGACGGCTCTCAATGCTCACTCAGATTTGAACAGGGCATGCTACAGTGCTCTTGAAAAAAGCAACTAGCCGAAACGTTGATCACTGGCTCGCATTCTGTTTTTCTTATTTTATGATTAAACCAAAATAAATGTAAGTTCAACCTATTGCTTCCCATTTTTCTTTCATGAAGTTCATGCAACAGTATTACAAATAATCTGGACATGATTGTTGATACGATAAATGTTATCTTGTGGGGCACAGAATGTGACACAAAACGATATGAACCCATTCAAAGACAAGAAAACTATAGAGGTGACTCAGACTGTTTACCGTTCATACTCATGTGAGTGTTATTACTGGGAGGATTAAACACAAATTGAAAGTTGTGTGGAGGACTGATGGTCACCTCAGGGTGGGGGGCTTCCTCTGCTGTTCCTCCACAGGAAGAAGGCGGAAAGAGCGCCGCAGAGGACGCAGAGAATTCCACACTTAGATGACTGAGTGAGCAAGAGGCCTTGAAAGAGGTGCTCAGAGAGGCCCCCAGAGGGAGGACATTATTCAGGCCTGTCCCTGCCTGGGTAAGGCCTCCCGATGGCGGGCACAGATGGGCACTGCAGCGCCGTCTTAATCACCGATGACAAACATGGAGTAGTTTTCCAGATTGGTTTTCCTGCCTCTCCAGCTGCGAGTGCGGGGCAAACAGCACAGGAAGAATAACAGAGGTTGCAGCCAGACTCAGACGAGAATGTGGCGTTTATAAACAGAGCACAAATAAAAGTTGAAAGGCGCGCTGCTCTCTCCTCCTGAGAGGGGGAAGTGAGGCCACGTCCTGAGAGAGGGTCCAATCTCCCCGAACACCGCAATGATTCTAAACACCCTGCCTATCAAAACCCACGGTGGTGTCTGTTTACTAAAGCTGTGCCACCCTGCGTCACCTTCTTATGCCACCTGCAAACACCCCCCCATTCCAGAAACATACTGCCGCCTTCTCCATGTGATATTATTGTGTAGCAAGGTGGACAAATCCTAGAGTGAATCACCATCAGTATCAAAGAGCTATACACATACATTTATTGATGATCTATTACTACAGTGCAAGCCCATGTACCTATTACCATAACACACCAACAAAACAACATGATCTTATTCAATTTTACAAACCACACATTAACACATAGGTGTATTATTATGAGCTGCATAATGAGCTTAACTATGCTGTGAGAACAGGTAGATGACATGGAGCATTGCCATACAGTGCTGTCCCCGACAGGAGTCTGACCTGCCACTGAGAATCAGCATCCTGCTGAGAGGCCTGGCCTGGATCACTCAGGCTTACCCTGCTAAACCAATTACTACAGGTGTTAAAGTCCTCATGTCAACATCGACTAACAGGCGCCCACCACTGGGGGAACAGGAGGAGGAGGAGGAGGGTGTGAGGGGACAGCGAGATTGTGCCCCTAATATGGAGAGCAGGTCATCGTGGCTACTGTATGGAAATGTTATGCAGTCACAAACAAACACACACACACACACACACACACACACACACACACACACACACACACACACACACACACACACACACACAGGTATTGACCTTCACATACCTCCCACACCTCACTTCCCACACCTCACTCACAGATTCCTTTACTTTTGAGACCTAAAGGTCACCTAGAGAATACAAATTCCCAAGACAGATCAAAGCCCATTGAAGGGGACCTGGGAATGGGTCAGTTCTTAAGACTTTTTTATGGCTGTGCTAGGGTTCGGAGGAAGTTTGCACTTATTTACAGTCTGCTATTTGCCAGTTATTCACTTAAAAACAACATGGTAAAAGCTTAATTGCATTATTATAATCTAATAAATACCTATCTTCTTTCTAAATTAATTGAAAAGGGTAGCATTTTCTGTCAAGTAATTGAATGTAGCTGAAAAATATTTATTATTGAAAAAAAAGAAAAGAAACGAAAAAAGTATTGTAGAAAATTGCTAATTGTTTCCATGACATTTTGTGATGAATATTAGATAGACTGTATAGTCACCTACAGTACAGTATAACTACTTTGCTCATGAGGGTTATGCCCCAGGTGCAGAATGTATGGAGAAACCAGAGGGTTAGGGTTAGGGGGGGTCCTTTCCTAAGGTGTGTGGACGTGCCACCTGGAAGGGTCGTTAAATCAGTGTCATCAAATCAGCAAAACACATACAGTACAGTATGTGCACACACTCATATACATGCTCATACCCTGAGTCATAGTGCACTCTGAGACACTGAGGAAGAGGTCTGACGTTATTTCCAGAGGACGTAGTGGGATTGCTGCTAAACAAACAATTACTGTGCCAGTAGCTCCTGTTTGACGCAGCTACTGCAGCCATTAGTTTATTATTGGTAGTCTAAGCCAGGTGATTGTTCAAGATATAATATAATAATTTCTAGGATATAACACTTTGATAATATACACACACACACGCACATGCACATACACACACACACACACACGCACACATGCACACACGCACACACGCTCACACACACACACACACACACACACACACACGCACATGCACATACACACACACACACGCACACACGCACACAGACACACACACACAAACAAATACATACCACAGTACACATCAAGTGAGGATGTGTGTGTTAATCAGCTTCAACGTGTGTTTTGTTGACAGGTGTTAGTCTCTGGGCTCAGGAGGCTCTGATAGAGTATTGTATCTGCCCAGCAGGTCACAGGGGACACACCCAAGTGGCCCATTCTATTCAGTGTGTCTGTCAGACCCTGTTACTGTAATCAGCTGTCTGATGCCCCACGCTGGTGCTGTCTCCCAGGGCCCTGTCTGGGTCCACATGCACCCAGTCCAGTATAGAGACCAATGGCTCACCTTATCCTAGTAGACAGGGTTAGGGTCAATTCAGTTTCAATTGAGTACATTCAGTCAGGAGACTTGAAATTCAATCCACATAGAAATCTAATGAGCAATTTTCAATTAATGAATTGTATTCATTATCAATATCCCCAACCCTGGCATGCAGACAGAGGCCATGTTTGGTCCCTGTCCGATGTAACATAACCACCACAACCCCAATGTATGTAAACCTGTTAGACACACAGGTGAAAAACCATTGAAACTGTGGGTCTAGAAATCCACTGATGAGGTCATTGTTATTTGATTGGCCCAATTAGAGCTTGATTGGAGTTTTATTATATCACTTCTTTCATTTTTATCAGGGACACAATATAATTAATGGCTTGATTAAAGGGGCAATCTGGGATTGGTCCATCAAATTTTTTACTTTTAAATTAATGATACAGTATATAGCCATTGATTCTTGAAGAAAATAACTTAAATATTATATAATAACATTCAACTGTCTTACCCCATCAGAACTCAAAATATAAGCTTGTTTTACTCCATTGTTTGTTAACAATATAATTGTCATGGTCAGTCCTTGCATCCATAGCTCATAGTATGAATTTGGGAGTGGTTACATTTCTCAAGCCCCTCAGTCCCTCAGTTGTTTACCAAAAAAGTGGTGGGGAGACCAGTACAGTAACCCTGTAGCCTATTTTGAGCCAGAATAATAGCTGCTTCAGGTACATGCCTTATCATATCTTCTAAGTGGTCAAATTTACACAGCCCCTCATTAATGTGTCTATTTATGTGGTTATTGCTTTCTAGTACACCGGGGGATGAATCAAACAACTCCTCTAATATTATATAGAGACAAAAGTTTGGAGTTAAGAAGCTGTTGAGTGTCTCACTTCCTGTTTGAGTTTCCTCCTCTTTCATAGACAGAGGAGACGTTCCTGCAGGAGAATTCATGGATGGACACTATCTGAAGAGAGCAGCCCTGAATTTACCCAAAATGCACCCCTGTGCTCGAAACAGGAAATCATTCTTCATGTTTGAGTTGTAAGAAGAAAATGTCTAATTATAGCCCACAAAATCTGAAGAATGCACTATGTAAGCAAACACAGATCTATTTTAGGGTTAACGTAAACCTGGGCTATTTCTAAATCAATATCCCACATACAGATATGACTAATATTTAGAGATTTAATCTCTAACTATGAAACTGTTTTATTTCTGGGAATGTCCCCTTAGGACCTGTAACATATTTGACATATCAGGCACCAGATTCCATAAATTCTTCAGAACTGATAACAAGCTCATCCATTCCTCAGTGAGCACCGAATGGATTTCTAATACATTCCAATCCACCAAAAAACATTTCCTCTGTATATGCAATATCACTGAGCCTGCACTAAATATACCTGTCCTTTACCCTCACTGTACATATCATAGAATTATAATCCTATTACGATGGTATAAATATTCTCTCAATATGAACTTTATTAGTTTGAGGGAAGGTATTTCACTTGTCCAACAGCTATGCTACATGTCCTCTGCTGTTTGTTATCGGTCACATTAATATTTTCACTGCTATTGTTGACGTTGTCCCCTGTTTTTCCTTCAGGAAATTCCTGAAACTGAATATTAATTGTTGCTAAGAAACCAAATTACAACAGAGAAACATTGTGAATGAATCAAAATATCCTGTGCACTGAGCTTGTTGTTGTTATATGTATGTGTGAGAGATACATGCACTGTCTGTGAGTGTTTTTGCATGGGTATCATGGGAATCGACCTGACGTCAGATTTCTTCCGTTCATTCAGGTATTGCTGCGGACTGGAAATGCTGAGCGGAGCAGCTCTTCAGGGCCCTAATCAGCCCCCTCTCCCTGGACAGGTCGTTGGATCCCAGCTCCTGGACTTCACCCAGCACTTCCTTCCAAAAAATAATAACACTGCTTACTCCATATTTCCTCATCTGAACCCGTAATAATGAATTCCTTCGATAATGTGTTAATTGAATGTGAGTTGTGTTGTTGGTGACGTGATGTGTTTTATTGTAGCACTTATTGCTTAGCTGATGGAACTGGTCCCATGCCTGTCACAACGCAGGGCTCAACCTCTAGTTAACACTGGGCAGTCAGGTCGGGGCAGGGAGATAAACATTTTTATAAATGGATAAACATTTGGCAGCCAGAGGCATATGAGTCGGGAGATGTGTCGATATTTTGGCATATTTTTAGAGCCTTTGTGAGATGTTTTAAAATGAAACAGGAAGTTGGGAAGTTTATGCCCCTGGCGCCCACCCGATTTCCCTCCCCTGGCCAAGAAAGACACAGCAAGGGAGATAAAACAATGTGTCAACAGCATGGCCCCTGCCAACGGGTGGGCAATTGCCCCAACAGCCTCTCAACTGCCACTTTTGTTGATTTAACTAATAAATATTCAGGTTAATTTGTAACCAGTCATCCATCATAACCCAAAATCGAAAAACAGATTTTGAGTTATGGCTTTCTTGAAAATAATTGATGAACTGTTGTACCTTTTAATGCATCATTCATTTTAATATACTGAATATACTGTAGCACTCTCACAGTACAATTGCCTGTTGGAAAGGACATCAACATTTTAAGTTTTCTTTAGATCAATTTATTAATAAAAAATATTTTGATTGTGAACACACTTTCATCAATAATACATATTGACAAAAAAGAAAACAAACAGAATGCATCATTTAAAAAAACAATGTTAGCAGCTGCACTTCTCTTTTGTGTCTACACAAATAGTATTAAATCTGATTTAAATAATTCAATAATTTAAATAAATACATCGTATCAACATACAAACAAAAGCATTATGAGAGAGATCAGGCTTCCCTGAGGGAGCTCTGCTGGTGATAGCTGGACTCCATGGGCTCTGGTCGGCAGGGGGGCGGGCCCAGGTACTGTTCAAACTCACTACGGTCTAGGTCATACAGCATGTCCAGCTGAACCTGCTCCAGATAGAACTCCAGAGAGGGTCCACTGGAGTGGAGCTGGCCCCCATACGGCCTCAACTCCCCCTGCTCACCCTGAGACACAGGACAGGCTGGGCTGGGAGCACCATACTGAGGGAGGCCATGCTGGGCCTGGCTGTAGTACACCTGAGGCTCTGCTGGGTACACAGCTGGGCTCGAGAACATCAGTGGCTTGTTCAGGAATGTTGCGGCTGTGTCTGGGTAAACTGGCATGTTTGGGAAGGTCCCAGGCATGTTTGAATAGTTTGCTGGTGGGTTTGGGAAGGTGGCTGTGTGTGGGTAGGTTTGCTGCTGGCACTGGTTCTGAATCATGTAGTTAAGGTTGTATGGCATGTTGAAGCCCTGGCTGCAGAGTGAGGATAGAGGGGCAGGGGCCTCCACAGGTGAGGGTTTAGAAGCCTTCTTCAGCTGCTTCCTCCTCCGGGGGCGGTACTTGTAGTTGGGGTGGTCTATGGTGTGCTGAACCCTCAGGCGCTCTGCCTCCTGCATGTATGGACGCTTCTCTGCCAGAGACATTGCCTTCCAGGTCTTACCTGCAGGAAAACAAGTCATATTAGTCATCAACATATTACACACTGATTGTATGACCACAAAACATATAATGGCTATATTAATTTATCATTCCCAGCAGTATCTGAAACATTCATACAAATCCTGCATAATATAATTGTATTGTAGATAACTGTTTAAATAGTTCTACATTTCAGTTTCAATTATGTGAAGAAAAAAAATTACCAAGAATTTTGCTCAGGTCAGTGTTTTCCAGATCAGGGTTGAGTTGGGCCAGACGTCTGCGTTCCTCTTTGGTCCAGATGATGAAGGCGTTTAGCGGCCTTCTTACCCGGGGTTCTGCCGAGGGTTTAGCCTCAGGACTGGAGCAGCTGGTGTCGGAGATCACCGAGAGCGGGCTAGATGGGCCAGAGCCGGGGGACCGCACCTCGGTCATCTGCTCGCTCCTGGACGACGCGACACTGAACTCGTGGCTTTCAAACATTGCTCTGGTTGCGCAATGTTCGAAATCCGATTTTGGGATCCGATCAAAGTACATGGTTACGTATGTATGTGTTTTTTTCCCCTTGAGGTAGCTCTCGTCCTCTGGTCGTGATGGAGACTGGCTATATGCGTTCCCTCCACCAATAGGAGTCCAGGAGGAGTGGATTTAAGGTGTGAAATTCAGGTGTTTTCTCAAGTCAGTGAGAGTTCTGATGCTTCAATCTACAACGCTCACGAAACTGAAAATTGCATTTAATGTTAAATCAAATCAATTCGTATCCTAGACTATAATTTCCCTTTCAAATGATGCAAATATCTTTGTATAATTGTAGAGTGCTCTATTCACAATACTTAAGTCTTTAGCATAGGTCTAGTTTAAGAGTTTCCTTTATTACTCTGAAGTGTAGACCTTATAACACATTAGTTAGGACTACGAATCCTGTTAAACTGAGAATCCCGTTTATAGGTCTGTGCACACAACTGAAAGATTGAAAAGCTATTTGAGAATGCCTGAATTAGTGACCTATAGGCCTACTTTATTAACCTATAAAATATAGTGTTGTTAAAACATTGCTTCATTTACCTCTGTCAGATCATTTAAATTAAATCAATATGACCAGATAGGCTTATAGGTGATCTTCTAAGATCAAAGTTTTCTGGCAGAACTGGTTATTCATTACGTAGACCATGGGTCACGTGTCGATTGCCCACAACGCTTATCGGGTCCACTGTCTCTATCAAAGCACATTTTACAGGGCTGAAACAAACATGATCAAGGCAAGTTTATTATACGATTACCGCGCACAAATATTTACCCAACTAAAGAGATATCTAGACTTTGATAAGAGAACATGATAATCTTGCCTGTATGCATGGGCAACAGAAGATTTCAAGATGAATTTCAGTCAGTATGGATAACATGAATTAGATTTAAACATCCCTAGATAAATGTATATTTTGCTGGGCTCCTAGTAGGTGGCAAGGGTTAACATAGCCTGGCTTATAGCGTGGTCAAATATGTCTTAAAGAAAAATAAGTAAGTAGGCCTAGTCTATTTTAAACAGGCCTTTTCTGATAGCTTGGCCACAACAGTGTTGCCAATGCATTGTCAGGTTTTTTGGAGTGATAAGATTTGGACGGGAAGTTCTCAAAGGTCAGGAAGGAAAAACTATTGGATTTGAGTGGTACTGTACAAGGGAGAGTTTAACCCCCCAGAGAGTGCAAACTTGTTTTCATACATAGTCTACATTTTCACAACTTATGATATTGTTCCTTAGCTAACTGGGATGTCAAATTGACTTCGGTGAGTCAAGAAATGAGCTATGGGCTGGCTGTTAAAATACTGCATTTGTGTTTGGTAGTATTCCATCTAATCTGCATTGCATTTGATGTCCATTAGTTAGTCCATTGGAAACAATTTAACATTAAATGATTCCTCGTGGTTTGAACCAGTCTAATCACTCTTTCTTTTATTTGTACATTTGTTGACATCTCGTTCAACTTTAGTCCAACAATGGAGGTCATTAGGCAACAGCAGTTTATGTATGTTGATGTTGAATCCAGAATACACATGGTAATGCCTACTGGCCCGCACCTGCACTGTTTTGTTGTGGCAGACGATTTGCTGTCATGTATGTCTTCAGGCCCTTCATATTTCAAAAAGGTATAATGGGACTCATTGTGAGAATACACACGGCAACGTGCTTCATACATTTCGGCCTGCACCTGCACTGTCTTGTTGTGACAGACGACATGTAACATGTAAAGGCATTTCTTCAGGCCTCGCAAAAAAGGTAATGGATGTTGGCACCTTGATCAAAGAGGCGGGTCAATACATCAATGGTCAGTACTGATGTGGCCTCGGTTAATTCAATAACAGGGTGATCAATGTATTTCTTTTAGATACTCATCTTTTACCCTCTTCAAAGCAGATGATCCGTCTGAGCGTCGGCACAACGAAACTTTGGGCCCTAAACATAGAGACCTATGTTTGTGAATCGATACGATTAAGCTTGCTTATTAGACAGTCTAATGATACTAAAACGAAGTAATCGAATTTAAGTGAAGTGCTCCAATTAAAGTACAGGCTAGCCATCCTAAATGAGGTTTAATGAATTAATGAGCCATTTATGACAGTGAAATAAAAATGGCAAATTTAGATTTTCAAAATGTGTTTCGTTCGCAGGCTACTGTAGGTCTAGCCCATGTAGACTATTGATTAGAAACGAATCTTGATTAATATGAATAAAATGTACTTTTAGCAGGAGAGAAACAGTAGAGAAACAATACTATAATACACATTTGGAAGTCATTTAGCCCAGGCCTATAATGGAAACAATATTTACATGAAAACATGTTTTTATTTAGTCAAGTAATTTATTTTATTTCACGAGTTGACTCCAATCCACATCAGAGTGTTAAACAACACACACTGCCGGGTGAAAAGCGCTAATGGATTTAATCAATTAGCTTGAATGACTCAGCATGAATACAATAATGTTAGTTTCGGCGGACATTTCTGTAAATTGAGCAAATATTGGAGAATGGTTGACTAATGTTTGACATGTAAAGTATCTTATCTTATTTTGTCTTCATTCAAATGGTAGGCTATCTATTAAACTTTGATATCCTAAAAATCATAATTCAAATGTTCTAAACTTTTAATGGTTTTAACATTTCTTTTTTGCAATAGGCCTATACATTCCAGGTAGATTTGTATCTGTCTGCTCTCACTAGATTCCTAATCTCTGAATGGATGACAGTGGGCTATCAATGCATTGTTTCATGCCCAGACAGGACAGTGCTGCTGTTGAATGGTCACTATATTGTCTGAATGGGGATTGTTCTCAGAGGCTTTCCGATCACAATGTTCTATTGTATTGGACAGATGTCATATATGGAACACTCCTCTCCCTCTCCACTCTGACTTAGAGTAAGCCAGGCTGGCACAGGTGGAGTACAGCTCTCAAGACTCTCCAGTCTTGCTGCCTGCATGAGGAGCACCCTCTCTGGGATAACCATACTGGATTTACCTGGGGATTTTTGGGGGGATTCAGTCTAGGATGGGTCATAACTCAGAATGATCCCTGCTACTTCAATGTCTCTAAGGATTTGGATATAATGGATTTGGATATACTCTACCAATGCTGTGCTCATATCTGTATTGCCTTTATGCACAGGTATAATTTGGCTTTTATAAGTGGTAGTGGAACTATCCCATAATTGGTGTGGAATTCAGTTACATCCCCGTCAAACCCCTTCCCGCATATGAAGAAAAGCATGTGTTTGTTGCTCTTTGAGACTAACCAATATCAACCTTGGTACATTTGCCTACAAGGACAATTGTGCCACAGCAAAAAAGGAGATGGATGAGAAAGAAGAAAAAATAACATGAGGGTGTAAAGCAAGGCCAGTATCTTAGCCTTTGCTAATGAAGCTCTGTATTCCACTCTGGGTTCATTCACTTGACAGAGTTTCCACACAGTGGCCCATCAGAGGATCCTGGGACCTAAGGAGGAGATGCATTGTTTCATAAAATAACGTGTGAAGATCGAGGGCACTATGAAGGACTCTGGTGACAGTGTGTTCAGGGCAGGGACTCCTACTGTATTGTATGGACACAGCAGGCTGGCATCAGATACACACTGGCATGCTCAGACACCATTCTATGCAGCGGTCTGGTCTCACCACCCCCCTCCTCTACTCTACCCCCTGCATCCAGCCAGTGCTAATTAGGTGTGTGAGCATACAAACACAGTAGACTTAGGCCTCAGCCCTTAGCCCTGAGTGCTAGCCTCACACACTCCACTGTCAACAGTGCCCTGCCCTGCCCCATACGTGGGGATAGCTGAGAGGATTACATGCCCCCTGGAGTGGCCTGACTTAATGTGGCCTCATTAGCTGAATACAATGACGTCCCTACCTTTTAGCACAGATAACACACACCAGGCTCAGTCAGACCCCAAACAGAGCAGCTTACACCACCCTCACCACCTCAGACCCCAAATACAGTACTACAGCAGGGTCTATAGGCCAGAGAGAGGATGGGTTTGTATTACATAAATGTGAGGAATGTATTTGACACATTTCATATGTATTCAATATTTCTTTTCAATATGTTTGTAAGCTGAGATCCATCTCTTATGTTTGGAAAATGCCTGGCAAGTGACAAGTGGTACAATGATACGCAGTAAGATAAAGAAGTGAACAAATCTTTACGGTAATGTGCACAAATGTATTGTGCACATTACAATATTATACAACAATGAATTAGGAAAATTGACACAGAGAACAGCAGAGGAGCATTCTTTATTTACTTGTAAATAACCAGAACAGCAACAGAAACAAAGCTGTTGGTTAAGAAAATGAAATGCTAAGAATTACTGTAGGTAAATGTTATTGTTTCAGGCATGTCTTTCTAAAATGGGTTGTAATGCAGAAAAAGTACTTCAATGTTCTTATCTTCTCAGCTGAATAAAGTTTTATTTTTGACTATGATGTCTCATTGGCTTGATTTCCTTGTGAATTACTGGATACAAAAATGTTTTATTTTATGATTGTAAAATACATTGAGATACACCAGTGAAGTGAAAATCTAGCCCACACATGCTGAAACAATTCTACTATTTGCAAATGAGGAATTGTATTCTAGACATGGCCTCTGATAAGGCCCTTATCTGTTGAATTTAGTGGGTTTCCCTAAATCCTTTATTGTCCAGACTGGTGAGCTTTGGTATTTGATGAAGTATTGTATTGTCACAGCAGGCTATTGCACTACAACGAGTGCAGTCTCAGCCCCAAACGTCTTTCGGCCCCAGACCCTCTCTCCCATGCTACTCCACCAGCTTTATCATGGATACTGCATCCCATCCTGGTCCATGATGCTGTCCCCTTTTCCTCACTCAACCAAAGACTTGTCTCCTAGTACAGTACAGCCGTGTTGTTCTTCCAATAGTCTGCTGTACTGTATCACTCCTCCTCCCTGTCCCTTACCCTGTCTGTCTGTCTATCTCACCACAGATTCCTGCCCCATCTCTCCCTGGCAGACAGAGCTCCAAAGTAATTATCTCAAATTATTAACTGGAATCAGTGTATAGCCTTCAGACCTGTGAGACACCATGATATCTGCGTCTGTCCTAAACGGCCTACTCACTCAGAGATAGATAGGAGATAAATTAACCACAATAATCTGATCTGGTCTACTCCGACAACGACACTGTTTGAATGTTTAATTAGATAGTGTGAACTGGTTAGACTCAGACATTAGATTATTTGGAGCACAGCACCATTGATAAATGTAAGATAAACTATCAACACATCTTTTTACTTTAAATGTAGGAGCATTGCCTAGACAATTAGATTGATAGGCCTTGGCTGGCGTTTCTTTTCCAATGTTTTAGTTTGGTCTGTTTTAGCCTACTTTTATACAACTGGGTTTCCTCCCATGAAGACACTGTACATTTGCTAACACGTATCTAATCCAGCGCTGTGTTTTCAGAGACCCCTCTCAAAACTTAACATTTTTTTTTTTTTACCCTTATACTAATACTTCAGACCTGATGCAGATTCAAAAGGATTTCTGTTGCTTTGAAGATAAGGAGCGTAGCTCTGCCATAAACAATAATTGTGCAGTTTCTTTCCTGTGGGGTGATTTATTTAAAGTATTATGCTGTAAGGTTTGGGCCTTGTTTTCCTGGCAGGGCTTGCCATGTATGTATCTACTACGTGTGCCTGTGTGTAGTTTATTATTGGCAACTTGAGATGCAGGAAAATACTCAATCATGAGAACCGCACCTCTTACCCCCTACCCCCTCCCCACCTCTACCCTTACACCTAGGGAAGCAAAGCTATAATGGCTTTCTTATGACTTTTCACTGAGTGGAGAACACAATACATAATAATACATGTATTGTTTACTACAGGATTACAATATTGACATTTGAGAGACAACTGTGTGCAATGTTCTCCTAAGTTTCAATTAATAAGTTGTTGAACAAAGTTCACATCTTTGCCAATTTCAAACAGCTTCCTTTACCCTTGAACTGTATACGGAGCTTTTAGAAAATGGGAAAGATTCTTAAATACTGATATTACAGTTCACATACAAATAAAGCTATTTTCTATAACAAAAAAAGATAAACAAAGTAAAGTTGCTGCAAGTTATATGTCATTAGTGATAGAATAAAATCTAAAGCTCTAATCAGTCAAATAAATATGACTTATTACTCCAAATCTCTGCATTATCAGTATCAGGAAAGAGTGTAACAGTGGGAACTATGTTAAAGCTCAGTTTACACAATGCTAGTAGTGCCGCACACACTCACAAACATATGCTTCCTTTGATAAAGAGTTTTAAACCAGAAGAAATTCTATGGCAGCGTCCCTAGAGACAATATCAGTGTAAAAAATACCAAGTTATTTATAGAGGGCACTCTACGTTTTGACTTAAAAAAATAAATATGAAAGTGATGGGGAGTGTAAAACTGGAAGGGGATTTTCTTATGAGCAATCTTAAGACTCAAATAAGCAATGTAATTTATTCTGGGATGACTGGCAGAGTAGCATGGTGTAAAAATATCTCAATTCAATGGTTCAAGTAGTCAGGGAAATATTCATAGTTGGCTTTTGAACATTGCACATTTGTTTTGTTGCCTTAAGAGAACACTACTGATTATGAACTAATGTAACTATTTTGGACTTTATAGTATACTTAATTCTAATCCTTGCCCGTGCCCTACCAGCTCAATACTCCATCAAGTGGCAATTAGCTTTCCTCTCTACAACATCAATTGGTCAGTTATTTAGGTGTCATTATTTTTATGTGAAGTGATTAAGAACTCTACACCCAAAACAGTACTGTCATTACATTTGCTGAAATCCTTTTTAAGATTACACTAACAGTGATCATTGTCACATGGATGTTTTCTGAACACTACTGTAGGTCCACATGCACTGGAATTTCAGGAATGTGACACATTGACGTGGAATACCTCTGCTAAGGACTTTTGGAAAGGATCATCATTTTTTGATAATGATCAGGAAGTGTTTTCAGAGCATTGCATCAGTGTCTTCATGGCATTTTCCAAACACTTTTTTCAATTTTAGACTGGGTTTTACAGCATAACAGGGCATAGCCCGTAAGTGTGTACCTCTGATTGTGTTCCAAGGGAGGGGGTTAGAATCGTTTGAACGTCCAGTCCAGGATACAGCTGCCTATGACTAATTTCAAACTCCCCTTCTACAGCCAAGGCAGCCCATTTCACATGTAACACACATCGCCAGGCATCTGTTTCCTGTTTTCATTCTTTGAGTTATCTTATTTTCCTTATTTCCCCCTCACCTGTTACAGTCTACGTTCCTTCCATCATGTTGAACATTTCATTTTCTCAGTGAAGGGCATAAGCACCGGACATAGAAATTATTACTGCACTTTCATCTGCGGTCAGTGGGTGACTTATCAAAATCAATTTAACCAAGTTCAGTCAACTATGCCAAGTTCCTTGTTCAGTGCATGGCAACCCCTTGTGTAACCTATCCCCAATCCAAAGTTCTCTATGCTCTTATGAACTAATGGCATTATCATGAAATGCTGCAAGGCATTGGAGATTCTTAGACATGATATGCATACATGACTTGTGTTGACATATCTGAAACAATCTGTTGGCAAATTACACACCATGAGACATTTATTTTTTTCATAATCCATCATTACATTTATTCACACAAACAAACAGGGCATGTTTATTTCCACAATAACCTCTTAAGAATTGTAATATCTGAGCAGTTTCTCATCCATGGGTTTGAGAATCTTCTTCTCTGCCATGTTGACCACCCAACCCGGCGAGAGGCCAAAGAAGATCTGTCTCACATCCTTCCTCATGGAAAGCATGTGGTACAACTCATCCTTAGAAATGTCCGGCAAAACGTATCCATACTTTTGGGCCAGAGCCATCCGGGCTAGCTGAACCTTCTCTGGATCTGACAGGTAACCCCGATTTGCAGCATCTCTGTAGTACGGGACCATGTCTTCCCCTGGCAACATTCGCTTTGGAATAGGCTGTCCACTTATGAAGAATGGGACAGGCTTACAGAGGACCACTGTGAAGGGAAGAATGCAGTGTTCAAGATACTACAGTTATGTGCAATAACAAGACAGGTAAAGGAGACTTAAATGTGCCACTACTACTTACTAAGACTTCTTGGGTCATAAAAACTTGTTGTGATGATCCCTCCGTTTCTCTCAATGGCAGCAATGGCCCCTTCAGATGCCATCTGAACTTCAATGTTGATTTTTGCAGCGAAAATGCCAGCACCCTAACACCAAACAGACAATAGGAATGAGGGATTCAAATAAAGATATTTACAACACAGATCAAACCTGTAGGTGAGAAAACAAGACATCTATCATGACATCTTTAAAATGACTTGTTATATGGTGCCACCTACTGGGCACAATACTGACTGAAGATTCTGTCTGGGTGGCCTCATGTTTTTCTTAAATATATATAACCATAGATGACCATCCATAACCATGACACATCCAACAACAAAACACAAAGCCTATATGAATGTAGACAATAAATAACATCTTCATCTCACCTCATCAACAAGTTGAACACCATAGTCCCTCTTCTGAGGCTGGATAGTCACTCCCCTGCCATTGACCAGCTGTGTCAAGTCAATGGGCTGGGTAGGGTCAACCCGTCCCAAGTCAATCAGATACTGCAGCCTTTTCAGGGACAGGGGCTGGTACTGAGGTCGTCGGCTGAGAGGAAGAGCAGAGATTCATCACAAGTATTCTCTCCTGTCTAATACATTATTTACAAAACTGACCTTGGGAGAATAACAGAGCATGAAGGCTATGGTAGCATCATTGCAGGTCCAGTGCAGTCGTATCAAATGATCATACTATGTCCAGAATCACAAGTTAAAAGGTATAGGCCTAGTTCTACATAATGAGGTGCAACAATGCACAATATTGCTTTTACCTGTGTCCCTCATTGTAACCATATTTGGGGATGGCTAAATAGAATGGTGTTTGACCCCCCTCGAAACCCAATCGAGGGCGGTTGCCTCGCTGCCTCTCTCCTTTGTGACCCCGGCCACTTCTGTTTCCTCCATGGCCACCTCTGCCTCGCTTCTTCTCCTGTAAAATAAGTCAAGACAGCATATGACGCACTGTAACTTGTTACAAAACTCAATCACTAATAATCAAATACAGTAGCTACATCACAGTGTCTTTGGAAGCAACATAAAAACACAGATGATGAGCTCGCAGTTGAGTGTGTGCAGAGACATTTGACAACTGTCACTAGTTAGTTGGTTAGCTAGCATGGCTAACGTGGGCTGATATAGAGGTGTTACACGGCCAACTCATATATCTTACGGCTTTCTTGCTCCCCGGTTCCGGTCGTAGATTCGCTAATGTAATGCGAGGTAAATTTTGCAATACATCTAATGCTTTACCACCAGGTTTTTTGGTGAAAGACATCGTTCTCCTCACATGCCAACGTTACCCAAGGACAAAATCAACCATCATGCATATGACCCACGTGATGCACACGATCTGATACACGGAAGCGGAAGCTTAACCAATCACTGATCTGTGGAGCAACTGGATTTCCTTCTGAGATATATGGACATATAGCATGTCACAATCTTTGCACTTACGAGTCACTGAATTTTCTCTACGCTCGTGAATCGGTTCAAGATTATCTATTTTAAAACTTCGGGTTAGACATTTTAAAGAACTGTTACTAATTACTCTCAACCATCAAGACGTTTAAGGTTCAACCTGTGTGGTTCTCCTTGAATGGTCACAGTATTGTTATTGATCAAGGGCATAACAAATTTATCTCGCACAATTCGGCGGATATATTAGCAATTCTCTTGTTGGTTGTCAGCTGTCAATCCGTTGTATGTGCGGTAACAACATGTCAGCGCCCCTGCCTGCAATTGTACCTGCCGCTCGAAAAGCCACTGCAGCGGTGAGTCTTTATTTGCACTCGGGTGGGTTAGCCTTTTATTTGAAGCGAGTTTTATTGCACAATAACCTGCTGTTTCTTGGAGGTAAATAAACACCGTTCAATTGCCCGCGTCCGTGCAGTACTAACTTCCTGGTGCATATGTGACCTATTGACATTCACTATTTTCAGTAGACCAGAGGGCAGGCATGGGCTAGCTAGACCACTGGCCTTGGGGTAGTCTTCACAGAACATACAGTGCGCACAGCAATGGGCTGTTGACAAGATGTGATGGACTACTCTGCCTTGATCTGTCAAACTACCAGTCATTGAAAAACACTGTTGTTGAAAATGTTGTATATTGTTAGCATATTGTACAGCAGCCTAAAATGTAATTGTTAAGAAATGTCTGTTTTCCAGGTGATATTTCTTCATGGCCTCGGTGACACTGGGTATGACACTATCTATTCTGTAACTCCTGTCCTTCACAAATGACTTCTATGGATATATAAGTCTGCTACATCTTGTCACATGCAGTAAGCTACCTCCACAGGAGGTACTGTAAGGTGACTGTTTTATGAGAAAGTTGACTTGAAAGTTGTTTTGCTTTTGTTCCCTGATAGTCATGGCTGGGCAGAGGCTTTTGCAGGGATCCGGACACCACACGTGAAATACATATGTCCTCATGCGTAAGTCCCTCTGTGGACAAGCACAACTGAGCTCTATAATTTATAATGTTGATGGTGAGGATTACATGATGATGTTTCATTCATGAACTGAACATTTATGGCCTGACAATGTATATTTTTGTGCTGCAGTCCAATTATGCCGGTTACACTAAACATGAACATGTCCATGCCCTCCTGGTAAGAAGAACCAAAGTTTGTTTCACTTATTAATATTCTATACAAATTCAGAGTATCTGCAATGCATGGGCTCATCACTTCCCTCTATGTTATAGGTTTGACATAATTGGATTGAGTACAGATGCAGAGGAGGATGAGTCTGGTATTAAAAAGGCTGCAGAGAATAGTGAGTCTGCATGGTTTTGTTGTAGTTTGTAAGGGCACGTGGTATGGTGATGTTAACTGTATGGACATGAGCTTGATTCCAATAAGATTTGACTGTGATTTGTTCCTCTCTCCTCAGTTAAAGCACTGATAGATCAAGAAGTAAAGAATGGTATACCTTCAAACAGAATTGTCCTCGGTGGATTTTCTCAGGTACAGTATGGTTAAAAAGCGTTCTTGGATGTTAAATAACTATAGAATCAGAAATAACATGCACAGCAACCAATACTGAAATGTTTTAGAATCATCATCTCTCAGAAGTAATATTTGTCTTCTCCATATGAGGGAATCTGAACTTTACTTGGGAGCAAGCATGTTTTATATACACATATCTGTTTGCCACTTTCCTGGGCAATCACAGACTCTCTCAGGGGTGCGAGGAGTAGCCTATATTTGCAACAATTCAATATTAATGCAATCCTTCAATATTAATGCAATGGATTTTCTCCTGCTGTATGATGTTATCTTCACACTTTACTCTGTGGGATAAGATGGTACAAAGAATAGATGTCTCTGTGTGTTTTGGTTTCGTCTTTACAGGGTGGTGCATTATCCCTTTACACCGCCCTCACCTCTCAACAGAAGCTGGCAGGAGTAGTTGCTCTCAGCTGCTGGCTTCCTCTACGCAGCTCCTTCCCTCAGGTATTAATCTATCTTGCATTAGAAGTGGTCTGTGGTTGCATAATGTAAACAGTCTTCAATGCATGTTTGGTGTTTGCCTAAAGTAAAACATTTTTAGAACTATTACACTGGGCCTAGTCATTAGCCAGTTACTTTACCAAATGGCCATGGATGAGGCATGGGTGTAAACATCCAGCTATAGATCAAATCATTTGAAACGTCACAGATTATATCACATTGTAAAACCTTCATGTCTTCCTTTCTCAGGCTTCAGCCAACACTGCGAACAAGGACATGCATCTCCTGCAGTGCCATGGAGAGGCTGACCCTCTGGTACCATTAGTCTTTGGATGCATCACAGTGGAGAAGCTGAAGAGCCTCGTCGATCCAGCCAACATCACCTTCAAGACCTATCCCAGAATGCCTCACAGTGCCTGCCCTGAGGTCAGTATGGTCAAGTAGTAGTGGAGAGCCTATGGCAAATACTTTTAAAAGTGGAAAGGAATGTGCTGTTGATTGATTTAGTTTATGAAAGGTAAATGGATACAATATGTTGTGTTGTACAGTAGTAGTACCTCTCTCTCTTTCATCCCACAGGAAATGATGGATATCAAGCAGTTCATTGAAAAGCAGCTTCCTCCAATCAACTAATGACCCTGTCAGTGGACTTGACCACACACCTCCATCAGAGCTCTTTGAAGTTTGACTGCAGTGACGTTCCGTAGACCTTCGGAACAATTCACTATTCTAACTCTAACGCTAGCTCTGGCTGTTGCTCACAGAGTCATTGACATGGATATGGCTAGAGACAAGCAGAGGAGAGAGACATTATACCTGAAACAACTGTATTCTTGATTGCAGCCATGTGGAAACCTCAGTATTTGAATTACTACAAATGTGTTGCCACTTGTTTATGTACCTATTGGCTATTGAAGACATCTCTTCCAGGGATATGTCGAAATATCTTACAGTACTTGCTATAGGGTTTGAAAAATATTGTTGATTTGCAATAAATAACTTAAACTTAGCAATTTGTATTTGCTATGGGAACTTAAAGGACTCCCAAAGTATCAGTTGTAAGCCTAAACCATGATACAATGGTACAGTGAAATACAAGATTTAATTATTGTGCTTTATTTATAAGAATTGAAATCACAATATATGAGTGGTCACATACCATCTATTTCATTTGTTCACTTTGTATGCTCTATTTTATTTATTCAAATATTTGGAAAAAATGACTAAATCAGCATCACAGTATTCAATATCACAGGCAGGATGTATCAGCTGATACTGAACGTGAAAAGTGACTATTCTTTGAGAAGAGCTGAAAGCACCACCATTTAATATCAATTATTGTTGCACTGTTTCTGTGATATACTCAAACTAAGCTGAAGGTGTAAATGATCTTATGCCAAGGCACTTTCCCTTCTTAACAGGTAAAACCTTATTTCACTACAAATAACCGAAAACGCTTTAAGGCGGACAATATACCTATACATAAATGCAGTGCTCACAGATACATGCTTTTTCCTCATTAAAAAAATATAGAAAAGTGCAGTATCAAGCTCTAGAGAATATATAAAAATATAAATATATTTTGAAACATCTAGGTGTCTGTTCTTGCACGCTCCAAGGATTCAGGAAACCTTATAACAGGTAACTAACCAATTATTACACATTAATAAAGACTGTTAGTAATTACTGCCTATTTACCTGTTCATCTCTATACTGTAAATTTGAAGTACACCAGGAAGTGGAACATAAAACGCATTCAGATAAAGATACATGTGTTATCTAATAGCAAAGTGTAGTGATGGAGAGAGTCTATGGCTCCGGGGGAGGAAGTTCTTCCAGGCTCTTGAGTAGATCTGTATACGTTGTGGAGTTCATGTAGCGTGGGTATGAGTCTCTCTGCATCAGCGTGTAGATCTGCTGCTGAGCATCGTCAAACGTGTGTGAGGTTGGCTCTAACATGTTCCGGTTAATCACCTCCCGAACACGAGAATCTAGACTGACCTGGAAAAGGAAAGCATATTTTACATCTCCCACACAACACAATAAGCAGAATTAAAATATAAAATAAGCTTAAAATATAAAATGATATAAGCAAAGCTTATGATAAGCTAAGTCTTATGAATAGACAAAGCCTTGAAAGCTCACCTCTTTAGGGGAGAGGATTGAGATGAAGTCCTCATATATCTGTCGTACTTTCTCCTCCACCACAGTTTTATTGGTCTCTTTTTTCAGCCCCTCACAAGCCAGCCAGAACATCATGTTCTCTTCACTGAACTCTGTTCTTAGGAACTGGCGGAAGCAGCCCCGCCCTGCAGCACTCTTCATCAGCTTCTCAAACGACATGGTCCAGGACCGCGCATCCTCCAGAGTGGGCTTAGGGCTGTGAAGAGGACAGAGCATATCAATTTAGCATAGTTTATTGTATCTTAGGATATTATTGTCATGATGTAATGTATAATGTGTGCAATAACATAATATAATGACTGTAATAGCTTGTTGATTCCTAGTGGTGACCATAGAGGTATAAAGGCCACTACATGGTCAAGTACGTGTTGCTGTGTCATTTTCCTCACTTATGGTCTAATATTCTCATTGCATTTCTATGGTGGTGTAGGGACCATAGTGTTCCAAACATTACCTGTCATCACAGTTTGTGGTTTCATCTGTCCTCCTCTCATAAGTAGTTCTCTGAATCCTCTCATCCTCAGCCCTAACAGTCAGACTGTAAAAGAGTTGAACATTATAGAAGTAAATATGACTGGTTGATGTCATGTTGTCTTTTATTAATTGGTGTGGTTGGGAACTGGAGGCAAGACATGATGTTTGTTCCCGACTATAAAAACAGCCATGGTAGAAGCAGAACTCTGGGATGTGTGTGTGTGTGCGGGTGCTCTGCTGGGAGGCTTTGTGCAAACACCACTGTCATCCAGTCCTTGAGGACGTCATTGAAATGTTCTGAACACCTGGTGTAGCAGTCACCTGTAGCCTAATTAAAATCAGGTGAGAATCCAGTGTGAGCTGTACAACCCCATTTGGGAGCTCCATGCTATTATACACTGTAACAGTGCAACAATTAGTCCAGATTAATTGAGGGAGATGTGGGGGCCGAGGTCATTCCCACTCCCTGAAGAGTGAATCAGCATGCACACTCACTCTGCACACAACAGGTAGAGCAGTCCTAAGAGAGAAGTCACCAGTGAGGAAGAGGCATAGTCCCTTGCCCACATAGACCATCTAATTCCAAAACACGATAGTCCCTGTTGGCTTCTTCCAGTGAGACAGTGTGTGGGTGGCAGATGATTTCTGTGTTTGTGTGACCTACGAAGAGTGTAGAAGGTGTGTGGGCAGTGTGGTGTACCCACCAGGAGCAGCTGCAGCAGCAGCACCAGCAGAAGCAGCATGCGTTTGAGGCGTTGGCGGGGGAGTTCCCCATCCTGTAGCGTGCTTGAAGGACACTGGACGCTGCTTCCTGGTGCACCTGCATCTGTCTCTTACGCATCTCCACCCGCTCCGACCCCATGGGCTGCAGACCAAAAGACAACAACACCATGCTGAGACCGGTGGAGGAGAGACACACCCATGTGCAGCAGAACATGTCCACAATACAATACAGCCCTCAGAGACCACTCATTTGGACAAGATATGCTCACACAGAATGCAGGCATCAGGCAATATTATGCTATTGTGTCAGGATTTACTTTTGATTATCTAGAAAACGTAAAATGTTTATAATTACATTATCCATTTCATCACAAATCATGATTGTTAAAACTCTATGCATACTCATTTGGAATATAGGCTAGATATAGATTGCATTGTTTGACAACACTACTTGAGACATTGGTCATGAAAGGAGGATCAAGACGAATCCTGAAGACTGTCCAGCACAATCATGTATGTCTGTGGCATGAGGGAATCACCATGAGTGTCGTCAGTGGCTGTCATGTCACGAACGCGCATGTTTCTTGCGGAATGCTATGACCACTTCAATCTCCTTGATTCATTAAAATGATCCACTGTGCGAGCTTCATTCCACTCTCTGAGCAATAATGAAACTTACTACCTTCAGAGGTTTGGAGGCTTAGTAATTGGTGATGCTAAAAATACATAATTAGAAACCAATTATGTACAAAACGCCTAGCTTTGGTACAGTATGAGGATGAGGAGAAAGACGGATGAATGGTAGTGAATGTGATACCGACAAGGCGTTGCTCATGGACCGCAGCCTCCATCAATCGCACCCCTCGAGAAGAGATGCAACATCAGGAATTCTTGGTTTTTGGATCGAATTTAAAAGCATATACGATTGACAATAAAATTGACATTGAACGAAGCGATGAAAATATTGTGTCTTAATGTAACCTATAATAAAATATTGTGAGTCATTTTCTTTCAAATGTAGATATTGCCATCTGACGCAACCATGTTGAGACATTCAAAATATTGCAAGAAATTGTCAAAAAATAATGCTGGCAACAATTCTGGCTCCAGGAATGAAACAAAGTGGTAATCCTAATTCAAGACTAGATTGATGACTGGCATCTAATTTGCCATAAATAATATGTAGGGGACTGAAACAAGCTTGTACCATAATATTTTATTCTAAAGTGCAAATTCTAATGTAACTGTACTTACTGTGTCACCATGAATGCCAGAATACAGGTAATTCTTGGCTCGATCACATCCGTCTGCTCCGGGCTGATACAGACAATTCGGTCTCTCGGTGCGCATGCGTTTTCTTTGAGTGCGAAAAGATTTTCTGTGGCTGCAGCAGACGCGTTGATGGGCGGAACAGTTTTCATAGAGGCAGGCTGGCTTTGATAAAGCATTGGTTAATGTTTTTACATTATTGTCTGAAATTGACAATTTCTGAATCAACATAACGACATAATACACTGTATTGTTTACCGTTATGGATAATAATGAGTGATGGGGTTCTTATTCTTACAAATCTAAACATTATGGATCCTCATGATAGGCCTAAATACAATATCAGATTCACCACACATTTTAGAAAGTCAGGCGTGTAAGCAAGTTGTCACAGCAATAGGCCTAGCCTAGTTCTCTTGTCTTACTACTGTCTTAATGATTTGTAGGTCTAAGATAACTGCGATCAGACAAGAAGATGATATTTTGAGTTGCATCATCTCTTTTTCGTGAGTTAATACAATACATCATAATTCAAGAACAATTCAGCCAGATTGTCATACAGACCACCGACCTCTGGAAACCAACCTGGAAAACCATCGCACCTCGGTCGGAGCAGCGGCGCGCATGCATGAGGTCTCCTCTGACCTGTGTGATCATCAACTACCGCTAGAGGACAGTAGTGATCTATGTTAGAGTTACAGTTTTGGTAGGACCTGCATGACGGATGCTGTGTAAAATTGGTTTTCGATCCAGGACATCTGCTGCTTTTTCTAAACAGTTAACCAGTCCTCACATCTGAATGGAGATCAATCAAGAGTCGATATGAGGTAAATCCAAGATGATTTATTTTTTTATATAAGTTACTTTTATATTCTTAAGCCTACTTACTGCATTGCATTTCGGCGAGACAATTTCGGCTTCTTTCGCATTAGGCCTACACTGCACACATTACATTTGGCAAACTTATCATTAAGTAGCGGACAGCCTTAATTGACTTTGTCAGAGAGATAAAAAAAATAATGAATGTCTAACGATTTCCCTTAACACGTGGCATTAAGATGGAACGGATGCCTCCATCTGTTGTATAACCACCCAATACATAATTTAGAATGTGAATGGATAGGCTACTTGCTTAACTGAAGTTTCGCACACGAGATAAAGGACAAAACAAAACTGCAGAGAACAAAACAGCACCTACAGCTTCAGAAGTTTGGTTAATGAGTCTCTCTTATTCCCGCTCTGTTATTTCGAACTGGGAAGTGGTGAGGGCAGAGCTGCCTTTGAGGGAATTGTATTCACTGTCATGGTAAATAAAACATCGCTTTCTCCTCTTGACTCCTATTAAGGTCAAATAGATGGACTTGGTACTATGAGTTCTTCATTGTTTTATAATATAACGTTTATGTGCTGACCTTTCACAAATGCCAGGTCTGATTTTCCACCAGGAATTTAGCTGTGACCGAAACAGATTCTATTCATGGAGTGTTTTTATTGATAAGGGTGTTTCCATTTCTATGGCTTATCCATTGCATTTTCATAATGAATGAGCGCACACACACACACACACACACACACACACACACACACACACACACACACACACACACACAGTCTCTCGTTCTCTCTCTCTCTCTCTCTCTCTCTCTCTCTCTCTCTCCATACACACACACCCAGGGGAGGAATGAAAATCAATCAAACTGAATTTCTTATTCCTGTTCCTTCATTTCACGGTACAACACTCTCTGTGGAGTGAGAGTCTCTCCCCTGCAGCTGAACTTGCAAATATGACACTGGGAATATGGTATATGGTGATTGGGAGAGAAGCTGAGAATATCCATCCTCCGTCACTTTGTATGAATGACAGTGCTGTAAAATAAATTCAATATAACAGACCATTCCTTCTCTCTCTCAGGCCTCTCTCTCTTTTAAGAGGGTTAAAGCCTGCACACTGAAATTGAGCTTAAGCTTGGACTCTGACACTGTCTTTTTAGAACATTTTAACAGTCTTAGTGTTTCTGAACATAGATTTAGTGTTCGACAGTCCTTTTGCTCCTCTTTTCCTTTTTAAGTTAGCTTATTGTCTACTGTCCTTCTATCATTCCCAGTTGTCTCTTTAACTAAAATATTTTCACAGGTGTAAATGGCTGTTTAAAGATATCAGAAAATAATTTACAAAATAATAAATCAATGAATGAATAAATAAACAAATGAAGGCGCTTGAGGTAGAGCTGTATGGTGGTTGTCATTTGTATTTATGCTTGACCATATAAATATTTTCTGTTATTACAAAAAAAGAAGAATACTCGTGGCAGACAATTCAAATCTTTTTTTTGTAATTTTTTTGTAATCAAATGTTTCTAGTTAATCGATTAATCATTTCAGCCCTACCCAATAGTAATATTTAAGACTGATAGCCTCTTTTAGGCCATGTCATTGCAGTCCAGCTAGGTTACTGTATATTCTCTGGGTAATGTACTATAGCATTTATGAGTGTATATATTTATCAGCAAACCAGTTAGACAGCATATCTTCGTCCCTCTCAGTAAAGCTTCGAGCTTTTATTATGCATGTGTGAACTCTCTGTAATATA
This sequence comes from Argentina silus, assembly GCF_951799395.1. Classification (NCBI taxonomy): domain Eukaryota; kingdom Metazoa; phylum Chordata; class Actinopteri; order Argentiniformes; family Argentinidae; genus Argentina; species Argentina silus. Next base: position 22,306,341 of record NC_139655.1, on the reverse strand, counting down.
CTAAATTTATATGTACTGTATATTTTCTCACTTAATTTGGCAATAAACTACAAAGTCCATAACACCAAACAAATTAAATAGCTATTTTGGTTCATCTAAATGCTAAGTATACAACAGCTAAGCCACTGTATTAAACCTATACATAAACAGTATGCAACATAATGACCTCATGGGTTGCTATGTTCATGTCTTTGTAGTTAAAATGATTTTCTGACCACATTCAATTCACAACATAAAAGCATTGGCTATATCAAGTTTAAGTTCTCATTATTTCCATTTTAAAAGTGAAAAGTGTAAGTAAGTAAGTAATGGTACTCAAAACCACTGTCACACTGATATACCTCTTTAATATACAATGTAAACTCTGGCAGCCCTCTGCCAGCTATTAACTCTCAGCGACAGAAGTTCCCACTCTAATGGCTCATCTTCATTTTTATCCGGAGGAGAGTAAATGTGATTTCTACATGCTTCAATCTCCAGAGCTCGTGGCCAGGCTGAAGAACAGCAGCAGAGCTGCAGGGGGAGGAAGTCCAGTTCTGAATCTACTGGGGTTCTGCCTCCAGAACAGCCCGCAGGGCACTCACTCATGGTAATATGCTAGAAAATTCTGCTAGTGCTGCTCAATAAAGAGACCTGTAAGTGTCCAAGGCTAATTGTCAAATGGGTATGGTGATCAGGTATCGTCAGATATACAGTAGTATAACCTCTAATAACCCTCCTCTCCCATTTTCAATCCAATATGTCTAACATTGACATATTGGATGCATGTCTCAAGGATCTTTCCACAGAATGCAAATGGTAAGTCAAGTGTGGGGATGGGGACCTGAGGTGGTGTCAGTTGAGCAATCTTATGGCCTGCGAGTAGAAACTGTCCCGGAACCATGTTGGTCCAGATCTGGATACTCCGGTACCGTTTGCCAGATGGTAACCGAGAGAACAGGGCGTGGCTGGGGTGGCTGCGGTCCCTGATGATCTTCCCAGTCTTCCTCTTGCACCTCCCGGAGTAGATGTCCTGCACGGCTGGGAGCTCTAGGCCTGTGATGACCTGGGCGGTTTTCATCACCCTCTGCAGAGCCTTGTGGTCAAGGGCTGTGCAGCTGCTGTACCAGGCCGTGATACAGCCAGACAGGATACTCTCTATAGCGCACCCATAGAAGTTTGTGAGGATCCGGGGGGGCATGCCGAATTTCCCCAGCAGCCTGAGGAAAAACAGGCACTGATGCGCCGTCCAGATCACTGTGTGGGTGTGGTGTGACCACGTTAAGTCCTCAGTGGACACTGCGGAACTTGAAGCTGCTGTCTCTCTCCTCTGCAACCCCACCGACATGTGCCCCCCCTGCTTCTTCCTCAAGTCCAAGATCAGCACCTTAGTTTTGCTGATGTTAAAGGAGAGGTTATTGTTCTGCCATGAATCCACCAGGACTCTAATTACCTTAAAATACTTAATTCAAAAATGTTTCTCACTTATGTGTACACATGCCATAGTTTATGTGAAGAAAAAAAATCCTGTAAGTACGCCAACAGAACTCAGTATGTCCTTGACATTTAATGGACTTGAGTTTAGAACGGCACTTGATCACATGACTGTTCATATCCGTACTTGGTGTAAGGTCTAGATAGAGTGCAAAGGAACGCATTTTGGAACTCAGCCACAGTGTGGACGGAGTCAAGGTATCTGTCGTAAGACACCGCAGTAGATTTGTCTATCATGTTCCCTTTACAATGGTTGTAGTTTTGGGAACTATCTTTCACAAAATAAATACTTAAAGCATTGTTGTCTTGTCACAATTTTTGGATTTGTTGTGTAACCATTGTATAAAATCAATTATCGCCAATCAATCACATGATTGTCAAGATTGTCATTTGGTAGGGGGTCTCACAACTACCCTACCCATGAAAATATTGACGATAAATGACAGCCTCAAGGGCATTGCTTAAATATTAGTTGGTTTTTAATTACCTTTTAATTGATTCATCAGATTCAAGCGTTTGTTTGATGTACTGTAACTTTTAGGTTTTTAGGACAGAGAAGCACCTACTGTGTTTCAGGAAATCATTTTTAAATTGAAGCCCAGTAATTCCCTTTTTTGACATGGACATGGTGGGGAGACTACTAATGAGTGGTCATATTTGAACATTTTCACCATTTCGATAATGCTAATGACTCTTAGACAAATAGGCAGCATTTGAGTACCTGATTGTCCAGCATGCCACAGTCATTCAGACGGAAGCCACAGATAATTCAGGGCCAGTCATTCATCTATCATAGAGATAGAGAGAGGGAGAGAGAGAAAACGAGAGGGAGAGGGAGAGACATAAGGGCTCACATTGGTGACAGGTCAAGTGAGCAACAAGATTAAAGGAGGAAGAGTGAACTCCTGATCCTTTAACTAAAGGCTGACACTTAAAAATGAATATAAAGAAAAATCCTATTTCCTAAATGTCAAGAGCTACAAAACCTCTTATTGTCATTTCCGTTTATAGATTCCTCATCATTAGCATCTCGGAATTAGTCTCCGTATTAGGCTTTGTGAGATCAGTAGTTTAGCATATTTCCAGGATAAAACATTTAATAATTTCATGTGCTGATCCATCAACTTCTCTGCTATTGTGGAAGGTCATTCACTATAGTACATGCAATTATGACATTGATTTGTTTGGCAAAGTTGCACCCTTGCTTGCCCCAGCCTCCAGATGGTCACAGTACCCTCTGAGATTCGAGCTGTAATTATGCCCTAAAGTAAGAATCCTGGTGCCTATAAATTATGATACATGAACATTCTGTGTCTGAATGAGCATCTGGGATTGTTTGCATGCAAGATAAACTGAGATGGTTAGAATTACATTTCTAGCATTTGCAGTGAGCATAAAATCTTTACTCAGAATGAATGAATTAAAGATTTATGTTTCTCTCCTTCATTCTCCACAGTATTTCTGTGCTCTGCAGTGGTGTGTGTGTGTGTGTGTGTGTGCGTGTGCGTGTGCGTGTGAGTGTGAGTGTGCGTGTGAGTGAAACATTTTTCCTGAGCCTGCACCGCACTGACAGTGTTGCAAGTTTGCTCCCATCTCACAATTTTGATTGGTTGAGCCTTGCTACATTATTCCAGCTATGCCGGCTAGATTGTAGCTCCATGGAAGTTGATGGAATGACTTGAATTATTAGTATGTATTATAATTTCTGATATTCTGATATTGTTTTCTTACATTTTAATCTATGCTTTCACTTGGTCAGTAGTGATTATTATGAAAAATGTAATACAATCCGGGGAGGCTGGTGGAGGTAGCAATCGGAGGACAGGCTCATTATAATTCATGGAATGGAATGTAGAATGGTATCAAACACGTAGATCCTGTTGAGAGAACCAATACATTATAGATAGACATCTGTATAACACAGAACTCTGATTCACATTTGGGAATAGATGGATGAGGCAGCTAACTTCTCAACGATGGCGACAGTCTACTGAGGCAGCTAGAGGACCTGTTGACAAGGTCAAGGGACTGTAAACATTGAACATCTCTTGAACACTTACTCTTGATTGTCAGTTGTGTTGGGTGTTATTGCTGTTTATTAAACCATACAAATGAGCCCCATTCTCATGTGCCTTATGGAGCTCACAGTCTCTGAGGGGACGATAATAGAAGCACTGTGAAAGGCTAATGGACCGCTCAGGACAGAGATATTCTGTATTCATGCCTCATTCACTGTCAAACAGCCACAATCTGCCTGCCGGGCCCGCCACAGAAATGCCTGGGGATCGACTACTGACAATACTGGAAGACAAAGACCAGGCATGCACAACACCAGCCCTTAATAGCATTCAAATTGTGTAATCATTTTTTCCTTGCTACTCTGGTCAATTAAAGACACCCACCTGGTTGAAGTCTCATGTGTTTCTCAAGAGAAGTTAAAGGAGGACTGATGTGAAACTGCAGTATGCTAGAGAATGGTCTAGAATGACAGTGTACATCATGGGTGCTCGCTCTAAGACCTATTTGTCGGTGGGAACTGTCAGAAGGGCTGGTGGCTTTAATGTTCCTCCTCCTCTATTACTCTATTCCCTGTCGTAAGGCCACCTGCAGCAGACAGGGGACTCCAGAGAGATGGTGACTAATTAGGGCTCTATGGGGAATTACGAGAGAAAAAAGGGAATGTTCCCCTCAAAAATAATTGGCTACGACAACGGCTGCTATTATCCTGCCTCAATTAGAAACCGAAATGGACCCCATCCTTAACCATCTCTACTTTTCTCTAGTGTCACAGTAGTTGGTGTACTTTCTCTAGTCATTCATGTCATTGGTTTGATTATATGTACATGATAAAGATGTATCCACACTTTCTACAGTAATGAAAGCATGTAAACCTCTAAATGAAACTATATATAACAAATATCTAGATCATGATGATAGGAATACTGTATTTTGATTGCTAAACAAGCAAGATAAATAAATAATCTTTCTACAAGTATTTTATTTATTTTTTCTCAGTGTCTCCACATTTTTCATCTTTCCTTTTCTTTTTCTCCTGTAGTGCCAGCAGCAGATAAACCCTTGCCTCTGTTCTCCTCTCCTCACTTCTCTGCTGCCCTGCGATGCTGACTGTTACTGCCCGAGGTGCTGCCTCTCCACATCACGATAACCCACACACACCACAATAGGTGAATTTCCAACAAAGTCAAACTATTGGCGTTTCACCCCCTTTAGTTTCAACGGTTTTTGATTGTACATGTTGCTGACATTGAGCACAGCTTGGAGCATAAACAAAACATATTCCTGTTTATTTTTGTTTTCAATCTTCTCTACACTCCAACTGCTTATCTAGACTTCTATAGCCATTTGGAAGTCCATTTCTTGGAAGCACCTTTCTGTGAGTGTTCTCCTAATAGCCAGCATGCTCATTATCCTCCCCTGTTACACAAAGGCCACAGTTGAAAAGAACAATGCCGTTCTGAGTTTTCGTTTGGTATCTGGAGTAACAGTCATATAGTCCTTTATGTGTACAGAAGGCCCTACTGTATGCCCTCATTCTGGAGCTGCTCTTGTTCATGTCTTATCCTCATCTATGAATCATCATGATTCATCTGATTTGTCTTCTTTAGAAAGATTATAATCCTGAAAATGGGTAGATATTTGTTTCTTGAGACAGACAATTATTCTTTTTTTTTTAGGAGAAAACTTTTAGAATTTGAGAAATGCATTATCTTCGTACTTCCACTTGTGCATGTCTATTAGGAATCCTACTGCTCAGTTTGATGAGGTAGTGAACCAGCGGGTATCCCCAACATGGTACCCTGTACTAGTCTGGCCACCTCTTCCAGCAGGCTAATTTACTGGCAGGGGGGTTGTAGTAAGAACTACTCTTCTAAATGATTTTTATCATTAAGTCTGGCTCTGGTTCTAGAGAATGTTCTGGAAGAGATGGAGGATTCTTCTCCTCATGGAAAGTCAGATGCCACAAAGAGGCCGTCAGATTGCTTATTGTTATTTCTGGAGGATAAAGGGATGATCCGGGTGTAATCCCTCTGATGTTGTTGTGAGCGAAATGAAAACATGGTGGTAGAATGTGGACGGTCATCAGCAAGGTCAAACCCAACAGGAGTCTGCAGGAAAGTAAGAAGCTGTGAACTGGTTTGCTAACAGATATTTGTTTACATGCCCTCTGATATTATTCATTTGTAAATGCAAAGATTTAGAAAGATTAGACTTGTGGGGTGGTTTGTGTGTGTGTGTGTGTGTGTGTGTGTGTGTGAGAGAGAGAGAGAGAGAGAGAGAGAGAGAGAGAGAGAGAGAGAGAGAGAGAGAGAGAGAGAGAGAGAGAGAGAGAGTGTGAGTGAGTGAGTGTGCGTCATTTACCATATTTATCCAGGAAGTCATTAATTCAACACAATATCCCCTGAGTAACTGCTTCATGTCTTCCCATCATAATAGTAACTATGTTAAGCACTGAGGTGAGAATATTGCTGAGGTATTCTCGGCCACATCAGAGACATCAACACCATTAAAATCACTGAGCCTTGTGGTAGGGCTTGGGCAGCCCTCTGTACACTAAAGTCATCTAGACTGAGTCAATAAACTGGAGTCCACTGAGATCAGCACACAGAGTTCTATCTGGAGAGGAGCCAACAGATCGCTCCAGACAAACTCTTCAAACAACTTTGTTCTCGCTCTCAAAAGTTTAGGAGGAGAGAGCTGCATTGTTGTTCAGGTATGGAGTTTTTTCCCCACAAGATCTTACCTTCTCCCTCTGAGCATTACTGGCCATAAATTCAGACAAAATGGAGGTAGCAGTAATTCTCCCTCTGCTGCAGGCTTTGTCTTAAATTACCTAATTGATGTGATATTTTGTGTGTCTATGTGTGAGCTCAGTAACGGTTCCTTAATACTGAAGCTTGTTTTTCATCTTTCTAAACTGATATCCTGTTCTCTGGTATATGTGTTATTTATTCAACTTTAAAACAGCATTTTACTGTATAAACAGGCGTTCATTGACATTTACATAAAACTGTGCTTGTAGAGTAGGTACTCTTATGGTTAGCTGTGGTGCATACACCTACAGTATATACAATATACAGTAATAGGAAATAATTGATCTTGACTTACGTGGAAGGGTTTTTTTATAGATTGCTGAAATGAGACCAATCTTCCGACATGGCTCTTTTTAGAAAATATTTTCTAGGAATCCTAGTTTGCAGAATTATTTCTCCTCTAGGCTTATAGAAATTCTCTATAGGTATTGCAAGTACTCTACTCAGTGCTGAGGGAGCCACCAACATATCAGCATGTAAACTCTACAACACACGCTTTGGGAGACAGTTGGTACCACAGTACATCTGCTCTGCGACAGAGTCCATATTAATGAAGTTTACTTTCAGATGTGTTCCACCACACATCTCTAAAGATGTTTACACACACAATCCCAGCTGCACCTGGTGTGTCAAACAAAACCAATTTGGATGCTTTGGTCTCTGGCCATTCAGGGATGCCTACCCACTTTCTTTTTTTATTAGTTCTACAGTAGACTCAGATGGTGAAAGGAGATTGTGTAAAAGAAGTATGTCATATTGTGCATCCAAAATTGTATTTCTTTGTAACAGTTTCAATGGTTGACTCATCCTTTTGGTCCAAGGATCAAGATATCAGTTTCTAAAACAATTTTCTAAGTGCAATATCAGGCATTTTGTAATACGTAACATGCAATATTTAAGATGAGTCCCTACTCTATGTTGATGTTTGAGTAATATACTAGATCTAATTAGCTACTGGTGTGTGTGTGTGTGTGTGTGTGTGTGTGTGTGTGTGTGTGTGTGTGCATGTGCATGTGCGTTGTGTCTGTGTGGTTCCTCAAACTTGAAAGTTTGATGGCACTGATGCGTTGGGGGGGGCCTCAAGTGATTTGGCCAAGAACAAATAATTATCGGGGCCATCTGGAGCTGTGGCGTCTCCAAAAGTGAGCTTGTCCTAATACAGTATATATAATTATATATGTAGCTCAATTTGCCTGTTTGGCTGGAAATTAGCTAAGCAGCACAATGCAAAAATAAGTCATGCATCCTTATAGAGCCCTGTACTACATCTTCATTCATGTACATTGATTTCTGAGCCTTCTGAAATCGGCACATTGATTGACATTTTAAGAGCAGAGACCTTATCATTTCTATGAGATTTGGAAAATATGAGCTCGTACTCTTTGTACTCACCATCTCCTGAAATGTAGTGTTTACAAAATATTTGATCAGAGAGTGGTTTAAGATGACCTCTTCTGATTTGTGGTGCACCCTCTTAGTCCTTTGATTTTGTGCTTTGAACCTTTGCATTGTTGCATCAGACAACTCAAATCATAGTGAATCGTCTTCTAGCTTCTAGCTGATTATCTTTCTTCCTGTGCTTCTTTTTTTTGTCTTTCTTTCTTCCCCACCCTCTTTCTGTCCTTGTCTGTCTCCCAATCTTTATTGCTTTAATTTAATGCTTTTCATCATCTTTTTATTGGGTTGATAATTTATACAACGGGTTTATCAGAACAAGAATTGTGATTGTAGGCGTTCGAAGCCGTGCTTTCCTTCCCCGATAAAGTAACAGACTCGTTTTTTTCATGTTTACCATACGTCACAGTAATATCCCTGGGCAAACACTCGAATTACGAAGATTTGTTTATCACGTTAGCTTGACAACAGTGGTTGTTTTGAGAACTATATTTCTAAGCGTAGTGCAGAAACTATAGAATCTATAACGCAATAAATACTAAAGGCATTGTTTTCTTGAAACAATTCTATGTTTTGTTTTGTAACCATTGTATAAAAGCAATAAGGCAGCTGAGTCCGTGCTTTATCGTGAATATAGTCACAGCTCTGTGGTTCCCAGACAAGGCCTCTCAGCGGTGACTTTATTCACGATAAAGCATGGCCTCTCGTGCCTTATTGCTTAAGTAGAGCTAGACTATTTATGTCCAACTGTCTCCCGCAGGCAAGGTTTTAAAGGGGCCATGTAATTGTTTTAATTAAAATTTCCAAACATCCCTGGGTATCTCAAAGGTCACTGTGTGTGTTTTTTTGTAAGTAAAGTCGTCACTAAATCTCTTTATTTTCCCATTGCCTCCGCCTGTCATTGAAATGGCAGGCGGTGGGGTGATTCTGCATTTTTGATTGACAGTTCGCCTCGTGAGTCGTTATTTCATTGGCAGGCGTATTCATCAATACCAGTGCTTTAGCAGCCAAACACAGTGATACCCAATTGACGATTTTGAGTGGTCCCCAAGTAAATAAAAAATATTATTTGGGGGCAGAAATTTTTTTCTAAACCAGAAAAAAAATGCTTAGAAATGTTTGGAACCATTTCATTAGTTCCTATGTTTTATTTTGTCCCACTCACTTTTTGAAAATGGCCCCACGCATAAAGTAATTGAGTATCCCTGGCTTACAGTGTCTCTTATGTGGATTTATGCAGCATTTCTGTTTGCAGTTAATTTTTGGTGAGTTACTTTGGCACTAGCTTTGTAAAATTGTTAGCAATTGTACTAGGCTAATAAGTTAGCGAACAGGTTGTTTTTCTAGCTTGCCAAATACAACACTGTGCGAGCTCAAACAACACGATAACTTAATCTACATCAGTTTTTTTACATTATATTTTGAACAGTCTTGCGTCTTGCTGCATTTTACCACAACATTTTAAATGGCCAGTTTCATCTAGTCTTGGGTGTTACCTGTACCTGCCTACCATACTGCTAGGACTGGCTAAAACAGGAGGGATGTAAAACCTAAACAAATTATATTATTCGTTATTTTTTATTGAGTTGTACTTGGTTGTCATTGGTGTATTAAAATCAAACTGCTTTTCAAACTGCTGTCATACAAACGGTAGGTCATCACACAATTTCACAGTGTTACTTCAACCTTATAGTGTGAAAATACCATATACAGTACAACACCGGAAAATCAGGGTTTAGACTACTTGGCTCCTTTAAAATGTATTCCCTACATTATGCTCCTCAACTTAATTTCAGGATTGTTTGAAGAAGAGAAGTTTGAATTCTTGAAATATAATGAGCGATGGGATTTAAATAACCCAGTAGATATGGTTCCCTTATTTTTACTTTCCTCATAAATCCCTAGTCAGACTTCAGTAGTATGGAATTTGACAACATACCTTTGCCTCTGCAGAAATGATTAGTACTATACAATGCATTACAGACTATTATCCGGTCCGCATCTATGGTCTATGATACAGTAGATATTCATTTTGAATTACATTATTAGAGTATAATGACTTTTTGCACCCCTTTTTGGATTTGGACAAATCCACAGCAGGTTACTGTACATGCAGTCACTGTGTTTGTGTTGTTGTCTCATTGTGAGCACTGAGTGTTCACCAACTCCACAGCTTTGAGAGTTTGGACATGGTCTGGGAACAGAACAAACATGACTGTATTCTGTCATCTTTCTGTTGTGTAAGAGGTCCCGGCTCCCATATCGCTTGAGTGGCAGTGGTGCGTGGGAGGGCTGTGCCCGGTTAAGTGAGAGGGGTTTTGGGGAGCAGTATAAATCAGTAAACTGAAGACTTCCCACCCACACAAACACGCGCGCACACACACACACACACACACACACACATACACACACACACACACACACATACACACACACATACCCATACCCTACGGCACAAAGAGGACCAGTGGGGGTGCATATAAGAACACAGACACAAGGACAGCCTGAAATATTAACCATCACCTGAGTTTCAGTCTCAGAGGATTTCTACCTCTTTGATTTCCTCTGCAGTCTGATGCAATCTTTAATTCATGGAGTTTAGAAACCACATAACATTATTAAAGAATAGTAGCCATACAAGTCTGAATTCTGCATTGCAATAACAGTATTCTGTACAACATTGGACGTTACACTGCTGTTAGCTAGAGTATAATACTGGATAATGCTATTGTTTACTGCACACTGTATGACACACACAAAGCTATTCATTATGTATGAAAGCGATTCATCTCTATATTACAGAGGAGAGCTAGTCAGAGGGCGGACATCTTTTTATCTTGACTTTGCAGTGGAGGGACTGTCCTTATGGGGTATTGACAGGGGACTTGTGTGATGACTCAATGCACAGTTGCCAGATTGTCTTAGTCTGAGATGTCATTAGAATACTCAAAGGTGATTCTGTAATTGAGTGATAATCTTGAAAGGGTGCTGTCTAAAAGTCAATAAAAAAAAAAGGCTACTTATTAACCTTTATCGAAGCATGTGAGATGGTTTATAATGAGTGCCTTTGCATGGGAGATAAGGTCTTTTGAAGAGACAGCCAGGCAATGCGAACTGGAGTACAGGATACACTGCTCACTCACACACTTCTCATCAAAACCCCTCTCTATTCTCCCTCTATCCATTGAGTCAATGGCCTAAATTTCAGTTCTGTTGGGATTTGTTGCAACAGATCTGAGATGTCGATTTCAATCACTCTCAAATGAGGTCACATGACTGACCAGCCAGTTTAAATGGCTGCACCAGTCCTCTGTTACCCTGTGGAGCTCAAGGCAGGAGAATATGGTGACACTTTAATTAAACTAGGGACTCACTGAGATAACCGTCTGAGAGGGAAGTGTGAAAACACCGCAGTGAGCCATTAGATGTTTCCTCATCTCACCTAAACCTTGTCCAGTGTTTGTGTCCTGAAGTAACACACAGAAATTGGTGTAACAAGAAGGGCATTGGAACTCAAGCATACTATCCTAAATGGAAGGTTCCGGTATCCTGTTAGAATTGAAAGGGCAAGTCAACAAATTGTCCAGAGAACTTCTGTTTCTTGATCCGAGGCACACCGCCGGCCTTGAGGGATGCCAAGGTTCAATAGGAACAGAAAAAGGGAATTGGATCGAACTGAAGCTCATAAAACATTCATCTGAAGGGAAAATAATTCAGATTGAATTGTTCTCTATGCTGACTCTAAGGCCTACAGTAAATATGAGGGACTGAAGTGTAAAACAAATCACAATTACAGGGGGTGGGGAAGTCAATGTGTACATTCAATACTGAACCAACCAAGCGGGAATAGGTTGTATATCTGGACAGTGTTTTCAAGAGCCTTGGTGGATCCAGCAACAATAGTGTTTTGTTAGGTGTTGGATGATGGTGGTACACATTATTGTGATACTGTATTTGTTCTGTCTGATGAGCTTTCTGTTTGATGAAAAGTCTGATGTACCAACAGTCCGTCTGAGAAAGAGGCACAGAGCCTCTTCAGCAGGACAACATTTCACCACCCACCAGGCCCTGCCAACCATTTCCTAGATAATTTATTTAGCTCAATTTACAAATTACAATTGGGTTCCCTCTGGCAATTACAGTCCAGTTGTCCACTCTAGGCCTCCATCCCATTCCCATTGCAGGCAGGACTTCATCCAGAGGCCTTGTGGTCCTACAGTTAACAGTGCTGTTGCTGACGGATGTTCTGTTAATGTCATAGAGGGTTGTGGGAATCATAGCTCCTCCCTCCAGACCAATGATTCACTGCCGTTAATTTTGCCTCATAAAGATTTCCCAGAAGCTAACATGTGACCAAACCTCTGAATACTGCTGCTGCATGTGTCTGATCAGGTTGACATGGTTTACTGGGATGACATATTGGAGACAATATTAGAGACACGTTAGCAATGTAGTTCCAACAGAGGGATTGGATGATGCAATATGAAACAATCTGACCATACTGGCCATCTCTCAAGAACATGAACGGCTGAAGACCTTTGAACTTCAATGGATCTACAAGTCTCTGTTGATTGCTACTCCAGTGTCACTGTCTAATTATAACTTTGCACTGGGTAGAAGATATTATCATAAGGTAATTACAGTATCCAATCACAGCAGATGGGGCACTTAGAGAGAGTCACACATCCTGAAGTGCCTCCAAATAAACCTAGAATCAGAGTATGACATGGTCTCTGTGAAAACAACAACCTCCTGTACTTTTGTGAATGGAGGTTTTGATTACAATACAGGACTGGAACGCATCAGCACTTGACCTACATGTATATACAGTAATTGACGGAGTGATAGGTTGGAGGGTTATTAACTCATGTTGGGAGAAGTAAAAGGGGTTGACAATAGCCCATAATACTGTAGGTGTGACCAGTGGCAGCTCTGGCCTGTGTGGGGCCATAAGCCAGATTTGGTTTGGGGGCCCCTACCTACCCCAACCCTTGTTGTCAACTCACTCATCAACAGCCTATGACAGATCCTCCAACATTGCTTAATGAATGATGTGCACTTATCTAATTAACAGAAAAATGAATTTGGACCACATAGGTGCTAATTCATTTATTTTCAAGTTTTCAAGCATTGCCCCCATCTAACTTTACCCAACTTTTCCCTGTAATCCTTCCAATGGATCTGTGACACAATCAGGGGTGTAGGAGTGATGCCTCTCACACTGGTAGAAGACATCCAGCCTAAAAGCCACCATATGAAGTTGCCACTTGTCAGTCTAATATAACTGTGAGCCAGCCACTGACTGAATGAAAGCCAGATGCCTGGGTTGAAGTCAGGTCATCAGCAACATAGTTTGAGTACGGTAAATAAACCTACCTACCTAAAGAACTAGCCAGCTATATGTTTGAGTATAGTTTGAATCGTTTATTTGCAAAGCCGTTGAAATGCGCTCTCTCTTTGTGAAGTGGCACAGTAGCCCACTCTCCTCTGGCAAGACGAGCAATTATCCAACCTGTGTTATGACCTAGCTTAATATTTTTTTTTTTTTTGCTCAAGTAGTTAGGAATTTCATGTGCCCCCTTAGTTACTTTCCCTTGGCACCTGGCCTGCTTAGGCAGATCGCATCCTTCTCTATGCAGGTCCTATGGCCAGGAAGAGCATCAAGCTTGCCAAATGTGGCAAAAAAAGAAATAAACACACTTTTCAACTACTCAAAGTGCACACTAAGAAGTGAGCTAAGGGAGTTAGATAATTAACTTAATCTAGCTCAAACTCAGGATTTGGTCAAAGTTAGCTTGTTAACTCCCTTTACTTACTATTAAATTTGTCAAGCTTGATTCTTGTTAAAGGGGAAAACCACCTGAAGAATCATCAGAGTCAGTGAAAGAAGGATTTTATTACAAACTGTGTCTTGGTGGGGTCATTTAAAAAAAAAAAAAAAAAATGTAGGGGGACCATTTTGCCTGCTTCTAACTTGGGGGGGGGGGGGGGGGGAAGCAGGCAAAATGGTCCCCTGCCCCCCTATCTCCTACGCCCTTGGACATAATGTATCCATATCCTACTCCTTCTTTGATGTATGTATCTGGGTGTTAAATGTTTTTTAAGTGGGTTAGATTGATTGATAATGGTCTCCTCATTACCCATGGCGTTTAGAGAAGGGCCTATTCAATGTCACTCAGAGCTTTGCTGTTACAGCGAGAGGAGGGAGCTGGATACCGGACTCATTAGCAGGCTGCCTGCCAGCATCGTGTATCTGCTAGCGCCATCAACGTTAGCCTCTGGACCTGTCTGACGCATCTACGGCCACAGAAGGGCTACAACTCCCTCTTAATAGTGAATAGCAGAGTTGATTAAAGAGCCTGAGTCATCCTAACTCTTTAACGGTTCAGTCATTGTGTTAAGGGGTGAAGTACGGTGCAAAGAGGGAGAACTGCAAGTCATTGATTTTATTGGGCAGAGAAAATGCTTTACCCATCTCTTTGACCGTTTGGCTCAGAATATGATTAGAATGCCTCATCTCATCTGATGAGATCCACTTATACCACATACTGGGAGAAGTTGAGGGGCCCATGGAAGACAAATTAAAGACTTCATCACCTCTCATCCTCAACCACTTCACACACAGTCCATGATATCATCCTTTGTGACTTCTCTATGTATGACAAGTGGCAAAACTGGAACCTTGGAACAAGGAGAATCAAGGATTCAAGTGTAATGTAAAGGCTATAATTCCAGTGTGTTCAGTGTAGTATGTACTCTGAGGGCTAGAGGGGTTGGTAATCAGTTGAAGGTTCGAGATGAATATTTAATGTAGTCTGAATATAAGGAAGGCTCTCAATGAAGGTGAAGGTCTCCCTCCCTTTTCAGTATCTCTTCTCGTCTAGTTTCCTGATACTGGGATCAATACCGATATGGCTGCTGGGAGAATAGAGAACACTGAGTCTGTCAGGTAGTCCTGTCAAATGAAATTAAATATGAATCCGTTGCGAGGCTTGAAATTGGGAGCGGAAATATGATCTCAAAACATATGATTACATCCACTGTAATTATCATCCTGGAGAGTGATATCAAATGTACTATCCCCAAAACCAGACAATTGGAATGAAACATGTCCCCAAATCACACATTTCAAATGAAGTCTCAAGGTCTCACTGGACCGTTTTACCTCAAACTTCTAATCAGCTTAATATTAGCCACTGGGAATTTCATAATGTTTTGATACATCCTCTAACTTTGTTCTAAAGATAAAAAAAACAAAACAGAACTGATCTTAACTTTATGTAGTGTGGTGATTAGCTGCCGACAACATCCATGTTTAGGCATTCAAGATGGACCGATGCTTGGACGATGGATCTTTTGGGGGTCCCATTTTGACAGGGCTTATTAGTAAGAGTAATGCCGCTTGTCTTGGAGACACCCCACCCCCCCCAACTGATTGCATCTGCCTGCTCTGCGGGATAAGCCATTTGGGAGTGTTTCTTTTGGTTTGGGAAAACAGATGCCTTAGTCAAAAGTCCAGCTGCACTGGGCACACAGGGGTTTAAATGGGAGAGAGGCAGTCATTGTAGTAAAATACATGGTCAATACCTGTAGACAAGTATTGAATATAACACTTTCTGTTGAGTAATATATTTCAGTCAGTGACTACAATTGCATGCTTAAGATTTTGTTAATTCTGAGATTTTTTCCAGCACTGTTGAGGTCTGGAAAAGCCTTGGGGTATGTAGCTGCATTGCATTTATACATAGCTCAGTCTTGTTGTGTCACCTCATGGCCTGGACAACCCAAAAATGACGAAACCTTGCTCAGGGTCAAACACTGTCTGGAGTGCAGCTCTACTTGAATGGCCTCAAGGTACAGTTCTGCGATCAAAACAGTTTGTGAAGGGTTTGACCTTTCCACAGGAACAGTGGTATAGGTGAGCTGTGAAGAAACACTATTAGAGTTGCTGCATTTGACCAGGTGTTGGAGGAATGATGAGACATTGGAGCAGATACATTGGCCATGTTTGCATTGATATTGAAGCAGATACATTGGCCATGTTTGCTGAGGGGAAATAGGACCACTCAGGAGCACAGCAGCTTGTCTGGTAGTCAGCTGCAGAGGTCCCAGGTGAGCTGATAATGGAAGGGGGAAGGGGATCACAAGTTTCATCTTCAATCTGATTGCCTAGAGTCTCCTAATTAAATTGTGTACCTACGCATTCCCAATTGCGTGTCCTGGTTGACGCATCAGAGAGATTTTTGGATGATACGTAAGTAAATTTGACTTACGTAAGAAGTAAATCTTTATTAACTTTGAATTGCATGGCGGTTAGGCAATATTAGGCAACCAGCGACGAACCAGCGACGTACGGGTTGCAAGGCAACTGTACCACCTTCTGTATTCACCTGCCAGTATAGCTAAAAGCGTCAACCAGGACCCAATTAGGAATGCGTACTATAGTGTAGAGGTACACGATTTTAGTAGGAGACCAGTCTGCATAGAAACAGTGTATGCTGAGGCTGTTTGCCATTTTAGTAGCTGTAAATGTGAAAATAAATTATGGTGCAATGTTGTGTTATTTGAAATACCAGCTACAGTACCCCCCTCCCCCAGCCACCCACCTTCTCCATCACACACACACACTGTGAGTACACACTGACACCTGCCACCTTCTGATTTGAAAGGTAGCACACGTAAAGGGTCATGCAAAAGTGAGAGTCTGGCTTGGGGCATTGTTGTACTTGGAATCCTACTAACCTGAGCTGAACATTTGCCATTTAAAGAAATATTTTCTTCTAAAGCCCATAAGGTATGAATTCAGCATCTTTTCTGATGAATCCTCCTGGTGACTCAAATGTTTCTAATTACTTATTCTACTGTAAAACAGAACACAGTATTGCATGTATTATCTATGTTATCTATGTTATATGTATTATCTATGTTATATGTATTATCTATGTTATTATGTTATATGTATTATCTATGTTATTATGTTATATGTATTATCTATGTTATCTATGTTATATGTATTATCTATGTTATTATGTTATATGTATTATCTATGTTATTATGTTATATGTATTATCTATGTTATCTATGTTATATGTATTATCTATGTTATCTATGTTATATGTGTTATCTATGTTATATGTATTATCTATGTTATTATGTTATATGTATTATCTATGTTATTATGTTATATGTATTATCTATGTTATATGTTAGACACTATGTTATCACCATTTTCCAGCAATTAGACGGCGTCTGTGTATAGTCTTTTCCCTCGCTCCGCGGCCCCTGTCCGCTGATGTTTGTGTGTGAGCAAGTGTGCCCCTCCCATCATGCTCTCAGCAGCTGAGGGTGGGGAAAGCGCTCTCTCTCGCTCTCCAGACAAAACACCTCAGAAATACACAATAATTAAATTGATATCTTTCAGGTATCTGCATATGTTTGAATCTCATTATTCCTGCACATCTGATGTCTGCGACACATTGACCCCACCAGACGCTGGGTATCTTCCCTGGTGATGCTCTGTCAGGCCTGTACTGCAGCCGTCTTCAGCTGTTGATTGTTTTTATGTCTTACGCAGAGACACGTGTTGCCACCTGTGAGTCAGAGGGGAGGAAAGAGAGAAAGAGTTGAATATCATCTGCATAGCAGTGGTAGGAGAAACCATGTGAGGAAATTACCAAGCCAAGAGATTTGGTATAGAGGAAGAACAGTAAAGGCCCTAGGACAGAGCCCTGGGGGACCCCAGTGGTGAGGGCTCATGGAGAGGACAGCGATCCTTTCCACATCACCTGGTAAGAGCGGTCGGCCAGGTAGGATGCTAACCAGGAGAGTGCAGAGCCAGAGATGCCCAGTTCTGAGAGGGTGGAGAGAAGGATCACTCAGGATTTACTGTGTCGAATGCAGTGTTCAATTGGATTTTAATCTGAAGATTGACTTGGCTAGTCAATAACTTTCTACTTTCTGGCCCTGAAAAACTCCCTAGTGGCTATGGCAGTATGTTTTGGGACATTGTCTTCATCCAATGAATTTGGAGTCATTTGCATGTACTCGAGCAGATAAGATGTTTCTGTACACTTCAGAATACATTCTGCTGCTGCTGCCAGCAGTTACATCATCATTTATGACAAGTTGCAGCTATACATTTCTATACAGTTCTAGTGGCAGCTATACATTCCCAAACCATAACACCCCCTCTATCATGTTTCACATGTGAGGTGGGTTGCTGTAAATCTTGGGCAGATCCTTTTTTCTCCAAACGTTCTTCTTGCAATCACTGATAATATTTGTCTTATCTGTCCACAACACATTTTTTCAGACCACTGCAGGCTTTTTTAGGTACTTTTTTTTTTTTTTTTTTAGCAAACTGTAACCTGACAAGCCTTTTTGAAAATAACTAGTGGTTTGCACCTTGCAGTGAAGCCTCTATAGAAGCCTCAGGCAGTCTCTGACACATACTTACCAGGCTGTTTGTGATTGCTGAGCTTACTAGTGCTTTCTTTCTTTTTAATGATGTTCCAAACTGTTGTTTTTGGTAAGTCTAAGGTTTTGGCTATGTGTCTGGCTATGTTTTTGACTGATTCTTTCAGATTCTTCAGCCTAATAATGGATTCCTTGATTTTCATTGACACCTCTTTGGACCTCATGTTGATAGACATCAATAGCAGACTCCAAATCAATCAATAGTTTGGAACCTTTGGTACCCTCAAACAGGAGGACTATGTATAAAAAGCAAAAACAACCAAATACCCTAAAATAAAAGCTGAGAATCTCTACTTTAACCTCATAGTAATTGTTTGATTTAAATTTGAAAAAATGCTTCACTGTGACATTACTTACACAGGGCACTGTATATATATATTTTGTTTTCACATTTTAGAAATCATCTCGCAACCCCCCCAAATCATTTATATCCAAGTTGAGAATCACTGTCCTAGATGAGAGAGGTAGAGAAAGAGATACAGTATTGTGTGTGTGTGTGTGTGTGTGTGTGTGTGAGAGAGAGAGAAAGAGAGAGAGAGAGATTTCCCTACCTCTAATCTACTCCAGTCTGTTATGAAGAGAGCCCATCTGTGTAAGGCATAGGACTGCCCAGGGCCTGACCAGTTTGGGCTTCTCATTATCCCAAAGGGGCTTAGTGGGAGTCAAATCTGTGACACAGTCAGGGTTTTTAAGTCTCATACTACATAGTCCTGAATCAGAGCTCATAACCAGTCAGCAGTCACAGATAACACTATTCTTACATGCTGAACCAATCAGTCATAGGACACTGGTAGGTACATGTAACAGATGGTTCAGAGACCACATTTGTGTGATGGGTAACCTTCCCTGAGACCTTGCATTACATCCCCAAGCTAATGCCTTGGTTCCAACTTAGAGGGCTAAGACAGTGTTGTGGTCTACAGGAGATCAGAGGTCAAACCCATACAGAGTCAGCCATTCACACGGGCAGAGTGAGATATTCTTAGATGTTGAACCAAGCAATTATATATCAGTCCCATTGAGTTATGAGCCAACCTGCCATAAATGAAAAGAGATTGAGATTTGTCTTTTATTCTAAAAACTTGAAGTGCTGTCACATATTCCTTTTGTCAGTATGTTGACCATAGAGTTTTCAGTTTTAACAGCATTATTTTCAGTGCTAACAGCATTATGCATTTCCATACAGAATCTGTTCCCGCCTGTCAGATACGGTAATGAGCCAGTCAGGGTTTGTATTGTCTCTGTCTCACATAATCATTGATCAAGATTATTGACTTCAAAACCGCCTTTCAATTGCGTTCTGGGGAGTTTGTGTTGATTATGATGACAGAGATGTTGTTGAAACACACACACACACACACACACACACACACACACACACACACACACACACACACACACACACACACACACACACACACACACACACACACACACACACACACACATGCTCATACACACTCATACAAATGCACACAAATAAACACACGCATGCACGCACTTCGCCCTGTCCTTGAGACTGTGTGAAAATAGGAATACATGCTACAGAAAAAGGATAGGTGATTTTGGTTTTAGCCTTCTAAAAGCTTTTATTACAGTTATCTACGAAACTCTATAACTATAAAAATATGTATTAAAAATGCCACCTCCCTCTGGTTCACTCTGAGAGGGATAAATTGTTGATTTTACACTGAAGATAATACAGCTTCTTCAACAAGCAAGTCTCTCCTAGATCCCTCAATAGCTCAGTCGGCAATGCTTTCAGTCCTAGTTTCCCTTCTCTTTCCTTTTCTTTTCTTTCCTTTCCTTTTTGTTCAAGCACTCAGTGTAAGACTTCCTATTCCACAGTCACACACTATCCCTCCATTTTCCCTCCACATCCACAAGCACTTGTTTCTGGTCAATTGCAGCTCACAGCACTCCTCCAAATCTTTCAGTGCCAGAATAGCTCCATTCCTTCCTGCTCCGTCAGATGCTGGTGCACCCATTCTCAGATCCATCCTCAGATAATTAATCCAATTTGGATTAATTATCATCAGAGCAGCTGTATTTTCTGCATTTTTTAAATGACTCTAAATTAGTCTAAATGAACACTCTGCTCAGATTATTAGTCTTTATAATTTCGTAAAGCTAGTGACAGGCGTTGCCCTTGAGATTGGCTCTGCTAAACTGTGGATTGATGAGATGGGGGAGGATGAGTGGCCGAGAAAGAGATGACCACGGCCATCTTCCTCAGGCTACTCACCCTCTCAGAGAACCCTCCTAGCCTTCTAGCTTATCATGTCACATCTATCAGGTGAGCTGTGGCCACTCATTGGTCTTAATGTGTACTGTATACCCTGTGCTGTTAAATCATACCAGCACACAAGAGGGTCATGCCAATGTGGGCGTTCGGAAAATCATCCAGAGAGTGAAATGGCCTTAGTGTGTAATGCATCACAGTAAAAAAGTGTTGACTATTACTCTGATGGGAGAGAGAATCAGCGGGCAACTGACTTCACTCATTACTTGTGCAGACATGAGATTTTTATAATGTGGCTATTGTCTACCCCCGTTGTTTAATGTGCATAAACATTGGTGCCACAGAAATATCATTAGACCTATCCTCAGAATACACAGATCAAGCCAACAATCACAGGTTATGCAGGATTTAAGGTTTAAGGATACATTTTAGATTTGAAAAGGCAATAAAAGCCGGGATGTGAAGACTCAAGAAGAAGGCATCCTTGAGAGGCTTAGACCCTCTGTCACTGCTGTGCTGTCCAATACACAGTTATAGTGTGATATTGGGCCCTAACCATTCTAACTCAAGCATAATTTATTTCTGCGTTCTATAATACAATACTTTCCCTTGTTCTGCCAGATTTGTAAATGTTCAATATTCATGCTGTTCTTATTATACTGTATTTATTTTCTTACTTTGCCTGCTGCCAATTCGGCTGGGAAATTGACTATGCCAAAGGTGTGCAATGATGATGCATTTGGTGTTTATTTTTGTATGCTCTTAATTTTCTCTCACTCTATGTAGTCAAGTTAGCCTTGCAAATACATGTAGCTGTTTGAGAGAATATATACAAGTGGTAAATGCTTTATACCTCTCTGGCTCATGCTGTCACCCCTCTCCACTCTAAATCGTTTCCAGTACTAAGAGGATTTTTTCCCACATTTTACCAAAGGGATAAGACGCTAGACTCACCCAGGGCCGTATACTATATACTGGGCTATATACTTCTTATACTCCTGTTCAAAAAACACATTTCTGCATGTAAACAAATTGGCAGCATTCCACACTCAGAAACTTCAGAGACCCAGATCACGACTACAAACGCGCCATACATGATACAGTAGCCTATAATATTATGGGTGATGGCCTATTAATATTACTACAGCCTTTCAAAACATAAACGCAATAGCACAAAGCACACAAGTCATGTCACGTAGCATCAATGTAGCTATAATGGCAAGGCATACACCATAGATCGATATGATGCAATGTAACACATCAACGGAACAGCTCAAGCAAGACCCGTCCCCCTCAAATGTGCGCCTTTCCATTATGCACACATTTCAGACAAAGGGTGCTGTCTCTTTGAAGAATTGTCCAAGGCTACAGCAATGATAATCACACGTTTCTGAAAGCCATTAATTTGTAGCCAACTACAAGACATGATACGCTGGACACGGACATGATATAGAAAGGCAAAAATACGACAGTTACTACAAATGACACTCTGGAAACAAGGACTAAGATAACATACAGATTAACATTTGTGATATTTATATATTATACAGAATAATATTACTTTTTTAGACCTTATAGTCAGGGGAATGGAGGGAGCAATCTTAAAAGTCATTGTTTAATAATACAATCCACTGAAGATGCAGGAGGTGTAGTCTCTCTCCTCCATACTTTCTATATTCATGCCTGGTAAAAATGTCATACAATACTCTGATCTGCATTTCTATCTCATATATGTATGTAAGTGCATGTGCATGCTTCAAAGCATGTCTGAGAGCAAAATGTGGTATCAATGATTTACAACAATCAATGATTTGTTTCCAGCACTGTTGCTTCTAGCAGGTATGTTTTAATTATTACTGCATGCTAAAAATGCATTACCTGCCTCATAACCTACAACCATTTGCTGTTAAGATGTCCTTCTTCTGTCCAATTAATTTATTATTTCACGGCTGTAGCACAGTATTAGATGGGAAAACAATCCTTCAAGTACATACCCCTGACTCATTCTCGGAACAACGTCAAGACAATATGGGGTGTTTAACAGACTGGCATATGACACCAAGAGGATCAGAGGAAGCAATGTAAATGTAGGCCAGTGACATTAAATAACAATGACTGTTCCGCATTCAATTCTGCATTTAATTATACATGACTTCCAGCCCCCCCCCCACACACACACAACCCTGAGGTCAGAAGAAAGTCACTGTTATAGTAGAGTTCATAATCCATTCATCTCCACTTGCCCCCTGTGTAGCTTTTCACACTGGCCTGTTTATCAGCTGTTCAGGTCTGATTTATTAATTTCATATATTGAGTTGAAATGCTAAGGGGGATTATGAAGACATAGGAGCGGTTACAGACATCAGAGATGGGTTACAAATTGGGTTTCCTTGTACGACTGCCTTGTGATAATGTTTTTATAAGTTCATGTACCACAGAAAATGTAATTACAGTCTACACTCAAATGTACAGTGAAGGGTAGCTGGGAAACAAATTGAACCATAAGCCTGAGAATTTCTGTGGGAGTGAGATTTTATGTGACATGCTGTTTCAGGGAAGCCACCTGAAATGGGTTTGTCTGTTATACTCATCTGCTTTGACTGTAAACAATTCTGAAAACTTGAATTTCGGACGTGTGTATCAAGTTTTATTCTTTTCAAGCCATTGTCTTCACACTGATCAAAGTGGTTGACTGTTTTTTAACAATGAATTTTAATAAGTGTGTATTTTCATCAGCCTTTGCAGACCTGGTGGGATCAAAGCGTGTGAGTTAGAGAGAACTGTAGCCAAAGGACTGTTTTATGAAGGAGCTCAGCTGGGTGGTGGCTTTACCGGCTACTGTACCATCATTAAGCTGTAGCTCCAGGAGCATTTTAATTGGAGGTAAAAGAGAGGGAGAAGAGACTCTCTTCTTTTTGTCTGTGTTACCACTCTCTCCAGGATCATAACTCATGCACTGTTGTACTGTATGCTTCACATAGATCTCTGTTGATGTGTAGTGCAAAGTTCCTTGATAAGTGTGAGGCTGCCATTAGCGTTGACTTTGAAATTCCTATGACTATTGGAATTGCAACGGTTAGTTAAAATGTGCATTTTCTCCCCACTCTTTTGACATACACATGCCCTGTGTACACATCCTGTCGTCTGCCTCTATGTATATATGGCAATAAATGCGTCCTCTCCTCTCTCTAAAGCTCAGTATAAATTTACAGCTATTAAAAGAAAGCCCCAGCTCTCACGGCTCCATGGCACAACATTATACTATGGTTATTTAGGGCTGCCGACAGGGCTCTAATAGGCCTCCATTCTCTGCCCTCTCTTTCAAATGGATGTTTGCCACTGTAAGTCTCCCACTGGCAGCTCAGCAGCAGCTGGAAAATGAATGGGGATGAGATAGCTTGATATATCCCTCTTTGAGCCTTCACAAAGTTCACCCAAATAGCATTATTAATCCACCTCGGAAGTGGTCCATAGGTGGGTGGAGACGTAGATTTCCTGCTTTTACTGAGAAGTTCTATGGTTTGAGAAACCTCCCCTCTAAAGGTGGTGACAAAGTAAATACATTTATTGATTTATGCTTCACAAAGTGTTTTGCATTGATGACTCGGATACACTGGAGCCCCAAGGATTCAATTAAGATCTCAACCGCCTGGACCCCTTTTTGTGATTGGCTGATATAAATAATCTCTCCTCTGTTTTTCTTGAGAACCAATACAGGGGGTTGTAAAGTTACTGTATGCTGCTTAGCATGCACTGTGGTAATACAATTTGAAGCAAAAGAGTGAATACTGTTATGTGGCTCTAAGTCCGTCCCCACAATTCCCGTCAAGACTCATGAGAAGACTAGAAGCGGCAGCCTGTCAGTCCTGTCTCATTAAAGCAGGTGCACAAATCCAGTGGAGTTGCAGTAATACAATGTCTGTTTGTTTACTTGACCAAGCCATTTACTTTTTGCATTTGACCCAATTCAAAGAATTGCATACAATTGACTTCATGGCAACTCCATCTCAAGGTCATTGACCTATTCTTAGGGGGGACATTGACATCATTAAGCCAATGTCTTTCAGCCATTTACTGGACATCCTTTTGAAATGGCTACTATACAATAGTCTTACAATCACTGCACATGGAATTAGGTGGTCTCCAATTTGCCGTGAACTCAAAAGTGCTAAGTGCACAAGTACAGTTGCACACCTTATTGTATGATGAGCTAAATTAAATAACAGATTTGGGATACGTGAAAAGTATACCGCTGGTTTAAAGCACAGCCTTCATTTCACCCCCACTGGGGAAACAGTGATGGATTAACAACAGCACTGATCAATCCATATGTAATGGACTGGAGCTAACACGACAGCTGAGTTACATTAAGAAACACCCTGCAGCCACAGAGCTTTGCATTTGAGTGATTCTTCAGACTAACTAGTTTAAACAAGTAGATTAAAGACACCATATGCAGGATTGCACCTTCTTCTTACTGCAATGCAAATTGCAATGACAATTCAGAACAGTGTCTCCGCCTCTGTCTCTCCCTTTGCTCAATGCAAACTACTTCTAACTGAAACAATGAATCTGTCAATTATGTTTACTGTCTTAGTTACATGACCTTGAAATGTGTAAAGGACCTGTGTGGTTGAAAGTGCAGTCGTTATTTAGTTTGGAAATGTTTGCGGAAACATAAACACAGAAATGAGCCAACCAATGGAGACACATTCGTTTCAAAAGTTTCAAACAAATCCCAAATTCCCCAAACAAAACTCAGCAAGTGGTAGGAACCCAGAAACGTCTCGAAAAGCTTGGAAAAGCAAATTCAGGCAGAAGGGCAAGGTATTGTGCACACACTGTCACAGACCGCCAATGCATCAAAAGTAATGATTTTGTGACATGTTCAAGGGGAAAATGCTACATATTGCACCTTTAACTAAGATTAAAAAAAAAAAAGATTACCATTTGGAAGTACACAGATCTGTACATCTGGTTTGCGGGCAGTCCTATGACTATGGTCAAGGTCACATGCACAGACACAAGCACAAGGATTTGAATCTGCACTGCACTTTCTTATGGACATTTAATTGTGTTAAATGTTATATTATTATGGCATTGCTTTAATAGGCTATTGCTATGTGTGCACGCACGCACACACACGCACGCACGCACACACACACACACACACACACACACACACACACACACACACACACACACACACACACACACACACACACACACACACACACACACACACACCTTACTAGCAGAGCATAACATAGAGATGATATTCAGATATCTCATGCTATTGCCTCAGCAATAGACTGCAATATGTGGTATGATTATCTTGACTTGTGTGGTTGAATATGGCTGGTAGCCATGGTGGTCATGGAGATATGGAGGCAGTAAAACAGACCATGAGTGAATTCACACCACCAACCAACCCACCAATTTACCATCTGTGTTTAGAATGACTGGATGGAGAGACTGCAAGGAACCACCTGTAAATGGGGGGAGTGTACTACTTACATTTTTTACTGTAGAATGTCGGACATGTAACTACAGAGAGTACAGTATACAAGTACAATCTACTCAAGGGTTATAGAAATGATATAGAGAACAATATATTCCTACAATATAGAAAACTCATGTTGGGTATTACAACGTCACTGGAAAAATGTTAAAGTGATACTGTTCCCTCTTTATTCTTGGCAACAAAGAGTAAGCACAAATAATACAACCCACACACAAATATCTATTGCAATTCATTGATTATTTATAGTTTTATTAATCATTTTTGTTCATTACCACACTTGTAAACCTGGTAACCCCTAACACTTTTTTTCATTGTTTTAACATTAACATAACAAGCTACGCATCAGAGCAGACAAAGCTAAGATTTTCTTCACTTTGTGGAACGTGGGCATACAGACAGTACAGGATGGAACTTGTCACACATTAACCAATGACACACTCCTCCTAACCATCTGTTCCATCATAGCCTGTCATCTGTACAGGACTACCTACGCCTGGTTCCATCACACACACACATATACATCATACACCAGACCAATATGAAATCAATTAATTTGTCATCTTTCTGTCAACTCAACCATCACTCATAAACTCTATTCTAATTTAAAGGTGCAATCTGTAATTCAAACAACAACAAAGTGGCCAACCCGCCACTTTTTTGATAATAAGCTGAGGGATGGGGCTGGAGAAATGTAACCACTCTGTTTCATAGACAGAGCTATGGATACAAGGACTGACCATCCATGAGATCAAAATGAGTTTTAACCATGTTTTGAAGCTATGAAGTGTTTGTTTACAATTGCATTGTTTTACAAACAAGGGAGTAAAAGGGGGTTTTGATGGAGTAAGACAGTTGAACTAAACTCATAAGGCATTTTTAAGTTAGATTCTTCAAGAATCAATGCCTATATATCATTAATTTAAAAGTAAAAAGTAAAAATGGATGTACCAATTACAGATTGCCCCCTGAAGATGTAGGCATAATTCTAACTAACTGCAATGGCCTTGCATAACCCATAATTGAATTAACAACCAAACACAAATAGTTAACAACAACAAATAATCTAAGGTGTGGTCTAAAATTGTGGTGGTGGTGGTGTGTGTGTGTGTGTGTGTGTGTGTGTGTGTGTGTGTGTGTGTGTGTGTGTGTGTGTGTGTGTGTGTGTGAGAGAGAGAGAGAGAGAGAGAGAGAGAGAGACAGGTGTGGGGGATGTATGTGGGCATGTTTGTGTCCTTGCATTTATGTGTTTACAGTATAGACAAAGTTTCTGGATGTGCAACAACACCTCTAATGATTCTCTCTATTGATGCTCTCATTTCTCATTAAGTCACACATATCAATCAAATGCTGTTTGTTTCCCTGGTGACGTCCTGATGGAGCGAGACTGTGAGAAGCTTCACCTCACCGTGACAATAAAGGGCAGGAGAGTAGAGAGACACCTTGGAAGACCATTACTGCATAATTTATATGAATTACACATGCCAGAGTAGATACTGTATACCAGTGTGTGTGTGTGTGTGTGTGTGTGTGTGTGTGTGTGTGTGTGTGTGTGTGCGCGTGAGTATGTGTGTGTATGAGTCTGTGCATATGTGTGTGCGTGTGCGTGTGTGTGCCTGTTTGTGTGAACACATTGTGTTTTGGTTAAAAACAAGGCCATAGCCCTAGTAACGTCAGCAGTCCGGTGGTGCTAAACTCAGCTCTGAGCTACAGAGCTAGTCAGCCCTCTAAAGGGGCCACTGATACATTATGTTGGGTTGGGTTGGGTGGTGCTCGGAGCATCTCTCCAATGATGACTTCTCTGTGAGAGACCAGGCATGAGTGAGTCTAGGCTCTGCCTCTAGATCTCAATTCTTTAAGGGATATTGCATTATGTCTACTGCGCATGGCTTACAGTTATAGTATTAGGCCTGGTATACAAAAACCTAATGTATTTCATATGTGCTTTTAGACTAATGTTGAAAAATGTATGTGGTTTGGATTCATTTATCATGGTCTCATATGACCTTAAAGCATTTAAGCCGATCTTGCATTTACTGTATTATGTTTTCTGTCTTGAAACTGAATGCCATTTTGTGTATAACTTATGTACAATATCTACACCCGGGAGAGTGTTGGAGGGCACATAGATCATCACTAACTTATTTTTATTCGTTATTGTAAAAGCCACCTGTAATTCCCAGAACTGTCAATTTTAGAAATCAAATGCAATGAAATGGATAATGGTCCCTGAGAGAAAAAAAATATGTTGATGTTTTTTTTGGGGAGGGAAACACTGCATGCTCTGAAAATGGTAGATGATGTCCTCCTCTTCCCTCAGTCCTCTATTGCTCTCTCTCTATGATCTCCTGCAATCCTGTTATATCTACCCCTGGGCCTTGCCCCCCTCATCCTCTCTGGCCATCACTCCCGTCTCTCCCCAACTTTCTCTCTCTCCCTCTCTCCTTCTCTCTCTCTCTCTCTCTCTCTCTCTCTCTCTCTCTCTCTCTCTCTCTGCCCACTACTTTGATGTAGTGTACCATGAGTGTGTGGTCTGGTTCCTCTGGCACTGCTCGTAAACGTCCAGGTCCCGTAGTGCACCATCAGCATTCTAGGTGATGATCACCTGTTTCTCAGGGCTATACATCAAACACAGCACCCTGCTGACTGCACTAAGCTGACCCTGGCTCGGCCACACTCACTTTGTCTCTCAGCACCTGAGCCAAGGGGAAGCAAATCACACCTCTGGACTGGTTCTGCATCATCTGCATCAACCTGACCTTGTGTCATTTGAGTTTAGTGGACATTTGTTGTTTTGGCATGAGTGTGTAGCGATTACGTAAATCATTTTAGAGGCTGGCGAATGTGTCGACATACAACTGGGTCTCTCACATTCGCAGATCTATGATTTTCTTCAACTTCTAAAGCTTGAAGATGATTAGGATTTTCCCCTCATATTCCAAACTGTATGTGCCAAACTTATTCATGTACTGTCTGTAGATAATTATTTGTGTTAACTCAGCATTCGTCTCCTCACGATTTTAGATGTAAGACATGCCAGATGCATTGTAGTGGGACATTACAACCCACTACCACAAAAAGCTTGTTAGCTTTTGGGTACATAGGGATGCCACTGCGGCGATTGATTCAGAGATATTTGGACAGGAGTGTAGGACTCTGAGCAGTTGGTCGTGGCTGAGTGAGGCACAATTGAGTGTGGTGGTGGAATGATTGGGCGTAGAGCTCTCGTCGGAGATGAACAAATATGATATGGTTGAAGCGCTAACAGTGAATTTTTCCTGTGGAGGATAAGAAACCAGACAAAGATGGAGGGGGGGCAGTGAGCCTCAAAGAGGGGGGGACCTGGAATGGCGGCAGAGTGGGCCACCTTCTTTAGTGCTGACTATCATGAGAGGAGGACACAGGGCATCTTTTTACAAACCAGTGTTATTTGTTTTTACTGCAAGCGAAGGGGGTGGGACCCATACAGGGTGTGAGTGAGCTGGGCAAGGAAGACAGCCCTCACAAAGCTATAGCCCTGGTGGAGTCAGTGGGCCCAGTCGCAGAGGGAGAGGAGGGGATACCTCAGTGTATAGGGGTTTCATATCCTGTGGGGTAGTGGCAGCCTCATGTGAGGAAGATGAGTCCTTGGTTACCATTTTGCGTGATACAGGAGCCCAGTCATTGCTGGTAAAGGGAGCCATGAAACTGGCAGACTCCACTGCTCTAGGCACGTCAGACTTGTTAAAAGGAGGAGGAGGAGGAGGAGGAGGAGTGCGTCACCATGCCGCTGCATGAGGTTTTTATTGGGTCTAATGTACAGTGCCTTCAGAAACTATTCAGACCCCTTCACTTTTTTTGTTGTGTTATAGACTCAATTCTCAAAAATGGATTAAATTAAAAGAATCTGCCATCAATCAACACACAATACCCCAGAATGACAAAGCGGAAACACGTTTTTTGAAATTTCAGTAAATTTATTATAATTGAAATACAATTACAATTACAATTACAATACAATTCAAATTAGCTAAAATGCAAATATGTCATCAATAAATCACTCAATAAGTTGAATTGAGTCCATCTTAATGCAAGGATAATAGTTCATGTAATTTTGGAATTAATATCTTTGTTTTTATAGGGTCTCTGTTTTGCATGTAATTGATTGCAATCAATTACACACTGTGTAGATTAGGATGTCACTACCAACTGAGCAAATTTCATCATTTTCTCTTG
The DNA here is from genome assembly GCF_951799395.1 of Argentina silus. NCBI lineage: Eukaryota > Metazoa > Chordata > Actinopteri > Argentiniformes > Argentinidae > Argentina > Argentina silus. Next base: position 22,276,187 of record NC_139655.1, on the reverse strand, counting down.
ATCCTGACAAACTCGCCAGTCCCTGCCAGTGACAAACATACCCATAACTTGATGCAGCTACCACTATTCTTCACATGAGAGATGGTGCAGAAACTGCATTGCATGTGCTGGATTTGCACCAAACTTAATCCTTTGTAGTAAAACTAAATAAACACATTTCCAGCCACTTTATTTGCTGTATCACTTAAATTCATTGCTGCAAACACAATTATGGATATGAGATAGATTATTTTCCATTAAAGGATTCTTTTTGGCCACTTGGTTATAGACCAATTTTGTAGATGTGACTGATGATGTTCGACTGTGCTTTTTCCTCTCCACCATTCAACTTTGTAGATTTTTAAGTCTCCCCAGACCTCAAGGTCGCATTCCTGAGCAGTTTTGTTCCTCTCCATTTGCTCAGTTTGTAATGACAACCTGATCCACACGGTGTGAAGTGATTCCTATGCAAATCAGAGACCCTATAAAAACAAAGATATTAATTCCAAAATTACATTAACTATTATCCTTGCATGAAGATGGACTCAATTCAACTTACTGAGTCATTTGTTGATTACATTTTTGCATTTTAGGTCATTTTAAGTGTCATAGCAAAGGGTCTGAATACTTATGTACATGAGGTATTTCTGTATTTTAATTTTAATAAATTTACAGAAATTTCTAAAAACCTGTTTTCGCTCTGTCAGTCTGGGGTATTGTGTGTGGATTGATGGCAAATTATTTTAATTTAATCCATTTTAAATTGAGTCTATAACACAACAAAATGTGGAAAAAGTGAAGGGGTCTGAATACTTTCCGAAGTCACTGTATGTCATCATCAGTGTCGTGCCCGTCTTACCAGTAAGGTGAGTGAGTTTGTTATTGGGTAATAACCTGGCTGGGGAGCATTTTTGTTTGACTCCAAGGGTGAGTCCAGTACCTGGAGATGCTCCAGAATCTGAGGCCATAGAGAAGGGATATCCTGGGATATTCCCAGCTGGTGTGGTTGCTGCCTCTCAGATGCCGGTCAAAGAGTGAGGTGAGGGAAAAGGAGATGGCAGTGGGTTCATACATACAACTGTGGGTTAATGATGCAGTTAGCCCTCCAGACTGAAGACAGCCACTTGGCTGTGTCCCATGAATGGGAGCGTGCAGTTTATGATATCATACATGTAATGGACACTCCTAGTGGACATAAGTTGGCTGGAGGATGATAAACATTATGGTGTGAGTATAAAATAGGTAGAAAAAGTGAAAGAAAATGTATATAGAAATTCTGTTTTCCATACTCTTATGACTATGCTGACTAGGCTAGTTTACCGAAACTACTAGGCAGCCATAGCCCTCTAGACTAGGCAAGTGTAGCGTTGGCTGGTGGCTGGCTAGGGGAGTTCGTAACAGGAGGGATAAGCTCCAACAACTGGACACAGTTGGTTTCTCCTCAACAGACCCTTTCATTTCCCTTCTCTTCCTCTCCAGTGGTTCACAACCCAACCAAAACTGGCCAGAGACTCTAGTTTCGTATACTCTATTTTTCAAGTGAAGTTCCAGCCTAAGCCTACATTCACACTTAGTTACTTCTTGGAGACTGAAAAATGTCTTTCAACATTGTTAACATTTCCTCCACAAATTCTACTCAGGTATGGAAGGAATGTTCTAGAATAGATGTACTGCTTTCTGTGAGATACCAGGAGAGTTGGTAACCCTAGATCCAAAGAGGATAAGAGAAGCAATCAGACATCCTTGGATTAATCAGGATTGGTTTCGACATTCATTTGTTCTGGACAACTACAGGTTTGGAAAAATAAGCCCTGTAGCTTCCAGCTTGGGTAGGATAAATCCCCCTTACCCTCACAACCCAGACCTTAAAGGAGAGTTTGCATTTGATTAATTATCTAATGACAAACATTAATTTTCGTTGACAGATTACTGGGTGAAGGTAGTACTCAAGCCACATCATTTTTGTTTGTGTTTCAGGTGAGATCGATTAATTCCAACGTCACCCTCACCCTTGAGGTGTGGGTGTGACATCAGAGAGACATAGGAGGAGGTGAAGATGGTGATTATGTGAGAGATGGCAGACAGACAGACAGACAGACAGACAGACAGACAGACAGACAGACAGAAAGCTCAAGGTACACTTGTTCAATCTGTGAAGTAGCTATCCCAGAGCTACCCATAGTCAGGCTGTATCTTACAAAATAAGAGACAGGAAATAGTACAATATACAGTGTGTGCAAGAAATGTAAATATGGCTATAGGAAGAAGACACAATGGAAATCCTTCACAAAACAGAGCAGATTCTTAGATATTTACTTATCAGGTGAAGCTGTCAATCATTCAAATGTTAAATTAATTGATCAATCTATCAATAAGATATTGTAGTTTTTCAAGTATAACGCTTTCTCATGAGAGCATTGAAAGACCTCCTACACAGCTGTCCTGGGATGCTTGCTGTAATCTATTTTTCATCTTTGTCCATTTAATCCAGGAGTTTTGTCAATCAACCCTAATCCTCGCCAAACACACACTTGCAGCACAGTGGATTGTCTCCTTAAGGCAGATATGTGAAACAATGCAGAAACATACATTTTTATGATCAGCCTCAAGCCCTCATTCAGCTGGATTGTTGTTCATCTTGTCTACCTTAAATGGCAAAATTGAAGGCTAAAGTCAAATGTTTAATTTTTCATACACAATCATTAATTACTAACATGCAGAAAATAATGTAGTCCTAATAGAATTTGGATTTTGCATCCTATTAGTTAATACATTTGTAGCAAACACTTTTCTTGATGCTAGATTCAATACTGTACCTTCCTGAATACACAATGTATACAAAGGTTGATTTTGCTCTCAGAGTGTGTTGAAATTACGACATATCTCATCTATGTCTGTCCTCTGGAGTCCACCTAATCAAATGCACTCAATCAATTTTGTCATGGATGAACAGAGTGAGCCACAATCCCTCTCCCTCCATACCACATGCAACATCAGATTGATGTTGTCCCTTGTCCCAAAAGCCTCTAATAAAGGAATCTGCTTATTCAGAGTCAGAGTCTGTTTCACCAAGCTCACTTATTGGGATCTCTTTGTCAAACCTCTGTCACAACAAATAAAAGCAGGCACAACCATCATTCATTTCCATGTGTCTGATATGCCTGACGTCCAGTGGGGTTTGTGATGGAAGGTGTGAAGTTTCCTGAAGGTCACAAAGCTTTCAGAAGCTTGATTTAAGCTTTACATCAACATGTCAGGGTAACATATACACTCACCAGCCACTTTATTAGGTACACCTTGCTAGTACCGGGTTGGACCCCATTTTGCCTTCAGAACTGCCTTAATTCTTTGTGGCATAGATTCAACAAGGTGCTGGAAACATTCCTCAGAGATTTTGGTCCATATTGACATGATAGCATCATTGCTGCAGATTTGTCAGCTGCACATCCATGATGCGAATCTCCTGTTCCACCACATCCCAAAGATGCTCTATTGGATTGAGATCTGGTGACTGTGGAGGCCATTGGAGTACAGTGAATTCATTGTCATGTTCAAGAAACCAGTTTGAGATTATGTGATCTTTGTGACATGGCGCGTTATCCTGCTGGAAGTAGCCACAGAAGATGGGTACACTGTGGTCATAAAGGGATGGACATGGTCAGCAACAATACTCAGGTAGGCTGTAGCGTTTAAACGATGCTCAATTGGTACTAAGGGGCCCAAAGTGTGCCAAGAAAATATCCCCCACACCATTAGATATTTGTATTAACGAGCAGTTGAACAGGTGTACCTAATAAAGTGGCCGGTGAGTGTACATGTAACACATATAATCTATGCACATACTCATTTTCCACTCTCATTTTCATATTCCATTTCCATTTCAGCCATTGTTATACAGTATGGGGACTATCAATTAATAACCAATGTCATTACTGTAAATACTGTATAGTCCATGCATAAAGGAGTACTTTTTATGTGGTATTTTACGAGAAAACAAATGAATCTCACTGTATTTTATTTCAGAATCAATCAAATGATACTGCCAACACCATAACTGCCTTAAATTATTTTGGGAGATAACTGAAACAGAAGGACAACCATCTCTGTAGCACTCCACCAATCAGGCCTTTATGGTAGAATGGCCAGATGGAAGCCACTCCTCAGTAAATAGCACATGACAGACCACTTGGAGTTTGCTAAAAGGCACCTAAAGGACTCAGACCATGAGAAACAAGATTCTTTGATCTGATGAAACCAAGATTGAACTCTTTGGCCTGAATGCCAAGCGTGACGTCTGGAGAAAACCAGGCACCGCTCATCACCTGGCCAATACCATCCCTACGGTGAAGCATGGTGGGGGCAGCATCATGCTGTGGGGATGTTTTTCAGTGGCAGGGACTGGGAGACTAGTCAGGATCAAGAGAAAGATGAACGGAGCAAAGTACAGTACACCATACACCGATGCTCCCCATCCAACCTGACAGAGCTTGAGAGGATCTGCAGAGAAGAATGGGAGAAACTCCCCAAATACAGGTGTGCCAAGCTTGTAGCATCATACCCAAGAAGAGGCTGTAATCGGTGCCAAAGGTGCTTCAACTAAGTGCTGAGTAAAGGGTCTGAATACTTATGTAAATGTGATATTTCATTTTTTTATTTTTAATAAATTAGTAAACATTTGTAAAAATCTGTTTTGGCGTTGTTATTATGGGGTATTGTGTGTAGATGGATGAGGGAAAAATGAATTTAATCCATTTTAGAATAAGGCTGTAACATAACAAAATGTAGAAAAAGTTAAGGGGTCTGAATACTTTCCGAATGCACTGTATGCCATGCATCATATCCAGCCGAATATGAATCACTGCGGAAGAGTTTTGTTGCTGCAGTAATGAGGTTTGACTTCTCTTTTGCTCCGTCTTCTGATTAACTGTAATTAGTGGAGGGAACTCATGGATCCTTCCTTCTTCAGGCTACATGAGATCCTGCATAAGCATATAGCCACAGACATTAGTTACAGAGCATTACAGCAGTATAGAGTATGAATAACACTGCGCTCACCCCCAGGACTGATACTACACAGCCAATAATCATGTCAGTACCATACAGTGTATTATTTATAGTAACCTTTATACTGTATAATCTTTAGGGTCTTTGTGTGCTGGGACTAAATGAGGAACAGTTTGTGAATGTTTAGTTTATTTATATGTGTCAGTTATGTATCTCTGTATAAGCTTTCTGCATAAACACAATGAGGAGCACTGGCTGAATTAAAGTATCTAACATTTATTTATGTTACTGTTTCACAGAATAGTGTACTTTAATTTTTACTTTAAACACAATCTGTTGGTGAAGAATGAAGTTGTTGCAAACAGGTCAGATGCAGTCCAATGTTTATCAGGTAGAGGGTGGGCATATTACACTTTCAGGAATGGTGACAATCAATTTGCTCAACACCATTTTCGTGGCAGCATTATTGGTTAACCACGGTCATTATTTTCCAAATAGGTTTGCATAATGAAATAATATCGTTATCATAGTGACATGATTGTTCTATATATTTTCGTTTTCATAATAATAAATGCACTGTACATTATATCCTAAACATATCCTTATTATGATATGATTATGATAAAGATAAACATCTTTGCTTTGAATTACTCAGTGCATCTTGTTGACATCAAAATACATGGGGACATAGACTCATGTATTTATGCCTTCAGGTCATTGTCATTTCTCTGACTGATGTCATATTTGGGCTTGGAGGGGGGCGTCGAAAACTGAGCGGGAGTGCGCGCCACAGCTCGTGCTGTGCTTGCGCTCGAGCCCTCGCCAACCGCGGCGTTGCGGATTCACTTCTCTCTCCTCATACCACACTCCACAAAGTTTGGTGAGGAGTATCCTTCAGCTAGCCAACAGAAAACATATCATATACATCTCTATACATCACAGAGTTCATCTTTCTCAAAGCAAAAAGGACCAGATTATCAACAGGGTGAGTTACCAAGGGCGCGCGAGTGGGAATTACGCATTGACAATATCATCTGCTTGCTGTTATCATAGTTGCATATAGCAAAAATGCATTTAGAAATCAGAAATGCTTTAATTAAGTAATTGTTTTGAGTAGTTTATAAACAAGTTTAAAACATGGTTTCATATACTAAAGAGCTATTCATATACTAAAGAGCTATGTAATTAAGAGTACACCTCCTTCATTTAAACTTTTTATTATATGTAGCTTTTTCCTTGCGGGCTTGATCCACACCTAGCCAAAGTCATGTGCCGGTAGCCCATTTTTTACTTTGGTTAGGTGGTCAAGTATTGCCAAAAATGGAAAGCACTCCGGTTGAAATCTTCAAAGAAGACAAGTGCTTCTCTGCTCTCGTCGAAGACTGTTTCATCAATTCGACTTCACTGTCTGGATACTCAGAAACTCACAATCTCAGTCACAATGATGACAACTGGGATCAGGAGCCCATGTCCCCCATCATTCCCATCATCACAGCTGTCTACTCCGTGGTGTTTGTGGTGGGCTTAGTAGGGAACTGCCTCGTCATGTATGTTATAATCAGGTAAGGTCCATCAGAGTTTAGTTGCTCATCTTGCATCAATTTCAATGTTGACTTAATGACTGAAGTCTTACACGACCTAGAGGTATGGTAGAAAATAAAAGTAAAACATTCCATGTATCACAGTTTAGCAGAAACATCATAGAAACAAATAGGTGTTTTTTCCAGACAATGTAAAACAATGGCATCCCAAACACTTGTGAGCCACCCAGTGGTTGGTGCATGTTTACAGTAATTGCTTTCACAAATGAAGTTATATGAGCCTATGAGGATGTTGGTCTTATCATCATTTTGAAATAAACAGGTTCCAGTTCAGTACAAAGACACTGTCATGCTAGGTTTCATGGGTTGATGTTTTGCAAGTCTTTCTAAAAGGGTTAATTAAGTCAGAGACAAATATAATATCTTCACATGGATCCAGGATATTAATCCAGGATATTAACTTCCATTGATATTTGATACTCATCCTGATTGTGAATTGTAATCCATAAAGGGGCTTATTTACATCAAAACCTATAGGCCAGGTGTTGTTGTTATTTGACCTATAATATGTTACACAGGAATTTGTAGATTCCATTTTGATTTGTAAAATACAAATACACTTTTACAATAGTTGGAATGCTACATGTCATGTTTAAAACTGTTATACACATGTCAAGCCTGTCTGTGTCCATGAGAAATAGTGTTATTTTGACAGAGGAAGTGGATTAATTGTGTTTTAAACCAGTGGTGCTCAATCAGGCTGATAGGCTTGCTTGCGCCTCATTGGGTTTTATTTATGGTGTGTCATATGCAATGCACCAATGCCTTTCCAGAATGCACCAGAGTCGCGACAATTACCTCAAATCAGATTGATTGCACATTCCTGTCAACTACAGGGCCGTTTCCTCACCACCACCTCAATTAAATTCTACAGTACCAGCTCAGTTCATCATTGGTATAGTTTCCATGAGTCTGGTCAGTATTATACAGAAGGAGGTTAGGGGTGCTCTTTTGTTGCGATATCATTTTTAGATGATCTATTCAGGAATATTAGGAAATCTTTTTGCATCATGACTCCAACACAAACCTCATATGCTTCACCATAAACACATACTTTATACTCAACATGGATGTCTGGAACGAAATCTTTATTATTATGGTTACATTGCCACCCACAGAACTGTGATTGATTGTATAGAGGATATAGTGGTTTGTGGCCCATTGTTTTGGATTTAGTTGACTGTGCTGTGTCCATAACTCACCAGTGACAGAAGTACAGATGGGAGACGGGGAGCCATAGTCAGCCAGCTCTGCAATGACTGCAGCTCTATCATGTGATCTCTCTGTCACTCTAGGATTTGAACTGCATTTGTGGCAGGGACTTTAATGCAAAACAAAGAGCAGGTCTATGCCATGCCTTGAAGTCATGAAACGTTTTATGATACATATGATGTGAGCAATAGTTTTTCTTGTTAAAAGTAACTCATTATGAAAATTTAGATTTAAGCTTTGTTACAGGATACTGCGGATGCATATGTGGATACATTTTCAACACCTTTGAATGGTGACTACAGCAATTATCCATTGCATGTTCCCCACAACTTAATAACATAGGTTAAATGGAGCATGAAATGAAGCATGTCCACTGGTATTGATCCAAGAAAGCAGCAGGGTTGACTAATTGCTGGTGGATGATAATTATTATTTAATCATACATTTTCGGTCCATTCTGATAGAATGGGTTTTAAGTGGATTTTACGTCTTTAAAGCTTAATGTGATTTGGACACAACTCAAAAGCATGACAGCTGCTCAGCTCTAATGAAACATTTGTGTTACTTTGCCTCATATAGTATAGCTATCAAGCCAATGAAAGGCACCAGCACAGACAGCACAAGTGGTAATCTTACAAATGGTGTAAGAAGTTTTCCATTCGGTTTCTCCAAAACATCAATTGTTATTGATAACCCCAAACTTTCTATTATCTGTATCATACCATGTATCATTTGTGTTGAACTATTTTGCTTTATGAAACAATAGGTACACAAAGATGAAGACAGCCACCAACATTTACATATTCAACCTGGCACTGGCTGACGCCCTAGTCACCACAACGATGCCTTTCCAGAGCACTGACTACCTGTTGAACTCGTGGCCCTTTGGCGAGGTGGTGTGTAAGGTGTTCATCTCCATCGACTACTACAACATGTTCACCAGCATCTTCACTCTGACCATGATGAGTGTGGACCGCTACGTGGCCGTGTGTCACCCTGTCAAGGCCCTGGACTTCAGAACGCCCATCAAGGCCAAAATGATCAACGTGTGTATCTGGATGCTCTCCTCTGCAGCAGGGATACCTGCTCTTCTACTGGGAGGAACGCAGACCAACCATGGTGAGAGAGCCATCTATTTTTCGCCACCCTCCCTGCTTTAGATTGATATTTAAGATTTATAAGAGAACGCAATGAGAATGTCTCAGATTGAGCTGGTTCATTGTCTTTTATTGTTTGCTCTCTGATGCCTGGGGTAGAATGAATAAAGTGCAGAAGTGCCAGTCAATCTCTGAAAGTAGAGATTTAATGCAGCCCATAGCAACCTTTCTGAATACAGATGATGCTGTGAAAAAAGTGAAAAAAGCAGCTGTTATGAGCAAGATGTACCCTTTTGAATGTACATTAGCGCTTCCATAACATCTCCACTGAGGGCGAGTTGAGACAGACAGTTTTAAATGTTATTTTCTGTATGCTTTACGCAGTATGCTTGAGCGTAGGTGCACTTAATCAGTCATCTATCTTTCTCCCCCTCCCCCTCTCTCTCTCTACTTTGCTCTCCCTCCACTAGGCACCACAGAGTGTGCCTTACAGTTTCCTGAGCCCTATGTGTACTGGGACACTCTGATGAAGGTCTGTGTGTTTGTCTTTGCCTTCGTGGTGCCTGTGCTCATCATCACTGTGTGCTACACCCTGATGGTGTTGAGGCTGAAGAGCGTGCGACTGTTGTCTGGCTCCCGGGAGAAGGACCGCAACTTGCGGCGCATCACCCGGCTGGTGCTGGTAGTGGTGGCAGTGTTTGTGGTCTGCTGGACGCCCATTCACATCTTCATCCTGGTCAAGGCCCTGGTGAGCGTGCCGGAGACCACTGCCGTCATGGCAGCCTACTTCTTCTGTGTGGCACTGGGCTACACCAACAGCAGTCTCAATCCGGTCCTATACGCCTTCTTGGATGAGAACTTCAAGCGCTGCTTCAGGGACTTCTGCCTCCCAACCAAGCTGAAGGGGGAGAGGGGGGCGGGGAGTGGCAAGGTACACCGGAGCACTGCGAGGGAGATGCCGGTTCCACAAGAGAACCCAGACGGGACTAGAAAGCCGGCATGACTAGCCATGGAACTGTCTTCGATTTCCCGGCTTGGAAAAGAAGACTCAAATGACCTGGGCTTAACCCAAGTGACATCAGCAATGTGAGCAGAGCAGTGCTACTTGTCTTCTCTGTTCATTCTGTTGATGACTGTCACAAATGTGTTTTTATCTTTGGGGGCAAACTGGTGGTCCTCACAACATATGAGTCATATCAAAATATCTCAATTTAGAACTGGACTATGGATGATATTCAAATGTCATGTATTGTTTTATACCTTTTTGGGTCACACTTTAAACAAATGACAACTTTTAAGGCTATATGAAGCATTCATAAACCCTTTATAAGGCCTGCATACTGTAGATGCTACATTGATGATTCACAAGTCTTTTATAAGCAAATACTATGCCATAGAACATAAAGGGTGGGAAAATAGTCAGATGTAAGGACTTGTTATAACACCCTTGAGTATTAATTTGGTTATAAATAATTTATGTAGCATTTATATCAGCCTTATTAAGGGTTTATGAATGCTTCATAAAACCTTTAAATTATAAGGCTGTTTTCATATAAGCTTATAAAAGCTTGACAAACTGGTTTAACCATTATGTTTTATGAGGTCAAATGAACACCAAATTAATTTATTTGCACACTTGCACATACCATAGTATTGGACTGGTTCCAACCATTACCATCCTGACCCAATGCACACTTTAAAATAAAAATAATTATAATATCTATGTTTTTGTACGTTTCCACATACAGTACATGTTATACAGGTTCTGGCCACTGGCATATTAATCATATTTGGTAGCGGTGAATTGAAGAGATTATACTGGACATGGTTTCATTGACTCATCAATGATGTGTGCTGCAACCTCGGCTTTGGCTCTGGCACAAGAGTGATAATGGGGCAAGGGGTTTGCCATCGTGATTTCAGGACATAATTGTTGTTAATATAATGTACTCAGCACAGCTAAGATTGAAGATGACGAAAATCAAGTCTGAATAAGATATATTCCATCACTGATGTCGCAAGACAAAGGACAATCGATGATCGATGGAGTTATTTTGAACACAAATTCATTTCGCCAAGTCTGTCTTCACCCACAGTAGTCAATGTGCATGTTTTACTAAAGGATTTGGACATTATTGGACATGGATGAACATGCAGAAACCTCATAGGAAATATAACAAAATCCTAGGATTTGAGGCTATATTAGGGTAGAAGTGATACTTCAGTCTTCGATGATGGAGTTGAACCATAGCTTGGTTCAGGAGGAGGTCTGCCGGATGTTTGATGCAAAAGAGCTGCTAGAAATTAGAGGCAGTCATCTATAAATTATTCAAGTTGCAATCCTCAGGGACATATAATGGGTTAGATGCCTTTTAATAGACGCTAGTGAGAATTCAGCAAGGAAAATATGTCAAGTGCTTCAAGTTTTATGGATTTATTTCCTATTTATTAGTACATAGTAGTTTATTTATTTGTTTACCTGTTTGTCTATTTATTCAAGGTCTGTTAGTTTTAATCTATTTAACTACTGTATGCTATGTACTGTTTTCTTTGTTCTGTGTTCTAAGGCCAAAAGTGCCTTTTATAGTCCAGGATACAGTGCACCTCCAGCCAGAGGTTATGGTTTGATGCTAAAGAATGGATACTGGGTTCAAATCAGTACAGCATCTCACCTAAACACAACCCAATCAAGCTTGTGAAACATCTTTTACAATGTGCTGTTTGACCCCAGTCTGACTGGGCAGGCTGATACTTGGGGCCTCTGAGATGAAAAAAGCTGCCATGATGCCATCATTGACAGAGGTGAGACAGTTGCTGTATAAAACCGTATACTCTTTTCTTCTGCAATGAAGGTGAGGCAGACTAGTGAGAAAATCCTGGACTTGAATGTTCTTTTCAAATTTGACAGAGGGCTTAATATCAACTTTGACTTTTGGAGTTATCTCTTGTGTGTGAAGTTGTTTATCTTATGGTATCAATCACCTGCGCCTCGATACACATATTAATATTTGAAAATTAATATTCTTACCTTAGAGAACCATGAGCATATCAATGCAATGAAAATAAGGACAGCTTGTTTATGAACTTGTGCATGTGGTTGAATATTCATATTACTGTATAATAGAATATAAATAAATAGTATACAACAATTATATAGTTTGAAAATATATTTGCACAGACAAAATTTGCAATGTAGGCTGACCAGTATTTGAAGTATTTCAATAATCATTGCAATGAGACATTTGTAGAATGTATACTTCAAGTGTTTAATGTCTAGTCATGAGCAATGTTGGCAACGTACAGTGAATGCTTGATAGTCTGCACTGTTTGTAAATGCTAGAAATCCCACTGTTTATCCTTTGGAATGTATATTCAATGACTTAAATGTATATTACTGTAAATGTGATTCATTCTTACAGCCCTGATAGTATAGGGAGGGATACATGATTCATTCTCAGAGGCATAGATTCCTAATCAGTTTACATAAAATAGATACCCAGTCTTTACTGAAGTTCACCTCATCTGATCAGAAACATGAGAAGATCATTTAGCCTTATATGGAATTAAAAGCAAATTACTCTGTAACCATTATACGGTCCCATATAGACACAAACTTTCTGCTCTATTTATATGTATTTTGGACTTATGTTTCTGTGTCATCATGTAATTTTCCATGTAACTAAATGCTCAGTGTTTGTAGATGGAATACAGCTTTTTACATATTGAAAAGACAACCTTTTTAGTCAGGACAAAGACACAATCAGAAATAGGAACTATAAAAATGTCATGTGGGATTTCGGACATGATTCTGTTGCAATTTGAGAAAACATGAGAGAAAACTTCCATCTAACCATCAAGGTAGACATCATCTGTCAATATTTGTACCACTGTTTCATAACCTCCTACACTGAAATGTACAGTACAGGAGGAACTGACAAAAACATGCTCTGTGCAGTGCTCAGTATTAAAGTGAGTGAGAAAGTACATGTTGTCTCTTTATCTGAACAGGCTCTGGAGATAATGCTGCTATATCTAAGGAGTGGAGTATTAGATCTAAAACGATCTTATAATCGTGTGTGTGTGTGTGTGTGTGTGTGTGTGTGTGTGTGTGTGTGTGTGTGTGTGTGTGTGTGTGTGTGTGTGTGTGTGTGCGTGCGTGTGTGTGTGTGTGTGTGTTTGTGTGTACGTGTGAGTACGTAAGTGTGCATGCATGTGTCTGTTGGGGAAGGAGCTGTGTCTGAACCAATGATGCTCTGGTCAGTGTTTATTACATTTAATGTTCATGGATGATTGAGTAAAATGCAATCATGCCCGATTACTTCACTATGGATTAAAATACGTTTGAAGTCAACTGAGGACACACGACTGCAAATAATACACTCAAGACATTTCCTTTTTCCATTAGAGTACAAGACCTGGGAAGTCATTGTGTCATAGTGCCTGTTCTGGTATAAGCCATATACAATCATAATGTCATGTGTCAACAGGTTGCCACAGCCACAGAGAACAAAGTTAATGGATGAAAGCTTTTTGTCATCTCAGTCTCACCATAGCCCAACAGACCTGTGACAAGTTGATATATTGTTTTCAATTACATTGCTGCTTCTGTGACATGTTATATTAACTCTATTGTGTATTTGTGAATATTGTGGGAACAGACTTCATCCACCGAAAATACAAATTGATGCTCACTCAGTCTGAATAAATGATTAGCTTTGACTATAGCCTACAGGAACAAAATTGTAATGACAATGGATTTCTTCTGTCTTCATTGCATTATTGCCCTTTAGTGTGGAGACTCCAACAGCATAGATAAGCAACATTTCATGTTTGCCCTGACCTATTATAAATCTACAATACATTATGCAGTGCACAATCATTAATTATTCACAGCCCAAAATTAAAATGGCTACCATTATTATTAGTATGGTTATGCAATATGGTTATGACTCTGTCCATATTAAAGTAGGATACATTCTAATGAGACTATTATGTATTATGTTATTCTTATTAGGAAGGCAAAATGTGGAACATTCAAAAAGATGTCTGGTCACTAAACGTATGAAACATGGGTGCCCCCTAATGGAGAAGACATTATAAAGCAGCTAAAGTTACACATTTGTCCCGTTCAGACCACAAAATAGATTAAATGGTATGCAGCAGTTACACATATTATGGAGCATGCTTTTTACATTAACTTTAGGATTAAAAAGCAAGATAAATATGATTTTCCGTAGGGCGTTGGTAGATAAAATCATGTGACCAATGATCTGACGTCAGGTCGCTGTTGTTTCCGGGTATCCTGTGTTAGTTTTATTATTCTTGACGGCTGTAAAGATTATTTTGTTGTTATTGGCAATCTATTACAAAATGAATCGTATTTTCGGGCGAGGAAAACCCAAAGGACCACCACCAAATCTTACAGACTGCATAAGTGGTGTAAGTATTCATGGGAATCACTTTTAGAGCGATGTCTTGACAAATAAACAAAAGCACTTTTCTTGCTGTGAGTCAACAGCTAGCTAGCAAGCTACCACTCTCAGTGGAAAGAAAATGACAGCTGTTACCAGAAACAATGATAGGGTGAGGGTAGGGTGACACGTAGGGTTGTCTTGTTATGCTTGCTAACATGCTTTTGAATTAGTTTTCAACCAATATTGCTACTTTAGCTTGCCATCTATGAGTAATGTAACTACCTAGCTAGCCTGCTGACAAAGAGAATAGCCACTGCTGAAAGTACCCTTTTGTTCATTCATATTGGGCAGCAAAGAGTAATTGGATTTTATTGGGAATTTGGCCAGGCCATGAACGTATGTGTCATTTATTAGGCAAATTAATTCACATCATAGCCTTATATTCTTCCTGTCCAGAGGTAGTTAGCTGTATAAATTGTGAACTTGAACCAACCAGTTTTACAGGTTATACCCAATCAGGTTTTTTTCTAGTGTCATTGACCAATCAGGTAAATAGTCATAGTTAATTGATAGCTTATATTTATATTGTTGGTTATTAATTATTGTTATTAGCAGAGAGCATTGTTGGAGGTCTATGCAACATTGTATTGACTGTGTCAGCCAACAGTCATGATCATGAAAAAGGATGCTCACATATTTGATGCCATCAGTTTATTTAAAAGACACATATATTTCATGTTAATCTATTTCCAGAATCAGAACTGTTTTCAACTTTATTAGTTGAGGTGCATTAAAACTTAGTCTGTAGGACTAACAGTCTCTCTGTCCTCTGAAACCAACCTTTAGGTGGACTCGCGGGCTGAATCCGTTGACAAGAAGATTGCCAGACTAGATGTTGAACTTGTCAAGTACAAGGACCAGATGAAGAAGATGAGAGATGGCCCTTCGAAGGTAATATTGCAATACTGAGCGAAGCAGGATTGTAAAGCAGGGGAAATGTGATGGTCTTTGATGGTTAGTGTTACTCTCAATGAACAAAACAGATATACACTATAGATCTCACTGTTTCCTTAGGTTTGCTACAAATTAATTGAATGAGATACCATGTATCCAATAAGTGTTTGTCCATGTGTTGACCATGTATCCAATAAGTGTTTGTCCATGTGTCCACTGTCTAATATGTGTGGTTTTGTTTTATTCAGAACATGGTCAAACAGAAGGCAATGAGAGTGTTGAAGCAGAAGAGAATGTGAGTAATTTATTACAGTAGACTGCACAGCACCAAACATCTCAAATCGATTGGAACAATTATTATAGTGACAGAATTATACATTTTTCGTTGACTTTCATTTTTCTAAGTGTATCAATAGTCACAAGTGCATTGGCAAGATCAGTGTAATTGGTTACATTGATTTTTTTTTCCCTTTTTTCAGGTATGAGGGCCAGAGAGATCAGCTCATGCAGCAGTCTTTCAACATGGAACAGGCCAACTACACAATCCAGACTCTCAAAGACACTAAAACCACAGTAAGGGGCATGATAAATTATCTATAGTAACACACTCAACATAGTGTCATAGTTACACTAGGTTGTATACTTGCTGTCGTTTGAGACTTCAAGCATGTCATTGATGTGTTCTGTAGGTGGATGCCATGAAGATTGGAGCCAAAGAGATGAAGAAGGCATACAAGAACGTGAAGATTGATCAGATTGAGGTATTTCTTTTAGGGTGCTCATTTACGACCAAACCATTTGATCATCTTCTAACCCGGAACTACATTAATTTACCATGGACCACAAGCTTATTCCAGAGAAGTTTCAATGTATTTCAGTGTTTGAATGTGGTGTACTGTTCATTAAATATGTGTGCCTATCAAGGTAAAGTACATGAGATGTTGGTGATAATGATGATGTATTGGCCTGATATGAATGAGAGATATTTGGGTTAAACCTTTGTTGTGTTCCTGATGCAGGATCTTCAGGATCAGCTGGAGGACATGATGGAGGATGCCAGCGAGGTGCAGGAGGCGCTAAGCAGAAGCTACGGGACGCCAGAGATAGACGATGATGACCTGGAAGCAGGTTAGCACAACTATGGCTCAGTAGAAAACCGTAATTGTAACATTATTGTGCATTACAACCCATGCTACACTACACTACAAAGAAGTATTGATCATTTCAGAACAGTGCGACAACAATAATCAATACAGCCATGAGGGAGAACCAATCAATACAGCCATGAGGGAGAACCTATCAATACAGCAGGAGCTTCTCCCATACTGTATTTATGGATGTGTTTTTGTGTTCACAGAGCTGGATGCCTTGGGAGATGAGCTCCTGATGGATGATGACAGCTCCTACCTGGACGAGGCCTCCACTGCTCCTTCTATCCCAGAGGGACTACCCAGCGATGGGAGGACAAACCGGGTATGCCTCTCTCTTTAACCATTGCCCCATGCTTACATTCACACAAGTGCAGTCACGATGTTACACTTGTGTATTCAGCTAAAAAGAAAAGAACAAACACAACTGAATTCCCAGTATTGCAGGCAATGGATGTTCTATAGACAAACTTAACAACTTTGGATGTGGACCCATTATTTGGACATTCAGAGTTGACTGGTGTGGCCTACAGAGTTGAATTAAGCTATTGTGACTGTGTTTCAGGATGGAGTTCTGGTGGATGAATTTGGCCTTCCCCAGATCCCTGCCACATAAGAGGATAACGGTTAACGGATAACCAGCCAATGACAACACTCCCATCAGTTTTTTTATGTATCATAGCTTTTTTATAAATATATATCCAACTGACTATTCATGACCCAGTTCATGGTGATGGACAGAGAGAAACAACTTGGGTCTTTATTTTTGGGAAATAATTGATTGGAATGGAAGAGAATACAATTAAATCAAGTGATGAATATGTTCTGGAATTCTCAATCTTTATATGAACAAATGTTTTTCTTTTCTCCAAGGTGATTCTTGGTTTTGGTTTCTCTTACTTTGTACTGCAGCACTGTGTTGCCAACAACAAAAGAATATAATAAATTATTATATATTTCATATCGTGCCATAGCTTTGTCCTTTATTGTGTTAGTGGATGCAGGCATGTGATTTCATTTTGTAGAAATGTTATGCTTTCAGGTAAGAAAAGGCACAAAACTTTATAAAATAGTCCTTTTTATTATACAATGAGTGTCCAGAATTACAATTATTACTCAACAACACACATTGTAGAAGGTGCTCAAGAAACATTGGCCAAAAGCAATTCATATGTGGTTTCTTCAATTATTAATTAGCATGACATGCTTTCTACCAGGGTCACAAATGTTGGGCAAATGGCATTTAGTCATACAAACATCAACCCTCAAATGACATTGCCATACAGAATAGATCCATGACTGTCTCAAATCACAGTCATGTATGCCTTGTTAGTGTTTATCACCAACTGAGCCTGTAGCTGTGGGGGAAGATATTCTTGTGAAGATACTCAACTATCTCTGTCTTGCTTCGTAGCTTCTCAAATTCATAGTAAGGAATCTGCAAAAAAGATATGTGTTAGCAATCATTACAGAAAAGACTGCATGCAGAGTGTGGCTTGGTCAGACGGAGCACTAGATGGGCAGTTAGAACGCTGGCAACAATGGGCAGATGGAACACTCAGGTGACAGACAGAACACAAAAAAACTCTAAAATGAGCAGATGGGTCAGGGAACTGCAACATAGTTTTCTTACTTGAACAACTTCATATCCCAGGAGCCTCAGGTGACGCTGCTTGATGGTCTCTTTCCCCAGCAGCTGCCTTGTGTTCACAGTGAACCTCTTGTGCCCGTCAATACAAAGTGCTATCCTGCAAGTACACATCATAAAACACCATTAAAGCATGTACTCAAGAAAAGCTAGTAGAAAACTTTTCGATTTATTTATTTGATTGAATTGTCTGAATTCTATGTAAGACTTTACCTCTTGTGGATATCGTCAATATGACTAGCTGGCAACACATATCCCTCCTCATCCAGCTTAATTTCCACATCTGGAACAACAACAAAAAATGTCAGAGTGACGAAGACAACAAACTAAAAACATTATTTTGTACAGATTGCTGATGACATGTATGGATACATTTCCATCATAATGTCAGACTCTGAATAGTGTTGATAATTGAGTAATCATTTTTACAGCAAGGTGGTCTATGACATCCATTTCAAGATGATCTACTGTGCAGTATCTGAGAGTTACCTAGTGTGTAGCAGTATGGAGTGAGGACTTTGGATGCAAAGTATGCGCGAGCCCCTAGTAGATCCACCAGTCCATTTTTCACATAGTTATAGAGGTGCCCGTCCACCGGAGTCTCCAGAGACTGACCAGGAGTGAGGAAGGACTTCACACGGTACTTAGGAAGAAGCTTGGGACCCTGGGATAAAAAGGTGAGGAGTGAGCAGTATGTTTGGATCATAACATAATAAATAATATGCCTGTCATGACATGTTACAATACATAACTAATTAGACCCATCTAATCATTTGAATTTTGACAAGCACAATAAATTGGCTGCTAAAACATTATCAGAGTTAACTCTTTCTTACCTCATAGAAAGGACACTCAAGCTTCACAGTCATATAGAGCTGGGTCAGTTGGGCCAGTACATTCCGGTCAATCCCTGTGCCCTGCTCTGGAACACACACAGGACAATGAGGGAGAAACAGGTCATTAACAACTGATCAAGCAGAGACACAGCAACAATTGCAACACTCTGACATGAAATGACCTAATAACATATTGACCTAATAAATGACATAATAACACATATTGTAATAATAACATGTCTAAAACGTATATAGGCTTCATTATGTCATGTGCATTGGTAGGAAGTTTCACCTTGCAGTTGCTGGAGGAAGTAACGGTTGAAGACCTTGGAGACAAAGTTGACAGGGTATCTCTCTACAAGGATACAGGAGTGCAGCAGGTTGAGGAGTGTTCGGGGCTGGAAGTGAGAGAAGCGTGCGTGAAGGATGGCCTCCACCTTCCGGAACAGCTCCCCAGCGTTGGGAGGCAGGTAGCCCAGCTTCCCGAAAGGCATGATCTGCCTGGCCACCTGGCTGGTGGTGTAGTCATCCGCCCGGTACACAAAGCTCTCCGCCACGGCGTCAAACACAGGCAGGGACAGGATGTTCCGCCTCCCAAAGTACTGCATAACCTTGGTGATGGTCTCTGGCTGTGAAGTGAAGGCCATCTTGGGCACATGTCTCTCCATGGCCTCCACAAAATAATGGTCGCTGTGCCCGAAGTGCATGAGGGCCCCGAGCACTAGCGCAAGCTCCCCGTCGCTGAAGTGGGGTACGTGCCTCACCGCCTGCTTACAAAGGTTGATAACCAGGGGCATAGCCTGGGTCTGGTTCAGCACCACCAGAGCACTGAGAACCCCACTGACTGCAGAGGGGTCCATGCGGGAGGTGACTGACACAGCATGGGCATGCATAGCGTTCAGGAGGTCCTGGTAGTGCCCACCCTCGCCCAGTCCATCCTGCAGCAGCCCATAGACAGCAGTGAGGCCAGCCAGGCTCCACTGGGCAGGCTTTCGCCTCTGTACCTGCTCCATCACCTGCTCCAGCATCCCACAGCCGGGGCCCTCCAGGGCCAGCATAGCCTGCCCCAGGGTGCACAACTGCCCCGTGAGCAACTGCCCCCCATCCAGTCTCTCCTGGCTCTCTGACACCAGGCGCACCACCAACGTGCTCCAGGGGTCCACACAGAGACGTGTGCAGGCCAGCAGGGCTGACACCAGCCCTGCGTCCGTCAGGCGCCCGGAGTCCTGCTCCAGCTGGCAGCACAGGGCCTTGAGAGTGTCCTTCTCCAGCACTGAGGGGTCCTTCAGGGAGTGTCCGTCTTGCTCCACGTCGGCCACGCGGTGCAGCGCCGCCGCTGCCATGGTGTCAGACATGATCTCCACAGTACGTAGGAGTCTAAGGACCTGCCGGGAGGAGGAGCAGCTGCCCAGGCGGTCCTGGAAGGCCTGCTCCTCCGCACCAGTGGGCCGATGCATCTGGGTCAGACGGAACCGGAGGGCAGAGTCTCTGTGGAGGCCCACAGACCCAGTGGTAAAGACGGACGGGTCTTTGACAATAGTGGACAGGCTCATTTTCCCACATTCTGGCTGCAGCTTCAGACAGCCCTGTCTCTGAACACAGCGGCCAGCTGAGGTCCATAGGCACGCCACACACAACAGCTCCCCATCCGGAGCACTCCGGAGTCTAGAGATGCGTCCTAGTCCGATTAGAGGGTAGAGGTGTGCCCCTGTCTGACCAAGCAGCTGAAGCTTTTGGATTACTTTTAATGCCATGGTGGCGTTCCAGGACTCATCAGACCCAGCCGACCTGTAAGGGAGTAGACGATTACAACACATTCTTTATTGACCTTATCGGGCTTAGTAAGATAAGAATATCCACCGTAATAAGGTAGGCAGCAGGAAACTGGAAAATGTTAACATTGTTCCTCTTCACCCAAGTATCCCTTGGATAAGGGCAAAAGGAAGTCATCCATTATTCATCTTAGACACCAGTTACCTGGCCTTCTCTTCATACACGTACGGCAGTTACCAAACTATAGCTACCAAAATCATGAATGAAAGAGGAATGTATCAACTGAGCTTTAACATTCGATTTGGCAAACAAAGGCAAAGTGCATGACACTCTGTCATTTGCCCTTGTGGCTAGGTTAACTAGCCGAAGCTCATGTTACATATATGGTAATTGATAGCAAGACTGCTACGCTAACAAAAGTGACACAGATGGTAATACAGTGACAGCGTTCATATAATTGATTATACTTTGTAAACACTACCAAATGGAAACTATCAAGACAACCCTGGACCCAAAATTTACCTTTTGGGAGACGGGTTGCGCCGAAAGAAAAGACGCCCAGAAATCGCTAGTCCAACGTGGTTCCGTAACTGCGGGAGGACCTTAACCGTGATTGGTTCAGAGAAGAGGTTTTGATTGGTGGGGGATGAGCTGTATTTCATAAATTTAGCCAATGGGGGGCAACATAGTACACCGAATGATATTGGGTGTATGCTTATGTATTCTCATGTGGCTCTGGGAATAAAAACTAATACAGAGCTAATGTAAAGTTACACTTTGGGGCGTGACTATATTCTTAAAATCTTTTGATCATGGTGCTGTTTGGTTAGTTTTTTTTCTGCCAATGTAAATTGATAACTTGATAGGCCTAATCCTCAATAATCCTCAATGAAGATTAATGTGTGAATGTGTTCTGCAAGTGATCTTTCTATAAAATGAGTTAGTGGACTAAAGCTGTAGCTCTTGCAAAGCCACTCCTTGGACAGGTCCATACATGCTGGGTGGAATGCCTGATAAAATGACATGTCTAGACATGACATAACATACCATTTAAATACCATACCCTCCTAAAGACCTCTTCACCCCCACTACCCCTCTGTACAAGTTTCCCTCCTGTTAATAAAAAAAAAAAAAAGTCCTTCTCCTAGCATGTGACTGCCTATGGCCCCTGGTCCATAGGCACATTGATTACTTTATCTTATGACTGATGGATAGATGATTCACTTACTTAAACAAATGTATTTGTTGTAGGTTGCTTTGGATAAAGGTGTCTGCTAAATGCCATAAATGTAAATTTAAACGAGTCAAAAAACAGGGAACCATCAGCTTGCTAGCCATATGAACAAGCATTCAGATTAAACAATGCAATGTTTATTGCAATGGACATTTAAACAGGGTAAAGAAGAACAGAGCAAAATACAAGTTGATAGAGTACTTTATTTAAAAAGTTTAGATTTATTATAAAATGTAAAAATTCAGCTAGACCAGGCCATTTGAATAGCAAAGGTGCTTTCCCACTGTTGCACTTCTCAGTTCCAAACACTTTCACATCTTTATAGCATAGATTTTGTTAACATTGTTTCGCAAACTGACAATCACCTGCTACATTTCTATTACAGATGTGCAAATCTGACAGTACTGGAAGTTCACAAGTATTGTTGATAGCCGTTGTTTCGCCTTGTTTAACATAGGGTTTATAGAGATGAGACATGCAGCAAGATCTAGCTGGGGGGGGGGGGGCGTTGAGGGTTTGTAGAGGATGGAAACTATAATAGGACTGGAATGGCTGTTTAATCGTCCTTGTCCTTGGCTCCGTGTTTTAGGATGCGTGTGAACTCCACATAGTTGAAGTTGCTCTTCTTGTCGATGGGTGCCTCCCTGAAGAGCTCATCCACCTCCTCGTCTGTGAAACGGTCACCCATTGTGGTCAGCAGCTCTCTGAGGTAATCCTCCTGGATGGAGCCTTGGGGGAGGGAGGGGGACAGCGTAAAACTCAGATTAGAATGTGAGACTACAGCCCATGAGTACTTTCCATCAAGCGCAGACAAATCATTTTCTAAACTGCAACTGCCGGTGAAAAAAAGAGACTCCTTAAGGAAAATGTATTTTCATTATCATGCAAATATAAACCACATCTGGCCTTCTCTGTTCATTATTTATGTCCCAAACCTGTGGGACCCGTGGTTATCTGGGAAGCCAACGCATCACTATCCCAAAGGCACTGAGGAAACTAGTCCAGTCTTTCCAGCTGAGAAAGAGAGAGGAGGAATGTCCTGGGGAGCAGGAATTCCACTAAAATGACTATTTCAGAAATTTTATCTCCTCCACCCATCAATACTGTATTACCGGGTGTAGGAGTGCAATTGCTCATCCATTATCAATATTGTATTATCTACACCTACAACAGTGTGGGTCTACACTGCCACTAAACCTTTGACTCGACAACATTCTATTCCTAATCAGGTGAGTTGGACTGTCATAATCTTACCTGTGCCTTCTTCATCGAAGCAGGCGAAAGCATTTCTGATGACATCCTCAGGGTCTGTGCCATTCAGTTTCTCTCCAAACATTGTGAGGAACATGGTGAAGTTGATGGGCCCGGGTGCTTCGGTCATCATGGCTTCAAGGTACTCATCAGTCGGGTTCTTGCCTGAGAAAGACAAATCACAGTTAATATCACAGAGCAGACTGCATTCAAATAAACAATTATCGAAACCTAACCTAAATAACATTAATAATAAACATTGATAAATTATCTTAACGATATAAAACACGATTAGAAAAAAACATGGGGAACAGGTTTGGTGTAAATAGTGACGGCCAAATGCAGTCTCTTATGCATGACTTTGTTTCAATAGTTCAACCTCCTAACACCAACATACCAGCTGGGAGCTCCACCTCTGCCAGAGGGTAAAAATACCTCATTACATAACAAACCTAAAGCCTGTTTGCAATAAGGACAGAGTCACCCATCTATCACAAACACTACAGAGTTTATCACCCAGCTGTGATTAAAAGATCCAGAGAAACAAATAACACAACAGAGACCAAGCAAAGGTCACAATAGCCTAATCCATCACTTCCAGTCAGTGCTTTGGATGCTAAATGCCATAAATGTAAATGTAAATGCATGAAACAAAGACAGTCACATCACTACCTATCTTCCACCACACAATGAAGACCCATCTCTCCAGGCTACATCTTAACTGTCCCTCCTAAAGACCTCTTTATCCCCACTACCCCCCAGTACAAGTTTCTCTCTTATAAATAAATTAATACAAAAAAAGTAATTCTTCCTTCTTCTAGCATTGTGACTGCCAATAGCCCCTGGTCCTAGCATAGACTACTTTTTCTTATGAAGACTGATGGATAGATGATTCACTTACTTAGACAAATGTATTTGTTGTAAGTCGCTTTGGATAAAGGTGTCTGCTAAATGCCATAAATGTAAATGTAACATCACACTACTCAATTTCAGGCCAATTGAGGGTGTTTCAGAGAGTTAAGATCCTCACCCAGTGAAGCCAGCATGTCGTGCAGGTCCTCTTTGTCGACAAAGCCGTCACGGTTCTGGTCAATCATGTTGAAAGCCTCTTTGAACTCCTGGATTTGAGACTGGTCAAACATGGCAAATACATTGGATGTGGCGCGCTGGGGGCGCTTCTTGGTGGTCTTCCCCTTTGCCCGTTTGCTTGACATTTTGGCGGTTTGCTGTTTTTACCTGTGAAGTTGAGAGGAAAAGATAATATACATTTAATATCCAAACTAAACAATATAGAGTGAGGTCTTTGCGCATTGTCTGAAAAAAATCTTAAGACTACTCTTAATGTTGCTTACAAGGTTGCTGGTCCTCAATTTAGAGTAATAACTTCATGAAAGAAAACGGGACTCACTCAAAAATAGGTTGAAATTATATTTATTTTGATTTAATCATAAAATAACAAAAACAGAATACAAGCCAGTGCCAGACTAAACATTCAAATCTGAAAAAATCCTTAGAGGAAATGTTGTTGCCTTGACTTCAATATACCTTGACACAATAGTCAATGTCCAGAACTCAATAAAAAGGGACAATCACATCTTAAGAGACACAAGAGGCCGTGAAAAAAAATTGAGACAGGTACATTTCCCATAATAAGATTTGACCAGTCAGACTTAGCTCTCTGTGGCAGGCTAATCTAATTCTGTGGCAATGATTCCCCAGAGGGGTGTCCCTCACTGTGCTATAAATGGAAATGTTCTACTGCTTTGAAGGTTGTTCTAGTTACTGCCCATGAGTAAGATAGGAAAAACTACTGATGTGAGGACATATGTCCTTTTCTGGACAGTCCAATGAAGTGTTATTCACAGAACAATATGCCTCTGCCACTTCACAGTTGCCTCCTGACAGCCCAAGTAATGAAGACAGCCAGTGTTCCACACCACTGACTCTATGTTATGGCAATATAACGCAGGGCTGGAGCAGATTAGCCATCTCATTCTCTTATTTAAGTTGTGCATTAAGGCGGGTGACCTGAATGGAGCTAGTCGTTCGACTTAAATTCAATCCAAGACTAATCGAAACGCATAGCATCATCAATACTTCCGTGGCAAAAAATGTATACATGGGTGGGATATCGTTTAAGTAGACAGTAGTCTATTTGTATTGCATACCCAGCACGTAACAAGGGACACAAATGTCAAATCAAGTGAAATTAAACTAGAAGTTTGCCTACACAAAATGTAGTTCTTTAGCAGAGAGCTGCGATAACAGTCAGTGACGATGTAATAAATGATGGGGCCTAACACACAGCGAGCATAGCTAGCAAGCAAGCTTCCCTGCATATGTCAATTTCTTGCTGGCAAGCGTTTAAGTTATCCAAAAAGAAAACCATAATTAACAAAAGATACACCTATGATAATGCACAGCGTTAGCCAGGTAGCTAGATATATACGAATTCCGAGGACGAGGTGATACCGCCAGTTATGAGTTAGCTTTTACATGCTAACTAGCTAGCCGTAACAAACACACCTATACTAAAATAGAAAGGTAGTGTAACTTACGCATTTAAAGGACTATATGGTAAAATATTAATTATTATCATGATAATTACATGTAAAATGCCAGTTTAGGTACAAATAACCAAATATAAATCCATACCTGATACAAAACAGATGAATAGACAGTTAGCCCGTGCTGTCCTCTTTTCAACCACCGCCCTAACTTCCTGATATAAAGTTGGTTCCGGACAGGAAATCCAGACCAAACCAACTACGAGGAATGGGGGTACTTTTAAAAATGTAAAGCGTATTTATTCGTAAAAACTAATCATATGCATCGTATAGTAATATATATTAAAGTTATAATTATTTAATTAGATTTAAAGATTGCATACCATCTTGAAATATTCGTAAATAAAATGAGTATTGTAATGTTGTGTACCCCACAGGGGCAATGTAACCTTCTCACAACACCCCCTTGCCTACGTTTACATTCTTGATACATGTCCTTTTACGGAGAAAAGAAGGTATCTTCCTGTGTCTACAGAAAGCGTAATCATGAGTAAGATGTACTCTTTGTTACAGGTGACACATCTTTATCGTTTCATAGTAAAACATGTAACTTCCCCATCTCACTCAAGAGTAGAGAATCGTCAAAATACGTGTAAATAAAAAACGAATAATAATAATAATAATAATAATAATAATAATAATAATAAAAATATATTATTATTATTATTATTATTATTATTATTATTATTATTATAATACGATAATAATAATGTATTACATTTATAAAGCGCTTTTCATTATACAAGAATAATCTCAAAGTG
This sequence comes from Argentina silus, assembly GCF_951799395.1. NCBI lineage: Eukaryota > Metazoa > Chordata > Actinopteri > Argentiniformes > Argentinidae > Argentina > Argentina silus. The sequence goes on along the minus strand of NC_139655.1, from coordinate 22,249,708 downwards.
CATAAAATAAAAGATTAAATAGAAAAATTGTTAAAAAAAAAAAGAAAAGCAAAACAAATATATATAACCATATCATAAAAGCAGCAATCGAAGTCTAGGAGGAATGGTAGGCCAGCCGATAAAGATGCATCTTAAGGCCTGCTTTAAAAGCCCCAACAGTCTGAACAGCTCTGAACAGTCTGAACAGCTCTCCTATACTTATCAATATTGAAACTACTAGATATTGGAGGTGAGAACTGCCTATTGGGATAATATTTTTTCATATGCTCAATGACTGGATGGATAATTATAGATGGTAGGGGGAGAGATTGCATGGCAACCCCATATGGGTCAAAGAGAACAGTTGGTACCCCATTGGTGCTTTAGGAGAGGCTTAGCTGGGGACCTACACAGCAAGACAGCTCTGTGGAACACATGACTCACTGGGTAAAATGGGCTGCATCAGTAGTGTTCACAGTGACTCTCTTCAAAGAAAACAACATAGGGGTTTAAACAATGTGGACAAGCCACAGGCACATTTAGTATGGGGGAACAGCTTATGCTGCAGCTGCGACTGTGGCATTTTCAACAACCCCTTGCCATAACAGAACTCTAACCATAAATTATCAACCATATTAGTGACGTTTTATTATGTAGTAGTTGTTGAAGACACAAGCTATTGTTTACACAACTATGAGCACAGATAACCATCTTATAAAAAGAGAGCAAGTTCTGCCTATTTGCCCCAGAGAGCTGGCAAAGTGGGGAACAGTAGCACACTTTTCATCAGTTCATTTGACGTAAAAGGAGCTACAAGAGAATACTGCAATAGAGAATTGGATATGTCTCTCTGTAATATCCCAGGGGACATAATAATATTACCCTTGGATCCCAGAAATCAACAGCACTATGTTCATATTCAGAGCTAACAAGAGCAGACTGAGGGCCTTCTTCTCCATATTGGGATATGGTATTAGACTAGAGGTCACAGAGAGCTTATCTGTGCACATTGACCAAAAAAGAGCTTCATGAAGAACCTAGGCCTAACTATAGTTTAATGTATTAAATCCAGGGAACTCCAAACATGGAGAAAACCTTGGACTGGAATTCAAACATTTCATAACAATGTTTACGCAGTGTCTTTCTTTACAAACGAATGCCTGCATGAGCACACATATAATTATTATACTGGAAACTGAAAACACATCTACCTTGGAGAGGAATCTTCCTTAAAAATCTACCTCAAAACCATTCTGTTTATTTAACCATGGGATATACTGTAGAAATCCTGTATGAATACTGCAATGCCGATTGGATTTAGTTCAGCACTTACAGAAACATGCTGCATACTGTTACTCAACCACTAGAGTGCACTAGTCACATACGAAACAACACTCTTAAACAGACCAATGACATTTGCATTCAGACCAAAATCTCAGTGAGAAAGTTGTTGTATTCACTTTCAGTTTAATAGAGGGTCAACTTTGATTATCAGACGACAAGAGTTATAAAGTTAGAGAGTGAGGGACACATAGACACAGACAACATAAGTGACTGATAATGGTCATTATTCCATAAGCATACATCATATGGTATCCTTTTACCCCTGCACCTTGTTGGGGTACATCTACTCCCATAATAACACTGTGCCATCTCACAATCAATTATGCACATTTCAAGACTATTGTTCCAGTTGCACAGGATTCTTCAAAGTATAGCAAACCAAACTGAACCATCTTGGATCAAATCTTTCTGTTTCAATTATTTACATGTGACAATAAAAGAAGCTCTCTAGCTAGTATTGTGTAGACTAGGCTACTACAGTCACAGTCAAACAGCCACTGGGACTTTGTATGTCCTGGTTTGTGGAAGACCCAAGCATCTACCATTAGGCCAAGAGGAAATCCTCAAGTTCAGAGGGCGACACTAATAGAGGTGATTCCAAATCACCTCTGCTACACCTGGGCAAACATTGGTGTGAACTACCTTTCCAATGAGCAAGAGAACTGGCTCCTTCACAGGCCTGCCAGAGGACCAGGAAAAATGGGAGGCGACATTGTTAAAATAGAATGTGGTGGCATTGGACCATCCCTGTGATGTAGGGGTGTGATAGGATGAGGTCATTAGCCAACCGTGTTATCACATTCCTGGCTGGGAAGGTACTTGAGCTTTCAATGGAAGTGGAGAATGTTTTTGGGAATAAAATCCTCCATATGAGTTGTGATTGACACATTGTTAGGTAATTGGGATTTATATCCTTAGATTAGAGTAAATCTCAGGACCTTAAGGTTAAACCCTACTGAAAGGCAGAATTTCCTTTGAACTTTAGTCAGGCAAAAGACAGCAGCTGGCTCTGTGGTATATTGTACATCCAGGTGTGTGACTGGGCACAGTGGGCAGGATCTACCAATCAAGATATACTGTTTCTACAAAAATGCACTCTGGTCATATCTAGTCTAGTCAAAACTACTGGTCATATAGTGTAATCTCTAGTTACTCAAGTATTCATTTACATTATTGCACACACACACACACACACACACACACACACACACACACACACACACACACACAATACTACTGACTGGCATTTGTTGTACGTGACACAAGTAACAATAGCATGGCTAAAGTTAGACACAGACACAGCTGAAACTCTTAGTTATGGTAACAAGCCAAGACAACCATTAAAGAAAAGTATATGGCACAAAACAAGAAAGTGAATTAAAAAAAAATCTTGAATTAAATTAATGAAGGTACTGTAAAAGCCAAAGTCATAAGGGCAGCCCAAAAATATTCCTTTCTAAATGTGAATTTACACTGAGTGGAGACTTACGCAGTCATAAACAAAACAAAATTGACACATGATGTTATTGTCCTCAATGACAGATTAATTAAAACATTGACAATATTCAAAAGGGCAATCTTGTGCTGTATTGCATGAGACTTGGAGGGCCTCTGGTTCCTGAAACTGATGGCAATATGGCAGACACAGCAGTAGTTTATGCAACAAAGGGAATAGGCCTATGAGTGCACAGATCACAGACAGCAATAACCACAATACAAACTTCACTAGCCTGCACTGGGTTGGGTCAGTTCACTCTGTTGCCCTCTTCTGAGAGTTAAGATAGCCTTCCCTCTGCTCCCGGCTATATATATCGGTACCCCTAGCCATAAAAGGACGCGACTGCGGCTTGGACATTCCATCGAGTGCCAATATTATTTTTGTTGTGTAGACGGCAGCCCTGTCTCTGCTACCTTACCTACCTGCGGCTTTGCCTGGATATCAAGCTTTGTTGGCTTACACCTGGAGTTGGACCATTTTTCCTTCGCATTTTGCAGTTGGTGCCTTTTTTTGGCCTAGGTAAGATATCTCAATTGTGTTGCTGATGAGATTACCGCCTCCTTACATAATATCACAGACAGTTGGGATGTTTGAGGGATTGTTCTTTGACTCATTTGTCATTTCATATTTGTGTACATTGTGTATCATGTGCATGTTGATAGTATGTTGCTTTTTTTGCCTTGTGAATTTGTGCCATGCCAGTTCCAGTTTGCAGTTTGAAATTTCATAGTAATCTCAAAATCGCGCTCTACTTGATAAAACAAGTTCACCTGTTGTCCTCTGTCCCTTTCAGTGAATATATGATTTTTAATTCAAGGATGAAATGTCCAAAACAAAGGAATTTAGAAATCAACACATTTATAGGTCTACCTGTATAATAGTTATATAACCAAAAAGATTTAGATTAAATCTGTATAATCAAGCAGGCCCATTTTACTATTGTCTATCTTATTATGTATCATCAAACTGAGATGGGTGATAGGCCTATTGGTTATGATACAAAGCATGCCCAAAGACAAACAACTTAAACTGGCCCAAAAGGTTTGTAGAGGTAGCCAATCAAGGTCATGACCTGTCCATGTGTCATGATACAAAGGCTAAAATCTATTACAAATTGATATCAAACAGTGTCTTATAGGACAGATATTATACAACTAACTGCTTGCAAACAGTAAACTGTGCAATATGTAAACTGCACTCAACCGTTCTCAAACACTAGTTGAACAGACAGGCAGGCAACAAGAGACTCGATCAGGAATTCAGGGCTCGTACCAGGAACACCGTGCAGGATGTCGGGATCCTTACCTTTCTACCAGAAGCACCACCGCCACTATGACCGTGGCTACCGCAACAAGGAGGTGGATTCGGCTGTTAACCAGTATCAGTCCTCCAGCAGCAGCTATGCGGCCCACAGCAGCAGTACCAGCAGGGGGTAAGGACTGGAGGGAGAGGCCCAGGCCCAACAGGGATGTATCCATCCATCCATCCATCTATCCATTCCTGTCAGAAGATAACCATGCTGCCCTTTTAACCCTATCACCCCCCCACCCCACCCCAATCTTATACTTCTATCATCTTTATCCCATATACCTTCTTCACCCCTGTCCCTCTACCCCGTTTCTGCTTTGGAATCACCTTACCCGCCTCCTCCCCACATTGGTTAGTTCTACTTAGTTACCATCCTTTCCTTTCCTCACTGAAATCCTTATCCTTTCTCTAATCCACCGCGCGTCCACACCTTTGGCGCAATGGTGTTCCTCGACTTCCTTTAACATTCTCCAGCAGTATCTCCTTACTATAAAACACATTTAAAAAAGATAATAATAATGTCTGTGAATCCTGCATGTTCTGTGAAGTTCTATGCATGGGGGCATGTGAATGCTGCCCGGTTTGCTTTTATGTTGATGCCTTTTTTCATTTCACATAACCCTCTCCCTCGTCCCACTTTGGTTGAGTTTAGTAGAGATACAGACATATCCATATACTGAATTGACTATACTATTGTCGTGACTCTTAACCAGGCTGGTGATTGGCTAAAGGATTACTGTTATGTAATGCTGTGTTAAGACATACTGTATAGACTGAAATAGCATCCTGACTAGTGCATACCATGTCTCGGGGAATGTGAGATACAGTGTTGCAGTTTATCTGCTCTGCCGGAATAGTAAACAATGGCTTTATTGTTTTTTTTGTCTTAGTTTTTGTTAAACAAAACCCTGGTAAACCCTCCAGGCTTGTGCTGAGACAGAATACTGTACAGTATAGTGTATCCTACAGAAAGCCCATTGTTTGTGCTGTCAGTGTCGATTTGAATGGTTTTGTTTACTTTTTGTTGAAGTGTATTCTCTGAATATTTATTTATTAACTGGCCTCTACTAGAGAGTTACTCAGGGTCTGAGCGATTGTTTTAACCTGGCTCTGAGTGAGCATAAGTCTGATGTAGGGTCAGTGATTCTGTCCCTCTGTGGTTTGTCAGGACCTGTTGAATACAGTGGATCAGCTGGCCATTTCTTTGAATCACAGCATTTGTGGATGAAAAAGAGGAGCACATCTTTATAGTATTCAGTATTCAGACAGTCAACCAACAGTGGTTGTGATGAAAGTGAATGATGTGGGTGTTGAAATGAATGTTTAGTCTTTCTCTCCCAGAGCACCTGGCAGCTCTTTAAATACACTGGCCATGACAGTGTGCACATGGGGTTAGAGGGCCTCTGTTTCACTAACAGCCTCTGATCTGGGCCTTTATGGCTGGTCGTTCCTTGCATCAGGGATAGTGACATTTGAAAAACACAACACAGGGCGTAGAATTATATATTATGTATTATTAATTGTATATTATGTATATTGGCAAGACATAAGGTGCATAGTGAGTGACATTATTTTCTCAGGCAATACAACACTGTCATTTAATTACAACGGGAGAATGTAAGTGTTCCTTTCTCTTCAGGCTCGCCTGTGTTTAATATAGCACAAAGACATACAGACAGTTATGGAGGGGACATGCCCCTGTTATTGTGCATACAATGGTGCAGACAAACCTATTGTCCCATCAGGAATACCAATAGAATGCATACTGGAATGTAGTGTTCCTTATCTTAATCCATCTAGATCTGTTTTTCTAACCTTGATGACAATGTCATTCTCAGGGGTCATTGAGGGTGGTTAGGGTAGAGGAGTTCTGAGCTTGATAGATCTGTTTTTCTGTTCCACACTCGTCATCTCTCACCCTCTCTATTCACACTGACAGGCACTGTGTGGGGCAGGGTTAGGGTCCCTCCTTCCCCCCTCTTGCCCCTCTGGCCACCCCCTCCTTGCCAACCCTGCACCATCCCACACTCTACACTCTAACCACCTCAAGGTACCATATACTCTGTCACCCTGATCCCAAAGGGATTCACTAGGAGAAGGTCTTGATTACTCCCCTGTGGAGACCCTGTCTTACACTTTATAGACAAAGGAGATGCACAGAGGGAGATGCACAGAGTCTACTAATCTATACATGTGAAATTCCTCTCGTCCCAATGTCATGTTCTATGTTACAGCTTTATGAGTTGTCAGTCGTGTCTATATGAAACATTAGCTATGTGGTCTATCACAGCTTTTATTGGAGATACTTGATTGTCATCCTCCCTAAGCTATTATTTCAATCTTGATCCCTTCCTCCATTCTCAAGGATCTATTTAGAGAGTGTGCATATTGAGGCAGACATACCATTGTTGTAGATGATATGCCAGGGCTATCTAGCGCTATATGAGTCATACGTTGTATGATATTGTGGTCTATATACAGAACAGTACATGTGAGGTATAGAATCATTTTACATACATGTGAGTGTGGATTTGGTACAATCTTTGATAATGGTTGTTTTTTGTGAAATAATGTTTCATACGTGGTCTTTGAACTGAGAAGCTGTCTGTCGTTTTCAAGTGGAATGAGGAAGTCTATGTTGCACTCCCTCACTTCCTTTACTGTGACCATATTTCATGTAATTTTAATCTCTTAAGGGATCCATGGGGTATTCCTTATCTAGCCTTGGTCTTGTCCATGTCTCAAGTGTAGTTTGAGAGGTTTGTAAGAAATGTAGTTGATCGAAAAACCACCTAAACCACCATTAACATGCCATTAATATACCCTTAATCACTATTCACTCCCTCGAGATAATAGTCATAATACACAATACCATGATGTATTATTACCCTGTGCTAGGTTTGACACTGTTTCAGGTTGACAGTATCCTATGTATTAGACTTAGAGCATCTTCATACTCTGGACTGGAGGAGAGCAGAGTGAGCCCAATACTCAAGAGAGCCAAGCCCACCTACCTGGCTATGGATAAAGAGAACCAGATCATCGGATATGTAGTGCCCATCTTCAGGGGCAGGTAACAACCTCTGCACCTTGGTAGTGTGGGAAATACAGGAACGATTAGAATTCAAAATTGAGTAGAGAATTGAGTGGCTTTTATTGACAATGACTCCCACACACCCCCCCCCCCCTCTGGCTGTGCTCCCCCATCCTAGTCAGGAGTTTGCCAGTGGGTTTTCAGACACGGAGGAGGCTCGGGTGAAGGAGAGTGCTGGGTACATGGCCCGGAGAAATCTGTTCACCAGTGGGTTGGAGATGGAGAGAACGGAACGGAAGGTGGCAATACGCGAGTCTGCCGAGCGAATCTCCCTGAGCAAGAGGGTTAGTGCAGGAGTCCTTACCTTTGTAACGTCATAGAGGGGTTTTATCCTGAGTAAGAATCTTTGTCTTTGTGACATCATAGAGGAGTATTGTCCTGAGAAGGAGCCCTCACCTTTGTGACATCATAAGGAGGGGGGGGGATTCTCCTTTGTGACACCATAGATGGTATGGTGTGCTGAGAAATAATCCTTCATCTTGGTGATATTATATAATAATGCATTTTTTATTTTATATAGCACTTTTCTCAGTACTCAAAGACATTACATTTCATGGAGAGAACAAGAATAGATAGATATATAGGGCTATTGACTGTTACATCATAGAGGCATATTTTCTCCAGCGACATCATAGGGAAGAATATTTACAAAATCAACAAAATAGAGGAGAATAATCACAACAGTGCCAGCATAGATGGGAATAATCAAATTAAGAAATGTATTAGCAAAGCATCACAGGAAACAACACATGGTCACTACAGACCAATGTTTCTGTCCTTGGTTTTCATTCTACTCTGCTCCTCCCTCAAGGGAGGATATTTGTGTCGGTCATTGAAATGATGTCAAGGAATATCAAGAAGCCCCATTCATGCAGGATCATAAAAGTTGCAGTGACCCTATATTTAGCTTGTCCCCACTCTAAGGCCACCTAACCCTGTCACCGGTTGATACATTCCTAAGCAGATCTTGTTTCTTAAGACACAGAAGCTGTTGTCAGATCTTGTGTTAAGGGTTATTGGATACAGAAGTAGATGCTTATGCCCATAGTAAACCAGAGAGCATAAATCAATGCCACTTTTGAGACTGTGAGACACATGCTATGAACAGAAAAGTGCATGTGGTCTGTAAATGTAAATTAAAAAAAGACATTTAGAGACTCATTCTTACCAAGCAAATGCCTTGTAAATGCCTTGTGTTTGCTTGAAGGCTGGATCGTGAATTCTCTTTGAATTTGTTATCCCCAAGGTTTCTGGATGTATATATGTTTTATAGGAAACGTGTTATGAATGCTCTTTATGAAGGCTCTATGCGTTATGAATAAAGGTAAAGCACATTGTATTCCATTTGTGTGTGAAATAATGCATTTGTGTGTTTATTGTGATTTGTAAATCAAGTCTGATTTGATTTGAATGCCTTATGATGGCTGAGCGAACACACACTGTCCCCAGATCCATGAAAACGACGAGTACCATAAGCGTATAAACAAGGATAGTCTGATGCACGCCCCAGAGTTTGTGATTAAGCCGCGCTCCCACACGGTGTGGGAGAAGCAGTGTGTACGGCTGCACTGCACCGTCTCTGGCTGGCCCGACCCACGGGTCGTCTGGTGAGTAGTATACACACACACACACCCACACCCACCCCCACACACACACACACACACACACACACACACACACACACACACACACACACACACACACACACACACACACACACACACACACACACACACACACACACACACACACACATGCCTATTGCACCCAGTCAGATGCCCCAACACCACCCTGGATCCACCATGCAGGACCAATTCGTCACCAACATCACAGTTCATTCTTATACAGTAGTTTCCCTATCATTCCTTTTCTCCTGATGCCATTGCACTGGATTTAATTCTCTTTGGCTCACTATCCTGATTCCCGCTGCCCTATTTTCTCTGTTTACTGAACAGTTACTATATTTTCCTCCTGTTCATATCTCTCTGCTTCCCTTGCTTTCTCCTGTCCTGCTTTCCTCTTTCCACGACAAGGTACAAAAACAATGTGACCATCGACCCCCTTGCCCACCCGGGCAAATATAAGCTGGACAGCAGCTACAACGTGCACTCACTGGAGATCAACAGGTAGGCCTGCCCCCAACCCCCAAATCACTCCTCCCTCCAACCACTCTCTTACAGTACCCTCCAAACCCTCTCTCTCAATGGTGGCCCATTGCTGTGTATTAACAGATACTTCAAAACAAGCCACAGTCATCCCTGACTGTGGTTTTAATGACAGTATGATGTCACCATGTTATTCTAACACCCTCTCATCGTGTAATACAATCACATTTGGAGGGAAAGGTTATGGTAGGTTAGCCTGTGGGCAGACAGTTTACACTGTAAGCCCAGGGGACAGTGGATTACAGTTGCAGCCAAGTATCATTTGAAATGTGTGTAATCAATACCTGAAACAGGTATGTCGCCTTCACTGACTGACTGAATGTACATCTGTCTGTGCACTAGCCCATTTGTCTGTCTGTCTGTCCGCCTGTCTGTCTGTCTGTCTGTCTGTCTGTATGTCTGTCTGTCTGTCAATGCTCTGCCTGTCTGTCTGTCTGTCATCTGTCTGTCAATGCTCTGTGTTTTGTCAGGTAAAGACAGACAGACAGATACCAGAGTGGTGAGTTAGACATGATCCCAGCCTTTTCTCAGCTTGCCCCTCATTAACAAAGAGGACATCTAAACATAGCTGACAGACGCACCAGAGGAATTCTCAGATACAGAGCCCGCTGTTGTGGCTTATAATAGGCCACTTAATCTTAGGAGTAAACACTCAAGAGTCTCATGAGCTATTGTAAAAGTGTTGGGAAGTTCTCATATACTGTAAACACAGGCAATATACAGTAACTAACTCGCCTTAGAATGTTGAATAGCAAGTTCTATGGTACCACCTGACACATATGACATCATCACTGGTGTCTATTTATTCCCTGAGTGTTCCTGGCCTGGAGTTATGGAACGTTTTACAGTCACGGCTCACATAGTTGCGTGTGATTTAGGGGAGTGAGAGGGCTGGGGGATTGGTAAGGGTGATCACGTACACGTGCCCCATTAGGAGACAGAACGTGTGTATCCAGGACATTGATCACCTGCTGCTCTCTCGTTTCAGATGTGATTTTGATGACACAGCACAGTATCGCGTGTCTGCCATGAACACCAAGGGAGAACTCTCTTCCTTCGCCTCCATCGTTGTCAAGAGTAGGTTTATAAAGTCCCAACACCACTACTGCTGTAACACCATTATACTGTAGGCCTACTTTTACCACTGTTAGATTGGTAACTGTGTTCTCAGTCTCAGAGTCAGTCTATGTATATCAATAAATCCTATGATCAGGACCACCTGAGTTTTTTCTGGTCAGGTTGTGGGGTTAGGAAAAAAACTCCTGGCCTTACCCTTAACTTCTGAATGACTTGTGTAGGCCCGTTTTGAACAGAATGTTAACCAGCCTACATCTTAATGGTTCTTTCACTTAGTCAATATTCTAGTCCATCTATTCATTTTTTAGGAAAATACTAATACTAGTCTGTCAATTCTATCTAATGTTTCAGTTTGACATCAAAGTAAATATGTCAATAAAATGTTAATAACAAGTTTAAATATCTTCCTTCTTTTCTCAGGATTCAAGGGAGAAATAGAGGAAGGTCTCCCCTCTCCCAGACGTAAGTCAGAAGAATATAATTTCATAGCAAAAATGACTCTTAACATAATCTGTATGTGTATGTATATTAGCCTATGCTGGAACACTGTGGTGACTTTGGGGCAGGGGAGGGGTGGGGCTTGCGATGCTACTGGTGCTACTGCGCTAACAGCTTTCTTGTTCCCTTGATGCTGGGTGCACCAAAATCTGCAGGCAGTTCTGAAGGTAACACAGTTTTGGTGAACTTGGTGTATTCACTGAGTGTCTCAATGTCTACCTGCATGACCATTTCTTGTGCATCTGTTTAAACAATATCCTCTTGGAACTTTATCCTCTTGATAATACCTCACATTTTAATTTGCTTGGGAAAAATCCACAGGTTCCCTTTCCTTATTTGGTTGAATAGTATACTTGAACTATATTGCAAGTATGACATTTTTTGAATGAGTATGTGTAATGTAAGTCATAGGGCATTAGCTGTAGTTAAGAAGAGTGTAATATTAAATAGTAATGTATAAAGCAATGTGATTTATAGCCTGTATAGGATATTAAACTTTGAGTGCTAGCTTTATCTGAACTCAGTTGTAGAGTATACAGGCCAAAAAACAAGTTAATGTGAAATAACTAAGTAAAGAAAAAAAACTTCCCAGGAAAGACTTCATTTAGGAGTCACACCTACAGCATTATCTCATCACATTAATATGCAACTCTTATTATGGTTGGACAGATGTCTCCAGATAACTCCTACTAGGGTTTAAAACATGTGTACAATGTGCATCACTGGCTACTGCATGAAGGCGTGTTTCCCCAGTCTCCTCAGTTTATCCTTGATGTCTGAACACTGTCCTGGACTTTATGGTGTTTCTGTGTTGTCCTTTGGTTACATGAAGGTTTTCTGTCCACATCCCTGTCTGTTTTGCTGAAGTCTGTGTGGGGTTCTCTTGATCATTTTCTCTTGGGAGGGCGTGGAAGGCTGGGGAAGGCTGGGGAAGGGGTGAATGAAGAAGGAAGGAACTAGTTAATTTGTCCCCTTGAAATGAATCATAATATTCATAGGAGTTTGTATTTGAGATGTGTGTTACCCAGCATAACAATTGCATGATGGGAATATGATGCCCTACCCGACCTCTGTCATCTCATTCTGTACTGCTGCCTGTAGATGGCATGGTCTCTGAGTATGGCATCACCTTCGAGACCCACATCGTGGACAAGTTTGGCGTGTCGTTCGGACGGGAGGGCGAGACCATGAGCCTGGGCTGCACGGTCATCATCTACCCCTCCCTCCAGCGATACCAGCCCGAGGTGCAGTGGTACAGAGACGGTAGGTGGAAGAAGGGCGGGAGCTCTAGAAGTCTTGCTAGCGACTGTATATAGACAGACGTTGGATCGCTGGAGGTTTCTTGGCACGGACCTATCCAGAGTTGTCATCTGTGTGATACATTAGGCCACTGATACTGATATGTTCCTCTCAGTGTCTGAGACCCCCTCAGTGCTGACAGGGACAACACATAGAAATATAATCTTATCACACTGACAAGGACTGTTGATGAGGTGTGTAATATATGGGCTATGATTAATTTGTAATGCTAACATATGGTGGATGATTTGATTTCCATCTCTTACTGTACATTCAGTCCTATGTTTTGTCACTAGCAGTAAAGTAGATATGATGATGCTGTCCATTCCTAATCCTCTTTCTCTCTCTCTCTCTCTCTCTCTCTCTCTCTCTATCAGATGTTCTCCTGGCTCCCTCTAAGTGGGCTCACATGCACTGGAGTGGTGACAGGGCCACCCTGACCCTCACACACCTGAACAAGGAGGATGAGGGTCTCTACACCATCCGCATCACCACCAAGTCTGGCTATGAGACTTACGCAGCATACGTCTTTGTCAGAGGTGGGCATGCTGATCTGATGGGTTTCGCTATGTATTTATTGACTAATTAGATCACTTAAGTGTCCTAATATTGATATTCTCTGACACAGTGTTTTGGACGTATACAAAAAATTCAGTTTGGATTGATATAAAAATAATATGTTTTTATTTATATGAGATAGTCATGCTGTTTGTTTACATGATGTGATCAGTAGGTGATTATACATGTGTAGTATATGCAGATACAGTAGTGGCTCTTGTTTACTCTCTCTCTCTGTTTCCATGGCCATGGCTCACGTTGTGTATGGCATGTGATCAACAATTGATCAAGGTCAAAGTCACATACTCACACCTAATCTGACACCAGATAACAGTGTGGTCATGGCCTGTGTGTGTGTGTGTGTGTGTGTGTGTGTGTGTGTGTGTGTGTGTGTGTGTGTGTGTGTGTGTGTGTGTGTGTCTGTGTGTTTGTGTGTTTGTGGGTGTGTGTGTGTGTGATAGTCAGTGTATGAGTGGTCTTAGAGAGAGATTGGTCCAGCCATTGTGGTCTCTGATTAATTCCACCCACACACACAATGGAAATCTCTAATTATGACACAGGTAATCAACTCCTGTCCCACACTCCCTGGCATGGTTTTATGTAACATGGAAAAAATTATCCATGAAGCCAAAGTTATTCATATGTTTGTGGTGTTAGCCAGGACAAAGGGGCTGACCTTTTCTCTTTCAGGTTATTCATACTCTTGCATGTGCTCTCTGTAGTGTGTGAGCATGATGAAAATAGGTCCTGCTCCCTCTGTCACGGTTCAGGGTCGCACTGTAAAGGAAAGGCCAGGTACAGTGGCTCAGCATACGGAGACACCGGGATAGCTAACAGAGCAAGGCTATTCTCAGTGAGCTCAAGTATGGAATGAGTTTGGCTGTGAACAGAGATGGATACTGTATCTCCTATTCCGGGAGAGACAATAGAGAAACTGTTGAGTTTCCTTATAAGCCACAGAGATTCTATTACTTTCTCTCCCTCTCCCTCTCTCTCTCTCTCTCACACACACACACACACACACACACACACACACACACACACACACACACACACACACACACACACACACACACACACACACACACTGTACATATACACATTGACATACAATGCTCATGACACTGCGCTCATGTTTTTAAGCACCCTCTCTGCACTCTGAATCACTTGCTAAGTGCCACAAACTTTATCTTGAAGTTGTGTTATGTCTCTTTAAGAGTCACCTCTCTTATCCTCTTTCACTCAGGGTGCACGCTGCGGCTAATTCTGTCCCCCCTGCCCAAGGCTGCTCTGGGGTTGTGTTTAACTTAAAGACCAGGAGCATTCCTGGCACTCAGCCTTGGAGCCACAGAGTTCAGCACAGTACAATCCACCTCGAAACAACTAGACAAAATGATACTACTGTATAACCCACACGTTTTTTATTAATGTGGTAGGTCATTGTGTTAGAGAGAGTGTGAGAGAGAGAGAGAGAGAGAGAGAGAGAGAGAGAGAGAGAGAGAGAGAGAATGTAGAAAGTCTTTAAATTGTGCAGGAGTATATAAAGTAGATAATGTGTGTTTTCCCGTGTCAGATGCTGATGCGGAGGTCGAGGGAGCCCCTGGCGCCCCTTTGGATGTGCGTTGCCAGGATGCCAACAAGGATTACGTCATCGTGACCTGGAAGCAGCCAGCTATAGATGGCGGCAACTCTATCCTGGGCTACTTTGTGGACAGGTCATTCCCATCACTATTATAACATGTTTGTCCTGCCCTAGTAGTGTGAGAAATCATATAGGCTTATCATGGCACAGCTGGACAATAGTACTTCCCAGTACTGCCTATACTTCTATTCACTTCACTGACAGCAGCAAGAGTACCTGAAAGGAGTGTGTTATTGGATATTCATGCTATGCTGTCTCTTCTTGCTCTGTGTAGATGTGAGGTTGGCACCACCCACTGGAGCCAGTGTAATGACACCCCGGTGAAGTTTGCCCGTTTCCCTGTGACTGGTCTGGTGGAGGGCCGCTCCTACACCTTCCGCGTGCGCGCTGTCAACAAGTCTGGCATGAGCCGCCCTTCCCGCGCCTCTGAGGCTGTGGCAGCCATGGACCCAGCTGACCGTGCCCGCATGAGAGGTGACGTCACTGTGAACACGCGTGTTTAATACCATTCCTCATTCCATTCCATGCATTTCAATGAACCCATCCTCTGATTTCTACCTCCACCAGCCTCCCCTATCTGGCACTCCATTATCTGTGGTCCCTCATATTGTCTTACTATTACATTTATTATTAATTGCCTGCGCAAGAGTTAAAGGCCTATGTCATTAGAGAGTAAGTAAGTAAGCATTTTATTGTATTGCGAGTGTTGTACCTTTATTATCTTGTATGTTTTTAGTAATACAGTATATCTGTGCTATCAGTGTAACAGAGTCTTTCCTCTTCTCCTGGTTCTTAGGTACCTCTGCTCCCTGGACCGGCCAGATCATTGTCACTGAGGAGGAGCCTGCAGGTGTGTAGAGCAGCTCATAAATACATATAAACACTTATTAATAGTGATTAATAGTGCTTGTAGCTTACCTTGAGGTATTTGGTAGAGAAGGACATTAAAAGCTTATCGAAACCCATTGACAATTAATGTTTGAACATTTACAGAGGGTGTGGTTCCTGGTAGACCCCGTGAGCTGGAGGTCACTGAGGCCACTAAGAACTACGTGGTGCTGAGTTGGATGCCCCCTGGAGAGAGAGGCCATGAGGGCATCATGTACTACGTGGAGAAGGTGAGATAAACATTGCAACATTAATCTATTATTAATATTATTAATAATATTAATAATCACTTAATGCCTATCAGTATTACCAACATGGTCCATATTATAACTCGTCTCATAGCGATCACTCTACCAAACTAATGGAATATAAATCAGTCCTTCTTTTTCAGTTGCAAGCATACAACATGTATTGTACACAATACACAATAGCACCACAATTTATGTTGCTTCTGTTAACATCATCATGGTGTAATTCTCTGAAAAGTAAGCTTCCCTCATCGACCCAGATGGGACTTGAACCCACAATCCCCAGCTCCGGAGGCTGGTGCCTTATCCATTAGGCCACTGGGCCTCTTCTACATGTTTGCTGTTATATGGGGTCTACTCTAACAGTTATACAGTATGGGGTTTAGAGGATTGGAGCTCAACTGTAAGAGTTGTATGGGGTTTAGAGGGTTGGAGCTCTACTCTAACTCTCTGCGTTGTGTATCAGTGTGTGTCAGGCACAGACAGCTGGCAGAGGGTCAACACAGAGATCCCAGTCAAGTCTCCTCGCTTCGCCCTGTTTGACCTGGCCGAGGGGAAGTCCTACAGCTTCCGTGTGCGCTGCTGCAACTCTGCCGGCGTTGGAGAGCCCTCCGACCCCACAGAGGCCACCACCGTTGGGGATAAGCTGGGTGAGGAGTCACACACCACCTCTGACCAGTGTGCCAATACATGAATGTTCTTCCCTTTGTGTCGGGCAACCTGGTCTCTATTAAGCTTCCAGGAGTGAGATCTTAGTCATTACTTTTTTCATGTTGCATCCTACTTTCAATTTTTTTTGTTATGATAAAACTGACAAGCTTGTGATCTTAATTAATTGACATGCACTCAATCATTCAAAATAACATACAACTATACTTTTCATGTGAACCTGACAAAGACAAACCCTTCTTGTCCCCAGATATCCCGTCTGCTCCAGGCCGTGTGGTTCCCACCAGGAACACTGATACCTCTGTGGTCGTGTCCTGGGAGGCGTCCCGCGATGCCAAGGAGCTGACTGGATATTACATTGAGGCCAGCATCGTGGGCAGCAATGTTTTCGAGCCCTGTAACAACAAGCCGGTCAAGGGCACCAGGTAAAACCATCCTTCCTCAGTTCTCACTGATGTATTAATAGTCCTGTTAAACAGATACTGCCCCCTCTACGGACAACATGTGTATTACAAGTAGGTACAACTTCTGTTTGTTGTGTGTTTGTATGTATCAGGTTCATCTGCCATGGCCTAATCACAGGAGAGAGCTACGTGTTCAGAGTGAAGGCAGTGAACGCCGCTGGGCTCAGCGAGTGTTCTCAGGAGTCTGAGGCTATTGAGGTGAAGGCTGCTATTGGTGAGTATGAGAGAGGGTGTCAGGATACAAGAGGATAGGATAGAATACTCTTTAGTAGTCATGTTTAGGGCATGTTACATCTGACAAGTAACTTCTTTTGTTTTGATGTTTGAGATTCTTTGTATTGTGGCCTAATGTAGGGAGTCATTTCTGGCAGGATCAGGGATGTTTAGCCCAAATAATTTGTGTGAAAAGCCTGTAACCTGAATTATTTGATAAAAGAACTATGCAGGTTTATTAGCTTATATGTTGTGTATCATTGTTTTCTATTTCTGTCCATCGAGATGTCTTCAGTTCTGTGTACCATCAGCATTTCGACTCCCACGTGTTTTCCCATGGTTCCACTTTTCACCCGTCACGTTCTTCTGCACTGTAGTAACCGTTCAAGCCCCACCCTGTTGAGTCACTCCTCCTATCCCTTCCCCCCAGCACTGCCTGAGGCGGGGTCAGGGTCAGGACTTGTAGACTTCCTCTAAATTGGGTCAGTGCGATCCAACTCAGTGGTTGTTACAAACCAGCCCACCTTGCGTTCCTCTGTCACGTGCACTCCCTCACTCCCCCCCCCCCCCCCTCACCTGACCTGGGCACGAGACATGTTGGCCTCCCCACCTGCTGTCCCCCACCTCCTGTTAAAGGTACCCCCCACCACCACCACCCCCTCCACCACCCTACCAGTACCCCTGTTCTGCATTGTGGGTCTGCCTATAACATCCCTCTCATCTGGGTATACTCTGACCTGACAGTGGTCTTGCTCTGGACATTATTAGCTACTTAGCTTCTCAATGCAGTTAGCCCATCACTATCCCCTTACAAACTAGTAGTATGAAGCACATACATTAGTTTAGTCCTGACAGGAAGAATAGATTATAATTGTTATGTGTAGAGAGGCATAAATTGTGCACTGCACATTAATCTATTCTGGTCAGAGTGATTTGCTGAGAGAGTATATTTAGTGTATTTAATCTGAGTTATGAAATATGTGAACCTAATACATAGTCGTGAGGCTCATTATGGATTAATTAAAACATTAATTAGTTAGAAATGGATTAGAATGCAAAACACATAGTCCACTGTAGGTCAGATTCCCTGAAATATTTGAAAACAAGAAGCATTTCCACTGCTCTAATATCTGTGTCTGCATGTTCTCCTCTGTCCTGCACTCCTGGCTACAGTTGACCCATAATGTCCGTCTGCAATGTAACCAAGCAGGCATTTAGCTGTGAGACATCACTCATTCACTGGCCAGCTTTGTGCTGAGCAGCATGCTCTGTTCTTCCTTATGAAACACACTTAGTAACAATGTTAATGGATTTCAATCCTCACTCTTCACTGCCATTATAAGCAGCATTATTTAGTAAGCTATTCAGGTTTCTCTGAGACCAATTAGTATCCTGCAATATTATACAATAAACGGTTAGTATAACACTCACACAGCATATCTTAGAGACTATGAACTAAAGAAAACTCAATATAATTTTTACATAAGGTATATATATATCTTAATATGTATATTTATAGCAATAAAGCCCAGTCGTATATATATTACTAGTATCTCAGTAATGTGCAATGCCAGAACATTATCCACTTACTGTAGTCCATGTAGTTCATGATGAAATCCACTGGCATCATTACTAAAGTATAGTGTGGCTTTTTCATGAAGGGTTGGCGCAAAGCCTGCACACACATGCTTCCTTTTCACACACACGCTTCTTGCCTCCTCACCCAGATGTCACTTGTTGGTCATCTTGTCTTCATTTTTCACATTCTGTCAGATGAAGACATTGTACTGTATTTGATATGTTGTGCTGTTAACATTTTCTTTCTCTCTCTCTCTCTCTCTCTCTCTCTCTCTCTCTCTCTCTCTCTCTCTCTCTCTCTTTCTCTTTTCTCTTACTCTTTGAGTGTTCTGACTGAGATTTGAGCCATTTGTTTGAGTGAATGTTTTTCTCTCTTTTCCTATGTAAAATGGCCTCTTCTGCTTTTCTCTGCTAACTCCTGTAGGGGGCGGTATTCCATATGGTGTGTTGCCGGAGATGGGGCCGGGGGGTAAAGTGGGCGGACTAACCGAGCACAGGCCACACTGGACGGGCACGCATGCGGCCGTCCAGTCCCCCCCTGACACAATGCTAAAGCTCAACGCTCAGACTGACTATATGCCTGGTGCAGGGGCCAGGGCCGGGGCTGGAGCTGGAGCCTCTGAGCCAATGGCCACAGGCAGTAAAGGCAAGGGGGGCAAGAGGGGCAGTGTGACCTGGGCCCCAGACCTGGTCACAGATTCAGTCAAAGACTCGATCAAACACTTGTTCTCAGTCCCAGATTCAGTCATAGATCCTGGCAAATATATGGTCACGGTCACGGTCAATGAGCCTGTCCCGGCCATGGATGAGGTTAAGGATCAGGCTGTAGTAGCAGCTGAGGTGTCCATGGCAGAGCAAAAATGTAAGTCCTCTGTAGATGCTTCTGCCAAACGGGGGAGAGAGAGGCCCAGCACAGACTCAGCAGGTGAGCACTCAGTCAGGGACAAAAATAAAACGCCTCTTGATCTTCTTCCCTCCCTCAGGAAATGTATTTTATTTTATTTTTTTTAGAACATTTTCCTATCAGAATTTCTTTTTTTTTTCAAACCCTTCTCCTCTGGTATGAATGACAAATTACCAGTTTAATATCCGTATACAGATCACCCTACATTTGAGGTTATACTTTAAATTCACAAGTTATTAGCAAAAAAAAAAACATAGAATATAGATGAAGTGCTCTACTTGTAAGCCTGTTTTAAAAGGTAAGTTACAGTAATACAACAGCTTTCTCAGATTTAACTCCACACAATCACGGCATTCTGCTGGCCACCTCTACCACAGGGCTGTCTCTCACACACATGGGGGGGGGCTTTTGGTTCACAATCTTGCAGTTCAGGCTATGTTTTGGCCACCACAACTAAGGTCGCCTCTTTAGAGACCCACCATCACATTGACAGCTCATAGCACATTAACACACAGAAGCACTGTGAAATAGCTGGAGACAGCCAATTACAGCCTGTCTCTGAAGTGGGTCAGCTAACCACAAGGCATTGACACCTGTGACCCAAGACCTTTTTGGTAGTGTACTACCCTCTTCCCTTAGTCCCTCCCACTCAGAACATTTGCCCAACCACCTCCCCAAACCATGAGACCACCATGTACACGTGACTATATGTGTATGACAGGCCCATTTATCATGTATGTAACAGTATCTACTAAGCTTCAAGCTCTCCTTCTCAGAGACCCCACTGTAGACCAGCCACTGAAGTCATACTGTACAGTATATGTCCTTCTGTGGCAAATCATTCTGTCCAATTCCAATCCTACCCAATCTAGATCCCTTCAATTTGTTTCTACATTATTGTTCTTCTGTGATGACTCAGTAGCTGGTTAAACCACAGCTTTAGGTCAAAGGCAAAAAGTTGAAGGTGCAGATACTGTATGTACAGTACAGGCTTGATAAGTTTTTTACAGCAAATATGGGTTCTCTATACCATTCTCCCCATACACCCTTTGCTATCACTTACAGTACATCATGATCATGGTCATGAATGATTAGCTCCAGCTTTAGAGAGCCTTGTAGATGTGTACAGGAGTGTTTAAGGGAATCAGTACCATGCCCAATGCTTGCTGTAAGAGAAGAATGGACTAGAAGATAGTAATGGGAGACTGAAGCTCACCAGAGAGCATTATGCTAGCTTATGAACCCTCAGTCTCCCAATACTGTATAGTATCTCATAGCTGACATGCTTGATGCTAACTGAGGTCCTCTGCTACCCCAGCGACCCCTGCTCCTCCCTATGGCATCAACGTTCTGGAGTGCGTGCGTGACTCTATGGTGCTGGCCTGGAAGCAGCCTACCTTTATCGGCGGTGCTGACATCACTGGCTACTTTGTGGACTACCGTGAGGTCAAAGGTGGAGTGCCAGGGAAGTGGCACGAGGCCAACATAAAGTCTGTCAGTGACAGAGCCTACAGAGTGAGTCAGCCATTTTGTTTTTTGTAATGATACCTCCTCTTCAAGGGGATTGGTACATCCATTTTTTGACTTTTTATTTAATGATATATTGATTCATTGATTCTTGAAGAATATAACTTCAACTAACTGTCTTTTCTCATCAGAACCCACAATATAAGCTTGTTTTACTCCATGTGTGGTAAACAATGTTACTGTAAAAAAACCACTGTATAGCTTTAAAACATGGTTAAAACTGTTTTTGATCTTATGGATGGTCAGTGTATCCATAGCTCCGTCTATGAATTCAATTAATTGCTTACATTTCTCCAGCCGTTCAGCTGTTTACTCAAAAAAGTGGCGGGGTTTGTCATCCATCTTGTCCATCAGTAGTTTGTGAGAAAAGTAGCAGGTTTCTCATGTCTGTTTCTTTCTCTTCAGGTGTCAGACCTGAAGGAGAAAATGCTGTACCAGTTCCAGGTGCGCGCTGCCAACATGGCAGGTGTGGGCATCCCATCTCTGCCCAGTGAGACGTTGACATGTGAGGAGTGGACCATTGCTGTGCCAGGTGGGTGCTCCCTCTAACATGCAAACACACAGACACACACAAACCTGAGAGCAAGCATGAGAACTGAACTGTTTCAAGTTACAATTAGTAATACATGAGCATACGTAATACATTGGCCAAAACAGTGTCAAAAGAGAAATTGACTAGTTATGTAACCCTATTTAATTGATGGTTTGCATTCATTGGTAGGCTATGATATGTCTGTGCTATTCTGCAGTATTCCTGATCACCTGTTTTCTCTGTATCCAGGACCTCCCCATGATCTGCAGGTGGCAGAGGTGCGCAGCACTTCTCTGGTGTTGCTGTGGAAACCACCTGTGTACCAGGGCCGTGACTTGGTCAATGGATTCTACATTGACATAAAGGAGGCGGAGGCAGAGGAAGAGATGTGGAGGGGTGTCAACGAGAAGGCTACCGACAAGAAGTACATGAAGGTCACAACTCTATTCCCTCAGTTAGTGAAACTCAGTCAATGAGCCCACATTTAACTCATGAGTTAGAATAGAATAATGTGCATACAATTATGACATATACCCTCCTCAAACCTTCACTATATTAATATAAAATATACACCCTCCATTCTTAGCCTTCTCAATGACCAGTTCTTTATTGTTCTGCTTTCGTGTGTGTGAGAGTGACTTTGTATATTATGCATGTGTATCTATTATATCCCTTTTACTTGCATGAACAGATTAAGATTCTGAAGGAGGGGGAGACCTACGTGTTCCGTGTGCGTGCTCAGAATAAGGCCGGCGTGGGAAAGGCCTCCGTGCCCACAGAACCAGTCCTGGCCCAGACCAAACCAGGTAGGAACCCAATACCCTTGAATGATGCTGGAGGGAAAGTTGCAATGTCATACAAAGCCATATTAAAAATAACAGTACTTTTGCATATTTGTGTATTGAGTTTCCACTCATATTTGAGTTTTGTTCTTGTCTCTCCAGGCACTACGGAGATAGTTGTGGATGTTGATGATGATGGGGTGATCTCCATGAACTTTGCATGCTCCAGCCTGACTGCAGAATCCAAATTTGTGTGGTCCAAGAACTATGAGGAGATCACAGACACAACTCGCCTTACTATGGAGACCAAAGGGGGAAAGTGAGTGTGTGTTTTTGTGAGTTTGAAAGAAGTTGTGGTTCATTGAAGTTTGATTTCTTGTTTGGAGGTAGCCTATAGTCTTCAACAGTACATTGAATGTACTTTTGCCATTGTCTATCCCCTCAGGTCAAAAGCCATCTTCAACACTCCCTCTGAGGATGACCTGGGAATTTACTCTTGTGCTGTCACCCACACTGATGGAGCTTCCTCCAGCTACACCCTCTCAGAGGAGGGTGAGTGTCCCTGTGTGTCTGCAGCACTTACCTACTGTCACCTTGTGGTCAATATAGTAGTCTACTTGGAAGACTGGGAGAGTCAAAGAAAGCTCCATAGCGCCTGGCGTTATATCTTTGTATATATTATATATTTGGGGCATTTTTATGTATTTCTGTATATTTTAATGTATTTTACTGTATTTATATCTGATGTTTTTGCTCATCTCATTAATATTTGTATATATCTGTTTATTTACAGAGCTGAAAAAACTGCTGGAGATCAGCCATGACCACAAATTCCCCAGTGAGTAACTTATTTTTACCCGTCATTACCCCCTCTTAATGTTCATGCTGTCTGAGTATGAGATCGATTGACTTGTTCTTCACCGCCCCTGCTCTTACAACCTAACTCCATCTACTTCTCTATCCATCATTGCCCCTTTATAATGATACCTCTCTCTGAGAATCATTAGGACTAACTTGTTCATCACTGTATGTACTGTATCTGTTCTCACTCTCTTGCTCTTTATCTTCTCTCTCTCTCAAGTTATTCCCCTGAAGACAGAGCTGGCTGTAGAGCTGCAGGAGAAAGGCAGGGTTCGCTTCTGGCTGCAGGCAGAGAAGATCTCAGCCAACGGAAAAGTGGAATATGTGTTCAATGATAATGTTGTCTCCCAGGGAGAGGTGAGTAAACACTGAGGGGCACACTGTTGAGAATGAGCAGCTGTGAGACTGAAATAAAGAAATGTGCTGAGCTCCATACTCAGAGGGATACAGTATATGCAGGTTTCCACCTGTTTCTTTTAGTAGGGGATAAAACACTAAGGGGATAAAACACAGACTCAAAGCTTAGTCTGTGGTCATGTACTTCATTACCTCTACTTTACATTGTATGTTTTATGTGAAGTCTCAGTAAATCTTTCCCAATGTAGTTGTGTTATTTGTCACCTGACACTGTAACTGATGTCATTGAGGTAAATTAAACAAGACTAAAAGTATCTGTGACTGTTAACTTCCAGAAATACAAGATGAACTTTGACAAGAACACAGGTGTGATAGAGATGATCATGGAGTCTCTGACTGTGGCGGATGAGGGCACCTTCACCTTCCAGCTGCAGGACGGCAAGGCCACCAACCAGTCCAGCCTGGTGCTGATCGGAGATGGTAGGATACACTCAGCATATCACAATCTCTTCCTCTTTCCCTCCTAACTTCCACCTCCTCTTACGATTGTAAAATGATTTGTCTGCTCCTCTCCTCACAGTATGGTGCAGATGTTAACATGATCCACTAGGGGGCTGCAAAAGCTCACTACTGAGTATTGACCATGAGCTGTTTATAAGTAATATTATATCTTATCTTAAAATAATCTGCTTTAATTATGTTAATATGTCAATCAATGTACAAAACACACATAATGAACATGATGAGAGGTGGTTAATTATACTATAGATCAAAAATGTGTTGCAATCATGTCTTTTCTCCAGTGTTCAAGGAGCTGCAGAAGCAATCTGAGTTCCAGAGGAAAGAATGGCACAGAAAGCAAGGTGAGTCTTCCTTTTATAAGGAATACGTTTTAGAACTAGACATTGGAGGATGCTTGCATTTGCTGGATATAGTGGTCGCATATCATAATAACGTGATTGCAAATTGAACATGTAAAGCATTGTGTAATCACCTGCTGCCATGTATTTTCTTATGTAGGTCCTCATTTTGTGGAGTACATGAGTTATGAAGTGACCCCAGAGTGCTGTGTTGTCCTGAAATGCAAGGTGAGACTGAGGAACAGGGCCAGGAACAGGCCCATGGGCAGTGGAACCTGACATGAAGAAGCGTTCCTTGAACTCCCTTGGGCACCCGAACAACGAAACCACCTCTCTTTTTGTCATCCAATCACAGGTTGGGAACATTAAGAAGGAGACTGTTGCAGTGTGGTACAAGGATGGGCGTGAGATCAAGGCGGACGAGCATCTCACCTTTACAGAAGGGGTGCTGAAACTGGAGATTGCTCAGGTGAGAAAGGAGGGAAACCCTATGGTTGTTTATTACACATTACTGGAAATATTGTATAATATTGTCATCATATATGTGTTATTCATTTGCATATATATGTGTGTTTACTGTGTCATTATCACACACCTCTCTCTATGTTCATATATCATAAATATATGCGTTCTTCACACAACATGGGCATCCCTCTGTCACCTTGTATCTTCTGGCTACAAGATGTGTTGTTGGAGTAAGTTGGGTTTAAGGTGTTCTTAAGGTGGTCTCCAAGGTGACCATGTGCACAGTTCACGCATCATCCAACATGACCGAGTCAATCTTAAATGTATCTTGTGTGAATGCTGCCATACAGTTAGTTTCCTATGGTTTACAGTAGCTTATCAACATTTGACTGATCTTGCAAGTAAACTTTATTTCACTCTACTACAGCATTTAACACCACCTTATTTGATCTTAATTCACAATTTACTCAATTTATTACCTCACATCTAATTAAATACTATCCTCAATATTTCTTCCACTAACATCTCTGTCTTACATTTTATGCAGTATCTGTAGTCTGTGTCTATTTTAATCCTGTCTAACATTGTGAATTTCACCTTTTCATACTATATTTGTCTTCTTCATAGTCCCTCTCTTAATGCCATGTTCAAACCTCATCTTCATCCCAGTGTGCTGTCTCACACGCGTGTCAAAGTGGCATAGTGTACACACGTGTTACTGTACATGTGTACCTCAGTTAGCAGTGTATAGTGTAAACGTTTCACATGTGTCCCGTTACAGCGTGATGCACCTGCGGCCTCTGGCACAGCCGTAGCAGACGATGTGGCTATCTGGAGAAGACTCAAAGTTGGGATCTGTTATCTGTTGTCACCATAAGTGATGCAGCGATTTTTTTTAAATTGTTTGAGAATGCGTTCTTGCTTTTGCGTCTTAATCATGTGTCCTGCAGCACCTATAGCAGGGGAGAAAAGCTTGGCTTTTCCGTTGAATATTAGTTAAACCTTACTTTTTCAAAATGGTGCCGATGTTGGTATGGGCTCTGGGTATGTTCTAATTCCTTGAAACATTGGCCTCTCTTTTAGATCTCCAAGAAGGATGCAGGTGTCTATGAGATTGTTCTGAAGGATGACAGAGGGAAGGACACATCCACATTGAATTTGACAGACCAAGGTAACTCAGACCCATATATTGTGTACTACTGCACTCTGACATCACACTTGCTAAAATTAGACTGACAATGATACAATGACCCATTTCTGTTTTCCAGGTTTCAAGGACTTGATGAATCAAGTGTTTAGTGTTATCGGTAAGAATGTCTCTCTTAGTGTTGTTGCAGTCCAACCATGATCTTTTGTTTTCCTCTGTATTTTCCATTGTATTCAATCTCAATACGGTATATCCTCTGTGTTTTTCCTAGCCAACTCCTCCACTGCACTGAAGATCCAGAGCACAGAGGAGGGAATCAGACTCTACTCCTTTGTCAGCTTCTACAATGATGAGCTCCATGTCACCTGGCACCACAAGTGTGTAGTCTACTTACCTCGCTGTGTGTGTGTGAGTGTGAGTGTGAGTGTGTGTGTGTGTGTGTGTGTGTGTGTGTGTGTGTGTGCATGCGTGTGTGTGTGTGTGTGTGTATGTGTTTGTGCATGGGTGTGTGCGTATGTGTGTGTGAGTGTCTCACTTACTATTAGGTGTGTGTCATCTATGAAATGATAATGTGTACATGTCAGTGAGCTATATTTCTCTGTGGTAGGGATGCAGCGATAGCCTTCACAGACCGTATTAAGAGTGGTGTGGTGGGAGAGCAGCTGTGGCTGCAGATCACAGAGCCCACAGAGAAGGACAAGGGCAAATATGCCATTGAGTTCTTTGATGGGAAGGGCGGCCTGCAGAGGACTGTGGAGTTGGCTGGCCAGGGTGAGATTATCTACATGTGTAAATAAACTCCCACTTTTCTACCTACTGTATGCTTTGATGCTAACTCCCTCTTTTGTGTTGCAGCATTTGAAGACGCTTATGCAGAATTCCAGAGACTCAAGTAAGTTGCTCAGAAAGTTTTACACTCAATGTACAAACATTATATGCTCATATTTTCCCTATTGCGCCAGCTTTTCGAACACCTTGCCAAGCCACATTCATTGCAGATGTATGTATGTGTTTTACATATAAACAAAAGAAAAACCTGTACTTGCTAGAATTACTGTGATTATTTTAATTCATACTTGCTGCAGCAGTTTTAGCGTTCGCCTTCTTCAGCGTTAATGTGTTCTACATGTACAGTACCAGTCAAAAGTTTGGACACACCTTCTCATTCAATGGTTTTTCTTTATTTTTTTTATTATTTTCTACATTGTAGATTAATATTGAAGACATCAAAACTATGAAGGAACACATATGGAATTATGTAGTAAACAAAAAAGTGTTAAACAAACCAGAATATGTTTTATATTTTAGATTCTTCAAAGTAGCCACCTTTTGCTTTGATGACAGCTTTGCACACTCTTGGCAAGGTGTGTCCAAACTTTTGACTGGTACTGTACATCTGTAGTGTTATTGCTTATTTTTGTTATTGCTATTTTCTCTATGCATGTACAGTATAGCAGTCTCTGACAGCCTCCCTGGCTTTGACTTGGGGTAAAGGGAAGTAGAAAAGACTTAACTGTGTTAAGTGACATGTTTCCTGGTTCTAAACACATTGTGTTTACTTGCTTTTATTAACTATGTTGTTCTATATGTTCGTTTTTTCCTTGCTGTCAGAGCGGCCGCCATTGCAGAGAGAAGTAAGTAAGACTACGGTTGAAGTATAATACTGTATGGCCAGCTTCAGACACCTCACACACATTTGGACGACCCCAATCATAAATATAAAAAAAAACATTAAAAAAACAAAACATAAATAACATAATATGCCTACAGTCTTGAGCATTGTTAAGATAGTTTTTTGGTAGTCTATTTATCAATAGTTCTAAAAGGTGTACTATTTTACTGTGAGCATGAAATGTCCAAAGATTCCAAAAGAAATCCAAGAGTGGTTTAGTATATCATCATTCAGAATTACATTTCTTAAAGGTTAGGGTTTAACATTAACACAACATCAACATCAACGATAGGTCCAATCATCCTTCACTGTAAGCCTATAGTAGTTAGCCTCACCTCAGTTTTTGAAGCCTGTTGACATTAGATCAGAATGATGGGATGCTCTTTGTACAATATTGTAGTACAGTAGGTGCTGATTTGTGTCAACCCCTTTTGCTGGGACTGTTCAGTGCACTAATTTCCTGTTTGTTGTTTTCCAGACCGTGCTCGTGTGGCAGGAGGCCTTCCTGATGTTGTCACCATACAGGAGGGCAAGGTAACCTGCCTCTGTTATGTGTCAATGTCTGTCTGTCTGTCTGTCTGACTGACTATTGTCAAATCCTGGCCTGGGCCTCAGACTATGCAGGTGTGACACTGAATAACACTATGTGTGTATGTGTGTGCGTGTGTGTGTGTGCGCGCGCACATGTGTGTGTGTGTGTGTGTGTGTGTGTGTGTATGTGTGTGTGTATGTGTGTGTGTGTGTGTGTGTATGGTGTGTGTGCATGTGATTCTGTCCGTCTCTCCTCCCAGGCCCTGAACCTGACCTGTAACATTTCGGGCGACCCTGTGCCAGAGGTCACCTGGCTGAAAAACGAGAGGGAGATGGTGTCAGACGACCACTATATCCTGAAGTTCGAGTCTGGCAAGTTTGCCAGCTTCACCATCACCACTGTGAACACGGCAGACTCGGGCAAGTACAGCATCCTGGTGAAGAACAAGTACGGCACAGAGAGCGCAGACTTCACCGTAAGTGTCTTCATATCCGACGAGGCAGGCGGCAAGAGAAAATAAGAGAGACCCCAATCGTAAATATGTATAAAAAAAACATAGAAAAAATAAGAAAGACAGAAATAACATATGCCTACAGTCTTGAGCATTTGTTGAGATGGTTTCTTGGTAGTCTATTTATCTATAGTTCTAAACGGTGTACTATTTTACTGTGAGCATGAAACGTCCAAAGGTTCAGAAAGAAATCCAAGAGTGGTTTAGCATTTCATTATTCAGAATTACATTTCTTAAAACCAAACATTAACACAACATCAACATTAACTATAGGTTGATCATCCTTCATTGTAAGCCTGTGGTTGTTACACATTCATAGCCTCACCTCCCAAATATTACGATTATGTTTCTATCATTTCATTTGTTTGTGTTAAGTATGGAAAAGCCATGTCGAGAAAGATATTTGTGTCAATTTTAATGAATTAACTGCAACAGACTGTAAATGAACGAACTGTAACTGCAAGTTTGACCACTCAATAGATCTATTTAATGAAAGAATACTCCTAAAGTAATTTGAGGTGTTGTCTCGAAATAAAGACAAGCCTGGTAAAGGCAAGGCAGAGAATAGGTGCTCTACAAGTGTGGACTAAGGAACAGTTTACTGTAATGGAGAATTTGAATAGATTCTGTGTTTTATGTTTGTTCCATTTCATTCACAATCACTGTGTTTTGTGATTATGATGTCAACTCCACTGTCATTTAGTCAGGATTATGATGTCACACCACATGACTATGTAGTGATTATGATGTCACATCAACTGTCACTTTGTATTGATTATGATGTCACCTCCACTTGTCATTCAGTAGTGATTATGATGTCATCTCCACTGTCACTATGTAGTGATTATGATGTCACTCCCTCTGTCCCTGAGTAGTTATTGCTTCACTTCCTCTGTCACTTAGGTATGATTATTACATCACTTCCTCTGTCCCCTGTCACGTGACAAGGACTAATAAAAAGGAGCATGTATTCCCTCATCTCCTCTCCTGTGTGGTTTCACTTGTGTCTTGTTCCCTGTATGACATCACAAACTCCTCACTCTTCACTCCCCCTTCACTCTTCACTCTTTGGTCTCCTGTTCACCATTCACGCCTGGTCACATGTCTGATTCTGTCTGCAGGCCCTCATGTCTTTGAAGGCCATGAGGGTTTCTATGTAACAGCATGAAGACATCCCTTCTGTCTGAACCAGACCTGGGTCAAAATAGTGTCTGTTTTCTTACAATGATGTTGATGGGCTTGATTTACAGTAGCTTGCCCGACAACCTTGACCCAGGTCTGGTCTGAACACACATGCAACCCATGTCTTGAACTCCCTCTTTGTCTCTCAACACATTCAACCAACTGCACCTATAGTACAGTATATGTCCACAAAAACCTCCTCACCTTCCTCTGCAGTACATGTGTGTGAAAGGTAAGCACAAAACCTAATCCTCAGTGTAAACCTATGCACCAATACATGTTCTCATCAAGAATTTACCACCAGTTTCACTCTGCTATTGTAGACAGTAATGTGTCATAAAGTAACAGTGTCCCAAACTTGGGAAGCTGACTGGAGCAATCACCATATACACGCATGACCTTTGTTTATGTATAGACAGGAAGTTGGAGAAAATCTTAGTCACACCATTATGAAAGGGAGACCGTGCCCGGGTGTGGGTGTGTGCATATGTGAATCAGAACTCCCATTTAGATTCATTGACCGGAAAAGATAGATGGTAGTAGACTCAGAGAATGTGATTATAATGACATTAAAACAAACAAACGGTTAAGCCACTGAACATAATGAAAGCAGCCTATCACATACCTCTAACATGTGGAGAGGCCAGGATGAGGGGAACTTCACAGAGCAAGCTAGCATATGAACAATCTGACGGGTTCTAAAGAGTACCAGGCTCCAGTCACTGCAGTGAGTGATGTGTGCTCTTCTGCATTAAGCTGTTGTATATGTATGTATAAAGAGCTGCTCTTCTGCATTAAGCTCTTGTACATGTATGTATAAACAGCTGCTCTCTGCTTTCAGACTCAGTAAACATCAGAGCCCGGGTGCTTCCTCCAGACAGACATCACATGTGTCTGAGAGTCAGACAACATTAGAGTTGAGGTTGTTTTGCCACCCCTCATAAGATTCTTATGTAACATTTGATTTGTATAAATCACATTAGGAAATATTACAAAGATCACTCAAGTCTATTAAGTGATTCCAAAAGCCACTTTCAAGTACAGTTCATTTGCAAACATGACATGCTGAAATACAATACTTGAGCAATCTATTATATCTTTGGGTAAGTAGACCTACATTACTTTGATTCACAGAGAGAATAGTAGCTATTTTTAAATTAGAAATGTTGTGTGTTTGTTTGAATGCAATCTGTGTCTAACCACAAATCTTCTCTGTTTGCCAGCTGCATACAACGGAGAGCTCAGGTGACTTGGGAGGGACTTCATATTTGACTGATTCCGATGGGAACGTACACTTTGGGCCTACCACGCCACAGGAGAAAAAGAAGACAACAGTCACTGGAAAGAAGATGCAGAAGAGAAAGGGTGAGAAGACAGATCTCCACAGCAGCACCACAGTGTGCCTCCACAATGGTGCATTTATATAGCAAAAATCACCATCTTGTTCATTATACAGTATTCAAAGAAGCACAGTCAAACATGCTAAGAGTTAATTCCTTATCGCAACAAAACATGTTTTAAATTGAGGTTGAGTCAGGTGATGATCAAAAATAATATTTCAAACATTTTAATCATTATGTTTCCTCAGACTCAGTAATGCTGACTCTACCTCCCATGGAAAAAGAGAAGGACAAAACGGAGAAGAAGGCTGAGGAGAAAATTGAGAAGAAGGAGGGGAAGAAGGTGGAGAAGTTGGAGAAGAAGGTGGAAGTCAAAGCTGATGCGGCACCCAAAAGCACAGAGAAGGCTGGCGAACAGGAGACCGCTCAGCAACTCACAGCCTCATTGGAGGAGGTCACACCAGATGAGATCTCCACATCTGAGACACTGGCAGATAAACCACAGACTAACAAGGACACTAATGACAAGGAGGTCTAAGAAAAGGAGTAACAATCAGCTAGCTGATTACATTAGTGTGATAGTTCTGTTAGAGTTTGATGTGGGATTATGTTTTGACTGATGAGTGACCTTGAGCATCACTGAGACCACAAGAATAGGTTTCTTTCACCAAATATTGCAGTTCTCATCTCTCTTTTAAACAGGAATGCTTACAGCAAGGGGATGATATTTTGTATGCTAAAACATGTGTAGTCATACAGCACAGAAAGACAAGGAATATTCACTTAGAAGAAGGGTGTTTAAACAATCTAGAATTTAAACTTGTCTCTTCGGTCATGCCAACTTACTCCTAATACATATTTAGCCTAAGGTTGTTTTGTTGCCTTTATTGTTTTGTTTTTTGGCTCTAAAACTGTGCATTTTGTATTAGTGTGCATTTTGTTTTATCTTTGCTTGAATAAAGTGCATTAAATATACCACCTGAGACTGGGAGAGACATGTTCAGCAACCAGTTATATATCAGGGACAAATGGACAGACTTTGAAACAACATAGATAGGTCACATTAACAAGGCCTTAGTATAGGGGTTAGTATAGAATACATATGCGAAATTCTTGGAGTGAAACAGAGCGAAATAAAATCACAGCAAGGTCAAATAATAACACACGTCACTCAGTTTAAAAAACAGGTCACTCAAGCATAACGGAACAGATCAAGATATGCAAAATTTGGACAGTTTGAGAATCATTCCCTATGTTACTGGTGGGTGTATACAGTATATTTGAATTGTATTCCATTATCCCTTACTTATTACTGCCACTAGGGTTAGGTAAGTGCATTCATTTGTCTATAGACATATGCAAAGGACAATGACAATCAGTTGAGGAAATTACGCATATGGGTCACTTCGTTTGACTGCTGTAGGCTAATTGTTTTAATTGCGCCCTAATTAGTTTTGCTCAACAACATTCACTCAAATGATTCAAGTTTGAAATTGAAATAGTTCTGTGGGATGTATTGCAAATATTAACATTTACATAAAGACTTAGTGTGGCAGTTTCCACAGTTTTACAAGCTACATTTAAATTGTTACCAGTGTCGCTAGATTGTTACATTGTACAGTAATAATCACGTGAAAGAGCTATAGGGTCACATGGTAAGATCACAGCGCCGCGAGACGATCCTCCAACTACAAGCCGCTGAGACTGAGCTGTGAATGCTTAGAGCCCTTGCGTCCGTCAGAAATAACTGATACCGGCAGGCGAATGAGTGTCTGTACAAGGTATGTATTTACGTACTTGTCTTGGCTGAAATTAAGCTGACATTCTCTGTGAGACAGTGGTGTTTAATTGAGTTCATGGTGGAAATGACACAATTATAGTATTTAAGAGCTAGTTGATAAGAGCGTATTTTGGCTCGAGTATCCTACCAGCATCAGTCGTTTATCCCTCAGCAGGCTTTGAACCCCGGAGTATCTGTACCCTGGTTTATTGATTAAATAGCTTTTTTTTTTTAAATCTGTTTTGTGTGATACAAGCGCATTGCATACAGAAGGCGTGATAACCATGAATACCAATAGTGACAGGTGTGTAATAACAGCATAATTATCACTAGAGTACATCCCACTACAGTTATACTGTAATTAGGATGATTCATAAAATGTAAAAAGGTTTACACGTTTCTGTTAATGAAAAACGAAACTTCATGTTTTTCATGTTTTTCTGATGATGACCATTTCATTATCAGGTCATTATTAATTTCAATCAAAGTCGCCCATCATAAGGAAGCTTTTTAGGTCATTGGATTTCTCTTCCTATTCCACTGGTCAGGACTAAGGCACGATCTCATATGGCACGTTGGCCTCAAGAGTACCCTGCAACACGAGGGAAGACAGATTTGTTCTGTAATCTTGTAAACAAGATTAACACTTTCCAAGGTGCTCTCTAACCATCCTGCAGGGAGTCAGGCATGATAACAAGTCGACTGCTCTGTTGATGATACAAAACTAACATTTCTACATCCCAAATACAGTGTTTGGCTATAACATGATACCGATATGTATCATGTCAGACAAGAGGGATAGTCATCATTATACCTTCATGACAATCAGAGACCAAGGTACAGTAGTGTGTTTTGGAGGGGGCATGTTTATTGTTGTTAGTAGTGTACATATGTATAATCAGCTGTGAAGTCAGCATTTTCTGATTCATTAGTAGCCTAAATAAAGATTAATGAACAGCGCCATGAATCTATACTCTGTAACTCTTTACCTAATGCCATTGCCAACAATAAGATACGTTCCTCCACATATATTCAAAATGAAAATGAAACAGCAATCTGGCCTAATTGTGCATTCTAAGGGTTAAACAAGGTGGTTTCCTTTTATTGGTGTATTTGATGTTTATCTAGGACTGAAACTCTTAAATTGCCCACTCACTTAAATTGCCCACACGTGAATGGCCAGTCACATGTGCAACCTATTCTGCACCATAAGATTGAAATCATAAATCAAGTTCAAGTTTGTCCAGGCTACAAGCATGCAGCACATTGTTGGTAAAAGTCACTTTCTGTGTACCTAAACCTTTATCTAAGCAGTGTGCATTTCAAGTCTATATCAGGCTTTTGCCAGTCTAAGTGTGTATTTAGCAAACAGCTCCTTGAGCCAGACTTAACGGATGTGCAGTCAGCTGAATCTTCTCACTGAGAGTGTTCTTCCCCCCAGGCCTCTCATGGCTGATGAGGTGTGTCATCTGACAGGACTTAGGATACTTCTGCTTTGTCCATAAAAAGAGTTTGTGACTGTTTGATTGACATTAGTCATAAAGAACCTACAGTAGCTCCAGATTTGTTATAATGATTACAGTGTGAGACTTCTGACATTATAAAAGAACAATGATTGCACCTCTTCAGAGTTATGTACAAAATTGCATCCAATGAAATGTAATGTTAAAGTCACTCATACTGTCTGTTGCATATTTGTTCTGTTTTTACTTATCAAGACCTAATGCAGGACTCAACAATTTCCTCAAAGACTTAAATTCATAGCTCATCTGTGTTGATGTCTCTTATGAGGCCGCTCATACCTTTACATTTGGCTCACCAGTGGCTGCTAGTCAGAAAAGTTTCCTCAGCAACATACAGTTGGAGGTGGCGACCAGGACTGGGAGCTCTGAATGGCATGGGGGTTATGTTATGTAAGCGTTTTAAGGCTCAGATCTGGGGTGATTTTCCCTCATAGTATTTATTTGTGTTCGCTTAGAGGGGGGGTAAAGGCCACAGGAGCTGTGGTGCATGGCACAGGCTGGCTGGAGGGTGGCAGAGGAGGAGAGAGGGACAGAGCAGCAGCAGGGCTCAGAGTGCAATCCTAATCAGGCCGGGGTCCCAGGATGAGATGGACCTCTCAGTGAGGTGCCGTGGTCCCAGAGGTACAGTGGAAGATCAGCAGTTGCACCTCAAGTCCTCCTGGACTCTGGTGAGTTGGGATTCAGGTCTCCCTCAACAGGCTGTGTGTACTGTTTGCACTGTACTGTAACCAACGAGTCATATTTGCAGTGTTTCTTTTTATTTGTGAGCTGTTCATATATTCTCTATAAGAATCTTATTTGTTTGTATCGGACTGGCTTTTGCAACATCAGGGTTGTCATGGTTTGATGTATGCTTTAAAAGCCATGCTGTTGCTTTGCTCAGAATAGTTGTCTAACAAATGGACACTTTTCTCCCCAATTGAAATTAGATTCTCTCTCTGAGATTTAGTTGGGGTTCAAAGTCCAGTGAACTGGTATGTAGCTCAAAAGTTCAGAAGAAGCAGTCCTAGCCACCATAAGATGCTTAAACAATCTTATTGTAGAGTTTATGAAGGAGTTTATGCAAAATACATTCTGCTGCATTCAATGTCCTACGTTTGATGTATAGAAAAGAGGGCAGTTGAAGCACATTTTCCAATGAAATAAACAAATAATTTCTAAATGCTTTTGAGCTATACCATGGCAATCACTCTTCAGTTAGTGTGTGTGTGTGTGTGTGTGTGTGTGTGTGTGTGTGTGTGTGTGTGTGTGTGTGTGTGTGTGTGTGTATAGGAGTGTGAGTGTGTTTGTGTGTCTGCCTGCATGCGTGCATGCACGTGTGTCTACCCTCATAATAGGCCTTCATCATACTTGATGTGGCACCATTTCATTGTGTTCTCCATCCATTTGTTTCAACAACATCAGTCCACTCTGCGACAATGAAACAACATGAATGGCCCAAAAGCATCAAGATCAGCAAAATCCACCCAAACAATGGAGCTTTTTAAGTGGCACTGTTCCTGTTGGCTGTTTTTATTAGTGAACTCAATGGTAGGATGGGTCTGTTTATAACTGACCTCCCTGCTGCAGCAGTAAGCTGTGCCCGGCAGCCACGAGGGTGCTGCTAAGCCCTTTGTCCCCAAACTGTACGGGGCAGCAGATAGAACTAAATATTTGCTGAGGCTGTTGTTACCAACAACAAAAGTGCCATCAGTTAATTACAGAGCTACAGTACAGATGGCAAATTGTGCAAGGGATCGCCATAAAACTTTTTGACTCAATCCTGAGGATTTTTCTCTACACAAAAATAGAACAATTGTACACATTTTTTCCATGCCAGTCAGCTTTCTCATCAACACCAATACTGTAAACTAAGCTTTGAAAACAACCATGTGATGATACATTTGACCTGTGCACCATGTTTATGGAAGGGTAATAATACTAGAGCGTGTATGAGTAATACAATCTTAAACTACAGTAGATATATGTATTATCAGCTATTGGCAGGAAATCCCTATCAGCCACCCTATGCTTATTGCTCTGTCAGTGCTCTCTTTCTTGAATGTAAATTCATGAACTCATTTTAACCTAACAATCTGAGTCAGACACGTCTGACCACAGCCACGGAAAGTAGCAGGCTGTTACCTCAGTGGGTCATCACCAGCTCTTATTGCATGCTGTTGAAGTTTTAAACATGGCTTTGTTGCTGTGTTTGATTTAGCCACACAGAGTCAGCATGAGGAGGAGTTTTTCAGTGTTGTCAGATGTTGATGGTCATACTAAACAGGATGTCCATATTTAGACACGAGACAGATGAGGCAGCTCTTGTTTAGTCTTGTTTACTCTAAAGGGCTTTGTAATAGGAAGCCTAGCCAGCAAAGAGTGTGTGACAAAGACAGGGCATAGAGTATATTAGGCCTCATATTTGTTTAATGAAGTGACAGAACAAGGCCCTTATCTCTTTATCTCTGTCTCAGTGCAGATATACTTGATTCTCTTCATTGTGCTGACTGAGAAACATTTCCCACTCACATGTTTATGTGCATCTTGAACCTCAGTCATTTCTAGATCTGTATTTGGCTCTGTTTCCACTGGCAGATCTGAGGTTCAAAGGTAATTACTGTTGAATTAGTTACCATCATGGTACTATACATGCAAATCCTGCTGTGAATCTAAAATATTGTTGCTCTACACATTCAGAGGTTCTCCTCCAAACATGGTTCAAGTGATTTTGTTGGGTGCACTATACGCCAGCTCCAACACTCCCTCTCTGAATATACTAGTTTTTCTCTCTGAATCTGCTCTTAAGTTTTCAGTGTTATCTACTGTAGTTGTAAGTGTGGGAGGACCCTATCCCCTCCCTCCCTCTGACTGTATCTAGTGTTCTCTCCCTCTCTCCTATGTGTTTGTGGTTTCTGACTGTTAGTATGCTACTGTGAGTGAGTCATTTCTGTATTTCCTGTATCTCATAGTTCTAGCCCTAGGCTGGTTGTATAAGATGACTCTTCTTTGTTTCCTGACCCTGTATCTACTAGGGATAGGTGACAGAGATGTTTATCTTTTCCATTTCTTGTTTGGGCTGACATTTGACCTTTGACCCATTAGCTGATAGCTTTCAGTTTAAGAGCTGTCCTTCCATCCCTTTGATCAGGGTTAGACCGCCATTTTGTTTACTCCAGTGTCCTACAGTAACTGTAAATCATCTAACCTTCACTGGTAGTAAACAGCCATGTATCAGTTATACCAAATTGGAAGCAATATAGTCAGTCTCTTTGAGTCCCCTTTAGATCTATGGATGTGGGCTAAGCATACATTCACTACCAACGTACCTCCTTGGTGTGACCCAAATCCCATGAAATACATTCTAAGTAGGCTAGTGAGCTTTGAGAAAAAAGACATGTTGTCTTTTAGCCTCTAATGCCCACAGTAACAGCCTTCTTTTATCTTTATGTGAGGATTTAGGCCTACTTGTTTCTGTGGTACATTACACAAACACTCCCTCATGCTGGGTTTTGTTTACCTCTATATTTGATTGGGTTAATGAGAACTGTAGTGGACTTATTGTCTAGTCAGAAGACTCAGGCTAGCTAGCTGAAACACTGTAGGCCTATGTCTGAGTACAAAGACAACCGCATACAGCATTTGGATACTGGTCCTATGGAGGGACTTCTTTCACATCCCCCATCCCCCCCTCGCCCACAGGAAAGCATGGGTGGTTGGGTGACACCGTACACCTGAATTAAAGATGAGAGATCAGCTTCACAGACAAGCACAGACATAGCCCAGCAGCACTGTAGGAAAATCAGTCTCCTCTCCATTAGGGATGGGCATTTTAATTTCTTTTGACTGTTCGAGTACTCGCATTATATAATAATACAAATAAAAGAAACACTGGAACTTTAACACTTGCGCTT
Organism: Argentina silus; assembly: GCF_951799395.1. Taxonomy (NCBI): domain Eukaryota; kingdom Metazoa; phylum Chordata; class Actinopteri; order Argentiniformes; family Argentinidae; genus Argentina; species Argentina silus. The sequence goes on along the minus strand of NC_139655.1, from coordinate 22,211,318 downwards.
AGCGGGAAGCACAGTGTGTATCGAGAACATTTATCCAGAGAACTAATTTGCTTTATTTGTGGCCTAATAGAAGCTACTGAAGCTGCTAAACCGAATCAGAACCGACATAATTTAAATTTAGTGAGTCTACTTAGTCAGTCAGAAGCACAACCAACTTTGGAACAACGTCTGACTCCGTCAGGAGGCGGGAGCAGCAAAGATGTGTGATCTGTATGTGTGTGTAGGTGCCCGAGAGCATGCCAATGAGAGCATGCCAATGAGAGCATGCCAATGAGAGCATGCCAATGGCTCTGTCATTTCTTACCATCAAAGCACTCAGTATGGCCCGAATGTACATGGCAGTTACAGCATTATGTATTGGAATCAATGAATACAAACTGGTAGCCTATTGCATTTAGTGACAACATTATTACTTGCCGTTAGTCCATTATTCTCTCTGCAATTAGTTTTTTTGACCGGGTTAGGTATTACAGCTTTTTAGGGAACGAACGCATCCTCAAGTACTCATGCCTATCTCTACTCTCCATGGAGACAGCTAGTGACTAATGGGGTCCTAGCAGGGACACAGCCGGGGCTGGGCTCCAAACACGCTGGCTGGTGTGACTGGGATCTGCATGAAGCTCTGCCATGGAGAATCTCAGCCTGATTAGTCTTGTGATGCCTTTCAGCCAGGGAGTCTTTTTAGGAAAATGGGACAGAGCCACTGCGTTTAGGGTGCTGTGCGTTGCTGTGGTACAGTCTTCAGAACAACAGGAACACTTGGGTCCTAAGTGTCCTAATAACAGCGACGTCACAGAATACTCTAGCTACTGCTAAGGGATATATTCTACTTCATTAGATATCCTTTACACAACTTTTTGTTTATCATTTGCTGCTCTTAGAGGTGAATATGTTTGGTGCAGATTTAGTTAAGCCTGTTAAGCCTTAATAATCTGAAACATTCATGTCTAGGTTGTGTACAGTCTTTTACTCTATTCGTGGGGAGATGGATACACTGTAACATTGTGTTTTGGTCATGCCTACAGGTGGACACTATGAACTACGTAGGCCAGCTGGCAGGCCAGGTGCTTGTGACGGTGAAGGAGCTGTACAAGGGCATCAACCAGGCCACGCTCTCGGGCTGCATCGATGTGGTGGTGGTCCAACAACCAGATGGAACCTTCCAGTGCTCCCCATTCCATGTGCGCTTTGGAAAACTGGGTGTGCTGCGCTCCAAGGAGAAAGTGGTGAGTAGGTGGGGATGGGGGTGGGGGGATGGCGGTGGGGGGGTGGGGGGTACTTATAGTGGAAAGCTGGATGAAGGTTCTAAAGATAAGTTATGCATAAAAGTCGCTTTTGTTCAAATCCTCAATGGCGTTATTGCAGGGTTTCATGTCTTTGAACCTCTCTCCCAAACCTATTACTGACTCGTTTCATGTTGGCTTATGTAGGTGTCGCTGACACAGATACAGGTAATGAGAAATCCTCTTGAGGGGAAAGTGAAGGTCTGGGGTGAGGGTGGGTGGGGGAGGGTGGGGGGGGACATGCTGCTCGGTCACTATGGCAACAGATTTATATGTTGGCCTTGATACTATGAGCAGTATACACTCACCAAACACTTTATTAGGAACACTATACTAATACTGGGTAGGGCCTCCCTTTGCTCTCAAAACAACCTCAATTCTCAATTCAATCCAAAGATGTTGGAAACATTCCTTTAAGATTCTGGTCCATGATGACCTGATTGCATCACGCAATTCCTACAGATTTTTTTCAGGTGCACTTTCAAGCTGTGAATCTAATATATGCCGTTTAGCTGAATCTCTCGTTCTACCACATCCCAAAGGTGTTCTATTGGATTCAGATCTGGTTACTGGGAAGGCCACTGAAGAACACTGAACTCATTGTCATGTTCATGAAACCAGCTTCAGATGACTTTTGGTTTGTGACATGGTACATTATCATGATGGAAGTAGCCATTAGAAGATGGGTAAATTGTGGCCATGAAGGGATGCACATGGTCAGCAACAATACTCAAATAGGCTGTGGCATTCAAGCGATGATTGATTGGTATTAACGGGCTCAAAGTGTGCCAAAAAAACATTCCCCACACCATTACACCACCTCCACCATGAGAAGGTGTACAGGTGTTCCTAATAAAGTTCTCTGTGAGTGTAATGTAACAGTGTTGGCTGGGATGCTATTCTTTATAAGACCATTTGATAAACCAACTGCACAGGTGACATTATGGAAGGACAGAATACACTCTCTCTAATCCCATCTGTGGTAGTGTCTCTCCACTACCTCTCCTGTAACACGCAGCACTATTACTCCCTTTTTTCGCTGTTTGTACAGAGAACGGATTGTTCTTTCACACTATTTATAGAGATGCTTTTCTAGCTGAGGAGGACTAAGGTGGGATCCTGACACCGACTCAATTCATCCTGACCTCCTCAGGCTGAAGAGAGTGATTCTTTTCTACAAACAGCACACAGCAGAGCACATACCCAAAGCCTGTGCAAAGACCCCAGCTGGGTTTGTCAATGTTCACCTTTTGTTGCCCCAGAGCCTGGAATCAAAATACATAAAATTAACACAGCCTACTGGACACTTGCAAAATAAATATTTGAAACATTTTCTAAAAGAAAAAACTCATTCCTAAAATGACCAAAATGCGTATATAATAATAGTTACAACATTTTTTTTTTATGTATAACCTTGTCTGCAGCCTCCTTCATTTGAATAGGAATCAATGACACATTCTGTTGATCAGGTTGTCACTAGCAAGCTGGTTGAAGACCTGCAAACAGGTCTTCTCTGTTTTTAATTTTGAAGAAGTTATTGAATCTTTAAAAAAAAAAAAAAAAATTCACTTTGAAAGTGTCCAGTAGGCTGTTTAGATCAGTGGGAACAAATGCTAATTTAATGTATTTCGATTCAAAGCTCTGGGGCAACAAAAGGTGAACATTTTGAAAGGGGGTGTAGACTTTCTATAGGCACTGCATGTGACAGTCAGGTATACTGCCCTCAATGACAGGGGCTATTCAGTAGATTATGTCAGCCGCCTGGTAGTTGTTAGACAATTAGTGAGTAAACAGATTTCTCTGCTGATGGAGTACAATGAGCAGGGTGAGAACATTGACTGGGTGCTGTTTTTTTTTTTTTCCACTGAGTATATCCGGTGGCTAAATGATTCATGTTGTTTTTGCTCATTGGGGTTGCTCAATTTTGTAACAGCCATCATTTAGGTTTCACTTTCACAAAGGCCTTTTGATGCATAAAATAATTGTTTTTATGTTTTCTTGAGGGATTAAAAGGATACCCTAAGCACCTCTACAGTATGCACAGTGCTGCTGAAAGTTTGTGAACCCTACAGGGGTGGTCATTATTTTTGTATAAAATCTTAAAATGAACTTTAAAAATATTTATCTAAACCCCAATTTGTTAATAAAGACAATTCAAATAAAGGACACAAACCAAAAATATGACATATTTTCATTGTTTATTTCACGAAATTTCAGAAAATATGTGAACCTCTTCAGTCAATAGCTTGTGGCACCTCCATTAGCAACATTTGCCTCACAGTAGACTGATGGAGCTCAAATGTTGTTGAGATGATTTTATAGCCTTCCCCAGACTGATATGTTGATTCCAACATATGGAATTGGTAAATATAATCCTGTTATGTCAGATAAGAAAGACTGATTCTGATTAAATAAAGATTTCATGGTAAAAACTAAAAAAATCTATAATTGCACAAGGGGTTCACATACTTTCAAGCAGCACTGTATATAAGAGTGATGTTGTTTACCATATGGCTCAGCAATAGCTAATACCTCTAGCTAATACTACAGGTAATCCTCTGGCCCAGTTTTCACACATGAATCATGGTGTTGCATAAAGCATGCTAGTGTGACATTCCTTGTCATACAGTATATCTTAATATGTAAGCTACTCTTAAAGTTTGGAGGGAGTTGTCCTACTCTCTTTAACAGAAGTTCATTTAATTCCTTCAGTTTGTAGTCCAGAGTCTATGAATTAAAATCTGTCCCTTGACCCTACAGATTGACATTGAGATCAATGGAGAATCAGTGGAGCTGCACATGAAGCTTGGGGACAATGGAGAGGCCTTCTTCGTCCAGGAGACAGAACAGCACAATGTGAGTATCTTTATTGGCAACTAAATATAGCAATTTTCTTTGTTTTATTACCCAAGGCACCCCCCCCCCCCCCCCCCCATCGGAGGACTTAAGTACTTTGTTTGTTGTATTTGTTTTTAAAGTTTTTACATATGCATTTTATTTGACATATGCATTTTATATACATTTTATCTATCAATTGATTGATGTAGCATCTATATACTATGATTTTGTATCTCAGTCTTTCTTTGTCACCTTTGCCTAGGAGATTATCCCTGCCCACCTCGTTACCTCGCCCATCCCTACAGAGGAGGTTCTGTACAGGAGCAGAGAGTCCAGAGCTGGCGGGTCCGGTGTGGAGAGCGGGCAGCCCCAGGTGTCAGAGGACCCAGCCTCCGCCCAACAGCCCCCACCCAGCTCCACAGCAGGCAAGAAGAAGAAGAGACGCAGGAGGAAGCACAAAGCAGACTCCCGCAAGGAGGAGCAGACCCCCACTACTGCTCCTAGTGGTGAGGAGGTCTGTGAGCTGAGCTCGGACGAGGAGCACTCCACACACAACAGCAGGTAAATGGACAGGGGGGACTCAATGAATGTATGGGTGAGCACACTTTAAGGTTTTACAGGTTTACGGGTTTCCAGTTGGTTCAGGTTGAATCTGATTGGGTCTGGTGGGGTCTGGTTAAATCTGATTTTGTCTGGTGTCCAGTGGGTTCTATGTGGGTAGGATTAGGCCATAAAAGTGTTAACCCTGTGGCTGTCTGTGTGCTCCTCTCTCCCTCAGGGCATCCTCATTTTCCACAGTAAAAGACCCAGTAGAACAGAAGCAGCACTCTACCCTCCACTCTCTGGACAGCTACCCATTCTCTGATGGAGACTGGTCTACCTTGGACAGGTATGGTTCACTCCCTCAGTCATTAACATCTCATTCAAATATTGAACATAGATAATGATGCTAGATCCTGAAGATTTGTGTTTTCTCAGGATTTAATAAAACAAACACACTTGCACTTATATAGTGTGCTATAAAATTAAGTGCTACTCCAAACAGTTAAAATGACCTCTTAGAAGTTAACCATATATGCTCTTGTGTTTGTATTAACTTAATGTATTGTGTTGTTTGCTTACAGCAGAGCCCTGTCAGAGCCCATGTCCCCTAAGAGTGACTCTGAGCTGATGGTGAAGACATCAGAGAGCATGCACAGAGCAGAGTCACACATGCAGTGGTCCTGGGGCGAGTTCCCAGAGTCCACCAGGGTAAGACTTATGCCCCCTCACACTCAAAGGTGGAAACATGTCAAATGTTTATTGGACTCTGGTATCAAATATTTTGCAATATGACATAAATTAATGTTCATTGATTTCATACTGTGTCTCTTTTGGTCCAGGTCAGTAAGAAAGACAGGGTTGAGCTGCCAAAAACTGTGACTATTACCCCATCAGAGAGCACTCACTTCAGGGTCATCCTCAGCTCAGAGGCCATGGAGGCGGAGTCAGGGGACCTGCAGAGGGCTATGGACTCTGTGTGCACCATCGTCAAACCACAGCCTCGAACCCCGAAATCTGACCTCCACTGCTCCAAACTTGATCCACAGGACCCTATATCCAAACCCCATCACCCCATAAATGACTCAGGTGTCCCCAAACCTGACCCTTGCCCTGCAAAACCAGAATCCAGAACATACACATCTGAGCCATGTGTCCCCAAGCCTGACCTCTGCACCCCTAAACCTGAGCGTAGGACCCGCTGGACCTCCTCACCCCCCAGTGGGCCCCCCCCAGGCCGGAGGGACAGTGGCTCTGCTGCCTGTGCTGCCAGCCACATAGCTGGGGTCCCGGGAGCTGTCTGTCCTGATATGAGGTCCAAGACTGACTCACCCTCCAAGAGGAGAAGTAACGTACCATGTTTACTGGCAATCAACTATATCTTCAAAATGCGTAGTGTTTATCTATGTATTGATAGCTTATTGGTAATCTATAATACATTCATTAGACTTTTGTGAGGCCTCGCAGGACAAGTTGGTTTTGTATGGAGTTTTTTTTTTTCCCTGTTCTAAGTACCTTATAGTTCCCTAAATAGAGAATGCTGTATAGTTAGAGAAATTACTTAGATGAGTAGGGGGCCAGGCAGAGTGTGATGTGTGATGTGCTCCACCCAGACAGACTGCAGTGTTGTTAGAGCAGCATTGTGTCAGTGGAGGCCCACAGGAAGGATGTGGTTTCCTCTGTGAGGCATGGGAAGTTCCTGCTTGTCTACTTGGGTCTGAAAATGAAATCATGAAATGTTTCAATCATGAAAATACAAGATTTCTCAAGTTGAGGAAGTGAAAACAAAACATTGTTTTTGAGTGTTCAAATGTTTTCCTGTTTGACTAAGGTGTGAGGAAGAGGAGTCAACACCAGGGCCCTGAGGACATCTACCTGGATGATCTGAATGCTCTGGAGCCTGACGTTGTTGCACGCTACTTTCCTAAGAGGTACCTATGATGCCTGTCACCCAGTAAATTGAAGTCAAATCATTCACACCTGACATGCCTAGTCACCTTGCTCCTTCCCCAGACACCTCTCGACAGCCCCTCATTGATAAATATAAGCAATTATGGTGTTAGCTCCACCTACAGTAGTCTTCTGACTGTACTGTTCGGCCATGCTACTAACATCCATTCTGTTCTTTATGGAGTGATTTCTGATTGGTTTTTCACAACTCTGATGTTGACCATATCACTCCTTTGGTGTTAGTATTGTTAACGAGTCCTTGGTTCTTCCTCTGTTGCAGTGAGTCTGAGGCAGTCCCTAAGCACTGGGTGGAGGTAGGGCGGCGCTCTGGTTCCCAGTCCCCCCAGTCTGTGGGTAGTGCAGCAGCGGACAGTGGGACTGAGTGTCTGTCTGACTCGGCTGGTGACCTACCTGATGTCACCTTGTCTCTCTGCGGTGGGGTGGGAGAGAACTCTGAGATCTCAAAAGGTTAGACAGTGTTCAGTGTTGTACCTCTTCGGCTATTAGGGCTCCAGTTTAATTACTGCCCAAAGAAACAGCTAGAACACAAATACTGCATACAATACAAACCTTATGAAGGTACTGTAATAATTATAAGAGACAAGCTATGAAGACAAACAGATATTCCAGATAAACAGATGCCCTGAAGATGTACATTTTATGGAACTTTTATTACAGAAAAATTCATGGAGCACATCATCACTTATCAAGAGTTTGCCGAAAATCCAGCAATAATCGACAATCCCAATTTGGTGGTTAGAATTGCAAACCGGTGAGTTATAAAACATTCGTCATACTCATACTAAATCATACTTGGCTATCTCAATAATTCATAGGCTGTTACAGTGTATACACAACACTGTAATTTGTAGAGTTGTCTAACCTTGATACCAATGAGAGTTATCTTTTTACAGATACTACAACTGGACATTGGCAGCACCCTTGATACTCAGTATGCAGGCTTTCCAGAAGAACTTGCCGAAGGTAGATCCCATTCCCAAGATACTGTATAATATATTATGCATGCATTTCACTTTCGTATTCTGTACATGTCATTCTTGATGTGTGTCTCAGGCTACAGAGGAGGAGTGGGTAAAGGAGAAGATGCCTAAGAAGTCAGGACGCTGGTGGTTCTGGAGGAAAAGCAGTGTAAAACAGGTACTGTATGGTTGTCTCTGAGTATACTGTGGCTCCACTGCAAAGGCGTGTTTAATACCATTCCTCATTCCATTCCATGCATTACAATGAGCCCATCCTCCAATTTTTCCCTCCACCAGCCTCCCCTGCTCCACTGGTACCAGCACCTAGTTAGACGTTCCTTACTGGCTGTAGCTGGTACATGATGTTCAACCTCATTTCCTTTGTTCATTTGGGATGAATAGATGTTGACATGTCAAACCCATTAGCCTGTATTTGGTTGGCTTTCCAATGTAAATGAGCCCTAAGCAAATCAGCTTTTAGGAGGGAGTGTGCCAGTGCCAGTGCCAGTGCCTGAGTGAAGATGATTACCACGTGTGCTATCTCTCCTGTATGATAATGGGCGGTAGTGCAGTGTTACATATACAGATACATTACATACATTATATTAATTCAATGTTGACATGATGCTGTATTCATTCCTCATGGTTCATGTTGGCTCTTTTTCTCTTCAGTCAGACACCAAGTTGGAGAGACAGGAGTCCCAGCACAGAGAGAGCCCTGCCCTCAACCAGAGCCCAGCACCACAGTGAGTCAGCACCACAGCCCTGTCTAACTTACAGCCTCACACTCACACTCATCCGCCCACCCCTGGCATTGTTACACAAAGGGAGGCCCCAATTAGTCAGACAGTGATGTAACCCAACGTCTTGACATCAAAGAATTACACCTTTTATTTTTTTTATTTTTATTTTTTTTACAAAAACAGTGATTCAGGGCAAGTTATACTGTAAAGGTTCAGGTTCAACTGTAAAGGGAACCTGTCAGCATTTTTGTCTATGTTGGGATACTGTCCTCTAGCGATCACATATCAAACTGCAGGTATTTTGTAGAATAACTCATCTCTGCTTAGATTGTTTCACTCAAGAGTTAGATGTTCATAGGATGTTCATATTAGGTTGTCATCTGTCATGCAGGCAGAAGGCAGCAGACTCCTCCAGTGATGACGAATCTAAAGAGCTCAACGCCGTGGCACCTGCCGTGGCCTCTACTGAGCGTGTGCAGACAGAGGGACCAGCACCAACCAACTCTCACTCCTACAAGAAGTCCCTCCGCCTCTCCTCAGACCAGATAGTAAGAGCCACACTCACAAGTTAGATGATTTAGATTCCCATCCATAACATGTGATGTCGGCAATTGTCAGACACAGATTCTTATCACCCTATTGAATACATCATTTCAACACTTTCTCTCCTAGGCCAGTCTGAAGCTGAAGGAGGGGCCTAATGATGTCACCTTCAGCATCACCACGCAGTACCAAGGCACGTGTCGCTGCGAGGGCACCATCTACCTGTGGAACTGGGATGACAAGGTCATCATCTCTGACATCGATGGCACCATCACCAAGTAAAGTGGATTTTCATGCTATAAATTCACGTTATTAATCACCTCAGTATTATGGTTCTTACTCTGACGCACTGATCTCCCAGTGCGTCATTCTCAGGCCACTGAACATCTGGTACAGAATTAAGGCCCCCTCATGATCTTGTAATCCAACAGCTTCTGTTTGAAGTAGGAGGTCTGCTAATCAGCTAATTGTATGCTGTCCAAACCCATTATTAGGCCTATAATGAATCGGCTTGGACATACAGCTCTTAGGTAATAGAGGTTCCTAGACCCTTTCATCCATTTTTTTTTTTTTTTTTTTTTTAAATCTCAACAAAATTCCAATTTTCTTAGGTCGGACGTTTTTGGACAGATTCTCCCTCAGCTTGGGAAAGACTGGACTCATCAAGGCATCGCCAAGCTCTACCACTCAGTACATGAGTAAGCCTCTGCCCAGACCTTATGTGTTTCATGTTCACTAAGTAAATGACAAAAAATGACATTCTTGTTTTGCTTGAGAAAGTACCACAAGTCAATAGTCAGAGAGAAGAGAGAGTGAATTGTGTGCAATTTTACTCCAAGTTGAGTTTGCATTTACTTCAGTAAGCAATGTCCTCTTCAGGAATGGCTATAAGTTCCTGTACTGCTCAGCACGTGCCATCGGCATGGCAGACATGACCAGAGGGTACCTGCACTGGGTGAATGACCGAGGCACCATCCTACCGCGAGGACCCCTCATGCTCTCTCCCAGCAGCCTCTTCTCTGCCTTCCACAGGTACAACTACTCCTCTGGCTCTCATTTGGTTCATTGCACTTCCAAGAGGAAGGATTTTCTAAGCAAGCTAACCCTAACCCTAAGGTCAGATGTTAAGTCTTTAAACCTTTTAATTTGCCCTTCTATCAGGGAGGTCATCGAAAAGAAGCCGGAAAAATTCAAGATTGAATGCCTCACAGACATCAAGAACCTCTTCTACCCAAATACACTCCCGTTCTACGCAGCCTTTGGGAACAGAGCAAATGTACATTTCCTTTAATCCTCTCATATAAAAACCGAAAAATCCAAATACATATAAAAACTGATAAATCCATAGAGGGAACATGATTTCAATTTGATCTGAACTATGTTGATTACTATGAACCCTACAACAGAAGTGTATACTAATCCATGTAGAGATGACTCTGAAAATTGACTACAGTAGATTTGAAAAGCTTTGCCTTCCATACAGTTGATCGAGATTAAGGCTACTGACTATAGAAAGAGATATTAATTATTATAGCAAATCAACTGTACACTAAATGAAAATTACAATGAAATGCTAACCTGAGACATTATCTTGCTCTCATTTCAGGATGTGTTTGCCTACAAGCAAGTGGGTGTCCCTGTGTGTCGGATATTCACAGTGAACCCTAAAGGAGAGCTCATCCTAGAGCAGACCAGAGGCAATAAGACATCGTAAGTGTTTCTCTCTGTATGTCAGTAGAGTGTGTTTCTCTGGGAGTATAATTGACTAACCCTGGTTCTGTCTCTGTTTGTAGGTATAGCCGACTGAGTGAGCTTGTGGAGCATGTTTTTCCTTTACGAAGTAAGGAACAAAGTGCCACCTTCAGTTTCCCAGAATTCAGTTCTTTCTGCTTCTGGAGACAGCCAATTGCGGAGGTCTGCCTTGAGGAGCTGCTCTGATTCCTTTTTGCTCGTCCAGATATCTGTGGTATTATCAGGTATTACCATAAGATAGAGTCAGTAGCTACTAGCTTTGGTAAGGTAGATGCACTTTGTGTTTTTTTTAAGAAGTCTGAAGGAGTAGTTATTATTGCACAACATGATTGTCTTTTCCATTGTGGTTACTTGCACTGCCTTACATATTACCTGCTTTGATGACTTTTTACCATGTGTCTATGCTGATGCTTAGTTCAATGTTTAGCACTCTACAGATACAATAGTATTGAGAGAGCAACTCAAAAAGAACAGGCTCACTTTATGAATTTAGGTATACTGTACATTCCAGCATAGACTGTACAGCCTTTTGGAGATACAATATAAGGAGAAATAAATACTTGCTTAGTTGAGGTTAGTTGATTATATCTGCTTGAGTGAAAATGAGCTCCTCATGTCGGAGAGTTTTGCTGCATTGAAAAGCCTTACTCTATGTACAGTACTATATGCTAAGCTGTAACTGAGATTTTGCACTAAGCTGCCAGTAGAACTGGCAAAGTCTTAGATTCACACACTGTATGAAATAGATATAGGTAAATTCTAATGATCTGAGCTGGCTCAATGTTCTAGACAAACAGGATGGCTGCAAACGTCTTTAAGGTTAGGGAAGCACTTTCTAAACTATAGATGCTGCTGCTGTAGTCGTGGTCACACACACACACACACACACACACACACACACACACACACACACACACACACACACACACACACACAAAGCACTGACCTTTTGGACAGAGACAGAATAATTATGCACTGAAAGCACAACTATTCCGTGTTTTAGCAGACATTTTCAGGTCTGATTATGATTGTGTTAAGATATTCTCTTGTATAGGACACGTTTCTCATGTTATGCTTGGGTTTGTCTTCTTTAGATCTTGATGCTGTTGTATTTTTGAAGTTCATTGGTGATTGAAGTAATGCCATTCTTTCTATGAAAGTGATATATTTGTGTGGAGAGAACACACATCTTAAAGCTATGGTATTTGTAGTACTTCTAGGAACTGCTTTGGTAGTGCTCAGTGTCCACTTCACAGCTCTCACTCTCCAATCTCAAAATGCCTTTACTGTTGCTTAAATAAGTATTCATTTTGAAAGGAATTACATGTGTCTGAATTCAATGAGACAATTGTGATTGCATTGTACCAATTTGATTTACCATGTATATTGGGAGTGTCACCATGTTTTATGAAGTGTATGTTTGAGATATGAATGTTTACAAAAAATCCATAAAATCTAAGATTTATTATATGTGTTTGCTAAGCTTATTCCCATACACTTTCCAACATTTTTAAATATTTAACATTTAAGTCATTTAGCAGCCGCTTTTATCCAAAGTGACTTGCAATAAGTGCATTTGTCTAAGTAAGTGAATCAACTATACAACAGTCATCATAAGTAAAACCTACGACAAGTGCCATTAGCAGTCACAGTGCTAGAGAAAGGAAGAACATTTTTTTGATTCTGATAATGTAGGGTGTTAGGGGGTGTAGAAGTCTGAGGAGGAAGAGCCCAGGTGTACCCTAAAGAGATGGGTCTTTAGTCTACGGCGGAATATCGTCCTGACAGTGGTGGGAAGCTCATTCCACCACTGGGGCGCCAAGACAGAGAAGAGCCGTGACTGAGCAGAACGACCACTACGTCCTCATAGAGATGGTGGTGCCAAGCGGACAGCAGAGGTGGAAGAACGGAGTGATCAGGCCAGGGTTTGGGGACTGACCATCGTTTGCAGATAGGGAGGGGATGTTCCCTTTACCGCTCTGTAGGCGAGTACCAGGGTCTTGAATCTGATGCAAGCTGCTATTGGGAGCCAGTGAAGGGTGTGGAGGAGGGGGGTGACATGGGAGAATTTGGGGAGACTGAACACCAGACGGGCTGCAGCGTTCTGGATGAGCTGCAGAGGTGTGATGGTGGAGGCAGTAATCTATCTCCCACAATATGGTCTGAACCCTCTCCACATTACCAGGTATGAGCAATACTTAATACCCTATCCACATTGGAGGGGCTGAGGTGGAGAGAGTCAACAACTTCAGGTTTCTGCACGTCTGTTTTTCCTCAGGAAATTCGGCATGTCCCCACAGATCCTCACAAAGTTTGACAGGTGCACCATTAAGAGCATCCTGTCCGGCTGCATCACCCACCGCCTGGTAAAAAGCCCTGCAGAGCGGTGAAAATGGCCCAGTCCATCACGGGCCGTGACCTCCCTGTCGTCCACGCCATCTACTCTGAGAGATGCAACAGGAAGGCCAGGAAAATCATCAAGGACAACAGCCATCCCAGTCGCACCCTGTACTCTCTGCTTCCATCGGGCAGACAGTACCAAAGCATTCAGACCGGGACCAACAGGTTCCAGAATAGTTTCTACCATTAGGCCCCCCCCGCCGTAAAATATGTTTACTTATTTACTGTTACTACTTCTATTGTAATTATATCTATGATTACATTTATGTTTATGATTATGTTTACATTTTTACTTATTACACTGTATTGTTAATTGATGTTGGAGAACTGCTCTGCCTTAAGCATTTTGTTGCATTGTGTACTTGTATATGACGTAATGGCAAATAAACTTGAACTAAAATTACTCATGGACAGTTTAGGACAAACCTTTTATTACAGACACCAGAACATTAAAGAAATACCATTATTCAGGAAAAGGCAATAAAACATGTATTTCTTATATCTCAAGGCACAATATGATTCAATAAAAAGTAAAGAACTACAGAGACTTTTCAATGGAACTATCCCTTGCATGTAACCATATATTTTTAACAGTGGTTATCCTCTAATTTTCTCTTATTTGTTGATTGTCCTCACATAAAAAGGTATTTTGAAAATATATCAAATTACACAGGTTTAAAGTAAGCATTAGAACAAATGTAAACAAATTGAACACCAACATGAGCAAACAAACACATTCAAACATTTTTAAAACTTTCAACTTAAAATACAATCACTAAATATATTAATACTCCATAAATGGCAGTAGCCCACCTCCTTCATAAGCGTTCAGTGATCAAATAGCAAGTCACTGATATTACTGTTCTCAAGTAGTTCTTAAGTAAATGTACTTTGCTAACTGAAATACTTGTAAGGCACCGTCTATTTCCTGAACAGTAATGCATGACATACTCAATCTACTGTATTTGGGTGATTTTACGAGGGTAGGGCTATCTTTTTTAGAGGAAAAATGTGTGTGTGGCATGGGGCTCTCCTCTAAAGGGATGAGAGTGTCTTTAGCATCAGGTTATCTTTTCGAGGGTGTGGGGTAGAGGAGGACAGCACTGAATGTAGAGAGGACCTCTGTAGACTCTGAGAGGGCCAGTTTCCCAGCCATCATAACCAGCCCCACCTTGTCTCCATGCTTTAGTGTGAGAACCAGGCTGAGGGAGGTGGAACCTCCACAGTTACATTGCTCCTGTGTGATTGGTCCAAGTCCTGCAGCACCAGGCAGGTAACCTGTCGTGTCCAGCCTCTGGATGCTGCGATTGGAAACAGAGAGCACCGCCTCCACCCTCTGGCTTCGCTGGGCTGTCAGCACGGCACTCAGCAGGTAACGGCCATCCATGGGAACGTCGAAGATACCTGTGGGAGCAGGAACATAGGGGTCAGATATTACCTTTGTTCAGCCACAAGATGGCACTCATACAACAGACTGTATGTCAGGAGTGAAAGGAAGAAAACATGAGTTCTACACTGATAAAACTCTGTAATGACACCTTCACATTTGCCTTTGAAAAACATGATTATGTAGACTAGGGATATCACAGGTGTGGAGGGTTAGTAGTTTACACCTGGGTGAGTCCTCTGATGTCTGTCTGAGTGGCCTTGTGAGAGTGTGGTAGAATAGTTACCTGTATGAGGGTCATAGTGTCCTCCGTCGTTCACAAGCACCTTGTTGAAGCGGATGATACCCACCTCACCAGAGAAGGGCTGCAGGCTCAGACCAGCCGAGAAGGACACCTGCACAACTGACACACAGAGACAGGATGCAGGATACAAATTACTTTAGTCACACACTTCAAATAAGTGATTATTGGGACTGAAACCCTTTGAAATTATTTGGTTATCATGGGCTACATTTTATTAAGACAATACTAAATATCCTACCTGAGGATTCAGAATGTTGATGTAGTAGTAAAGGTCTCAAGGGAATGTGGGCAACTGTTGAAAGAAAGGATTGGTTTTGATCATTTTCTGGAAATTCATTGTATACAGTGCAATTGTTGTTATAGTAAAACAATAATGAGTAAAAAGAGCCCTTACCTGAAATCACTGGCATACTAGGCTTTAGAGACACAGTAGATATCGGTGGGGGAGCTGTAAAAAGAAGAGGAGAAATGTCATGAGACTTTGAAAAGCAACACATACTGTATGGTAGTAATATTGTACAGAACATGTGTGTGCATGTTGTGTGTGCTGTGTAAGACTTTTCATGGCCTGACCCCTCAACCAGTTCCTTCTTTCACCTGGGGCTCCAGCAAAGCCCTTGAGGGGGGTCATGCTGCCATTGGTCCCCTTGGGCAGTTTGGAGGTGGTCTTGGTCCCAGGGGGTCCTGCCTCCCCAGTCTCCATCACAGTCGGCTCAAGGAGTTGGGTATCGGGGGGGCCTTCAGGCAGGGCATGGCTCTGTGGGACTAGGTTCTCCTGGACCTTGGTCTCTGTGGGAAGCCCAGAGCCCTCCGCACCCACTGGAACACCTGAAAAGAGAGAGGATAATGAGAAAGGGAGGTCAAGAGAAAAAGGGATGAAGGATGGGATGGGTGGGATGATGTCAGTGAGATAAAAGAGAGCCAGATGTCCCGAAGTCAGACATGTTAACCAACCAGCTGGTTTCCATCGAGACTGCTGACACGAACATGATTGACTCTCCCAATCTCTCACTTACCCCTGACCCTAAGTAAAAAAGAGAGTTGAGGAAAAGAAGGCGTCGTCAGCCACAAGTCATGGTGAATTCCTGTCTGACACCTGTCTGAGGCCAACCTTCATTAGTCCTTCTGAAGCGAAATCTTTGAACCCATAAATCTCTTTGTAACTTTTACTAGCTTCATTCACATGGTTTTATGGGAACTCTCATCAACATGGCCTGTATTATTTTCTTATTGGTCCATTTCCCGTTCATTACAATAGGGTTTTCGTACAAACTAATGCCATACTTACACACTAAGGCCAATTATATTAAGTATCGTGACCATAGATAATGATCATCACTCTCACTAACTAAGATAGCCCTAAACTTTCATTAGCCTATAAACAATGGGTCTTTCCCTGTCATCAGTGACATAAACAGAGGAAATTACAGGCCACTGACACATCCACCATGACGAGAGTAAACTGTTGGAGTATTCCTGACGGCCACAGTTCAGAAGACTTCAACACACTTTTGAAAGTGTTTATCAACAAATCAACTCTATTGGCTGGGGCACAGCTTTATTCTCCAATCTACAGTGAGACAACACGCCCCAACTTTGTGCTTCTGGAGAAGGTCTATACATGAAAGGCATACCTGCATACCAAGGCATGGCCACATATCCCAGGCTACAGCCAGTCTAGCCTATCCCCCCAGCCCCAGGCAAATGGGTCACTCACTATAAAAGACGACTATGAACCACTACACAGAGATTGGGACCAGACGGAAACTGTAAAAGCACCACAGGAGGTAAGTCTGAGTCTGCATTTGCATGAGTGTGTGCACTTTAGTGTGTCTGAAAGTGTGTGTCTGTGTGTGTGTAAAGGTAGGTATGTGCAGCAGTGTGCATCAACTTAGCTTTGATGACTCTGGACTGAAAGCTGCTCTAAGCCCCAGCCCACTCCCACAGTAATGATTAAAGGAGTGAGCTGTGTGTGTGCGTGCGTGCGTGCGTGCGTGCGTGCCCCTGCGGATCTGGACTGGGAGTGTTATAGCAAATGCATCCTGAAAAGGCTTGGGAAACCCTACCCTCTCAGTCAGTCACTCCACACAGGGTACTCCCCCCCCCCCCCCCCCCCCCCCCCGCCCCATTCCTAGTCTGAGGATATGCGAGTCCCTGTGGTCAGAAGAAACGGCCATATCGCCCCCATTACATACCACTTCATAACCACTGTACAGTAATTTAGTACCACAGACTGGATCTATGAGTCAGTCTGTGCCAAAACGGACACAATCCAGAGCCTGGGATTTGGGAATAAATACATTTACCCTTTGGTAAACCCAATTTGGAACTGAAGACTGCTTTTGGTGGAAAGAGGAGATCCCTGCATTTTTATACTTTAAACCTATCAGAGGGAATGTAGCACCTTTCTTAGGAAGACGGGATGAAATACAAATGAGAAGTTACATGGGGAGGCGACATGTTTGATTGCAGTTGGAGCTCTATGATTTAGGGCTGTTTTTTTCCAGCACAGACTAAGCCTAATCCTAGACTAAAATGCACCTTCAATGGAGATTTTCGATTGAAAATTGTATTTTGTCCAAGACTAGGCTTAATCTGTGTCCGGGAAACAGGCCCTTTGTGTGCTAGAAGTCAGGTTGTAGCATGTCTTTGGCCAGCTACTGTCATGCTTAGGAGGATGTCTGTTCTCCAAGGGTTATCTAGCTCGACCAGAGAGTCTGTCACCCCACAGCATGCCTTATCTCCCCTGGATCACTGACCTGAATGACATGGCCACTGAGAACCTCCAAGAGGCAGGAAAGCATGCTTGCTTATCTCTCTCTACTCCCCCATAACAGAGCTTTCAAGTGTCTGCAATGGGCTTTTATTGACCTGAGGCAACCTTATCAAACACAATGAATAGGATGTGCTGTAACACAAGCACAGTGACTAAAACACATACTGTATACATTCTCTCTCACATTCATGTTCATGTGGCCTATAGCTTGGGTAGAGATGGCACAATCAGGGAATCCCTGGATGGTGGGGGCAACGAAGAGTGAACAATGTATAGTTATAAACACAATTGTACACTCACATGAGAACACATGAGAACACACACAGACACAGACACAGACACACAGATGCGCACGCACGCACGCACGCACGCACGCACACACACACAAACACCCACCTGGTTGTGACTAATGGTTTGGAAAATTGCCCCACTTACTGTAGGCTATGTATTTGATAACTGAACAAAAGGTCTTTCTCTCAAGCACGGGTGGATAGGTTTCTCTGTAAAAATGCAGATTTCACTTATAATAGTGAGCCAAACCAATGAAAACAAACATGTTAGTATTCAATCCAAATCTGTTAGCAGTCGTCGTGCCAAGCCAAGTCTGACCCTCGGGAGTGACAGTGAGCAGCCAAGTATCCTGCCATTTTAGGACAATTAGATAATGTTTTCTTTCTGAAACCAAAATAACAAAACCATTGGGGAGATAGTTGGGGTCCCAATCTCCACCCTCCCATCTGACTGGGCTAGGTCTGGGGGAGGGGCAGGACATGTGTATGACATCATACCTAAGAGCAGTGCATCTGGCACAGGAGACAGCCCTGACTGCTCACTGACTGTTTATGTAGACAGGGGAGAGGCACACAGCCAGGGCAGTGTGTTAAACACATTCAAAAACATGAGAGAAAGAGGGGTAGGAAGAGAGAGGAAAGGGAGAACAAGAGCAAGAATACTGGGGAGGGTAAAATGTCAGAAGGTACACTTATCAACCCAGTAGCCCCTAATCTGAACCCATTGAGATGCTTGGCCCTGAAAAAGAGCACTTTGATTGGTTCCAACAAGTGGATCATTGATAAGCCAATGATGGATCTCCCCTTCATGGACTCCACCAATCAGAACTTTCCAGTCCCTCTAGATAAGTAAAGAGATGGAAAGCTGTCAGGCAGCCACCAGGACAAAAGAGGAACAATGCAACCAATACTGTATGAGCCAGAGAGGCCAAATGTGACACATGGTTAAACAACTTCCAGGAAGAAACACATGAATAATGCTCTGCCCTCTGAGGCTATTACCCAAACATTCCAATTGACAGCATAATGACTTCAAATTCATAGTTATTACTACAACAACGTTGAAGTGAAGGGTGTGGTAAATGACATTGCTCAGAGTCTCCATTATGCACATGTGTGCACAAGTGGGAAAAGTGTGACATCTGTCTTCAAAGAGGGAGAGTGAGGCTGATCACCAGGCACAGGTAGGAGCAAAAGGGGCAACAGCTCCTGCCCCTTTGCCTTGCAAAGTGTCCTCCTGGAGGCAGTTTTTTCTGTATAAAACATGGTTGTCAATGCAGGCCAGGGCCATCATATCACATTGGTGGTAATATTTTGAAGTGAGCTATGCATTGAGAAATGCATAGGATACTCATGAAACACATTTAGAACTTTCATTATTAATAAACAAAAAATACCGTCCAATACAGTCATACAGCCAAACATTTGGAAAATACTATGATATGATATTTAGGCCATACCGCCCAGCCCCAAGGCAAGGCTCATAAATGTTATGAGGGTGCTTCCAGCTCTCCTATTCCCCACTGTGAGACTTGGGCCTGGGCTCAGTCACCTGGGCCCAGTTAGTGATACCCATGTCAACACTGGTTATACACCATGTCCAAGGATATGGGGGTCTGGACTCACAGACGTGCATGGAACGGCAAGGCTCGTAAAATATAGTCACTATTGAAATGAGGGATACATTCATAGTAACGCACCCACACACATACACACGGGATATAATCCTTTAAAGCCAAATGCATTGCTCAACACAAGCCAGGTCTATTAAAACAAGCATGTGTGCTCAATCACCCCTGTCTCCTCTGAGTCATAATGTAGTGAGATGAAAATCCGGCTTCCCACTCTCACACAGAAACACTTTCACATAACAGGGCCTACATTAAATAAGAGACATACCTTTCATAGTAATTTAAAGAAACACAATCTTAAGCACACAAATGGGCACCAGATGATGGTAATCTTATTAGCACCATTTGATTTTTTAGCCTTAGCTACTGGAACACCTGTGGATGATAGATTATCCTCAGTGTGAAACAAAAGCAGGAGAGCCACAGTTGGAGAGCTCCACATTTAACATATGGGAGATATAACTTGAACCATTGGAATTATCAATCATATTTAAGTAACATTGTTATCTGTTTTTTTAAATAAACCTTATGTCATGACTCATAGTTTACCTGTGTTACCAGGACTACTTGTAGTCAGGTCATGGAGGTTCCTGGTTATGCCTGAGATATGGCTCTGGAGGTTCAGGCAGGTTCCCTTCAGTCCTCCAATGTCCCTGGCATGGGATCGCAGGGTACCATTCAACTGGCTGACACAAGTCCACAGGCCACTCACATGCTTATTCAACCCCTCCTTGATCCTCTGCAGACTATCTGAGATGGGCTCCAGTCTGCTGCAGACTTTCTCCATGCTGGCAACCCGGCCGTCCACACTGGCAACCTCCCTCTCCACACCCTTGGTCCTCTCCCTGCAGTGGTCGGCTTCAGCCCTCACCTCCTTGCCCAGGTCCTCCAGCCTGCCTCTCAGCTCCTCACGCTGGGCCACATGGAGCTCCAGCAGGTCCTTGGCCTCCTGGGCTGATCCTGGTTCTGGGCCTGCGCTGGACTGACCGCAGGTGGAGTTGAGGTGCTGGAGATCCTCAGACTGCTGGCTGAGAGAGTGGGCCAGGTCTGTTACAGAGCCGCCTAGAACTCCCACTTGTTCTCTGAGAGCCCCAAGCTCCCCCTGTACATCAGCGATGCTGGCGCTATGGTTCAGGAGATTCCCTTGCACAAACTCCTCCAAGTCTCCAAGACTGTCTGAATGGTCATTAAGACTAGATTGCAGAGAGTACTGGCTAGTTTTGCACTTTTGGAGGTCCTGCTGAATGTTCTCTATGGTGGCAGTGTTAGACTTGCACTCCTTGGAGCACAGCTGATCCAGCGCGTTGATTCTGTCCTCCAGACCTTCAATGCTGGCTTTGTTGGCCTCAGACACAGGGTTACTACTCACCTCCACAAGTAGAATTGTGATCCTGTCCTCCATGGAGCTCAGTCTATCCTCCAGTGTCTTCCTCAGGCCGGTGACCCCCTCCATTGCCTCTCGCCTTAGCTTATCCTCCAGAAAGATGCAGTGCACCTCCATGGCCCTCTCCGACATGTTCAAACGGGCCTCCAGGTTCTCTACACGGGGAAGGACATGGTCAGATATCTTGGGAGTAGAGAGAGGCCCTGACTCCTTCTCTAGGCTGGCCTGGAGAGTCCTCTGGTTCTCTGAGACCCGCTCCACCTCTCTCCGGAGCTCCTCCACTCCAGGACTGTCTCCTGTCTCTGGACCAGGTAGCTGGAGCTTGAGGTCCTGGATCTCCTTGTGGAGATCTGCCACCTTTGACTCTAGAGGCTCGGCCAGGCTGAGGTAGCTGGTCTCCTGCCCCTCACACTGTTCCTGCACAGACATGATCTTATAGTCACACGAGCTCTTGAGGTCCGCCATCTTGATATCCATGCCCTCTATCATCTCATCCCTTAAGGCACGAAACTTCATGTCCACGTAGGTGCGCAGGTCCGCGTCATTGGCCGGGGGAGCAGGAGGGGGTGTGGCTGAGGAGCCCTGGGCAGCCTCCATGAGCAGACGGAGCTGTCCATCATGGTGGTTGACCCTACCCAGGATGTCATCCAGAGTGTTGCTCTTAGTGTTGAGTGTGTTGGTGATATGGTTGATCTTGTTCATGACCTCGTCCATGTTTGTGTACTCCTGCTCTAGAGAGAGGCCCTGGAGCACCATGCTCTCAGTCTCCCCGACCCGCACACTGTCAGGCTGCCTTAGGTTGTTGAGCAGGGTGATCAGCATCTTACTGGCGTCCTCCTGCAGGTCCAGCCTCAGGTTGGCTGTCATACCTGTCATGGCTGCCTGCATGTCCAGGACAATCTGGGAAAGTCGCTGCACCTCCTCCTCCAGATGTTGCACCGTCTGAGCCCCTCCCTGGGCCCCCTGGCCCCCCTGGCCTGTCTGACCCCCAGCTTGCCCTGCCCCCCAGGGGTGGACCCTCTGACCCCACACCTGCTGCTCTGGACCTAGAGGGATATAAGGATAGGTTCAGGTTATCATAGGTCAACTTGACCAGTCTGTCAATCACATTGGATATGGTCAACATAGTAGATCAGATATCAGATATCTCTAGAAGTTCTCTTACCATGTGTGCTTGGGATGTTTCCATGGTCAGGCGCATGGTTGGGCCATTGTCCAGAGCCCTGAGCTGTCTGACGGGATGGGGTGTCTTTCAGCTCTCTGCAGTCGTGACCCTGGTACCCTGGACAGCACCTCCACTCCAGCTCTGTTAGCATCTTATAGCCAATTTTATAGATGGTCCGGAAGTGTGTCCGATACCTGGGGAGAAGATGGCATGGGAAAATGTCATGGCATATTTGGTTTTATGTTTCAATGCATTATCAATTATGTGATTTATGTTTACCATGGGGGTGAAAGTAAATGTAAAGTTACAAATAAGGAATAACAATGATAATCATATTTCATAGTGATTTTAATTAATCTATCCACAAATAACATCTGGAACACAGCTCAATAGAAAAACTCCAAACAAGACATCCTCTAGCAATTATGATCACAACATAAAATCCTACTCTTATCCTCCAGTGCTCTCAATGCTCTCAATGGCCCTTTATGTTCGTGAAATGTGAGCGATGCATTGCTGTGCCACAACTATGCTTGAGTGCAGTGACCCCTCTTAGGAGAAAAGTGGAGACTTTGGAATCCCAGCAATAAAGAACTGTTTATGACAACAAACTCCAGATGGGCTACCCAGTCACACTTCTAATTAATCATGCACTCTTTTAAACAGCTTCAGATTTTCCACCTTTTCCAATCAGTCAAACATGGAGTCATGTTTCATTATGGCTGGCCTGAGGATATTTCTCGTAGCTGTCTTGTTGTTGCCCAACACAATGCTCAATAACATACATGAAAGCAAACACAAGGAAAATGTCAAATTCCTCTGCTGTCACACAGGGGCTTTGTAACAAACTGTGCTATTAGTGCCAATACAAAGCAGATGCTTCCTTAGGCAGATAAAGACCCATTCTTCTGAACTGCATAAATCCCTTTTCCCATCTACCATAAAGTTGAATGGCTCTTTAACATTTTCTCATTGTGGACAGTGACAAATAGCTAATCAAGGGTCCATCAATCAAATTCACTGATCGGTCATAAACATCTAATCACCCAGAGATCGCTCTGTCGTAAATACAGAATAATCTGAGTATCTGAAAAGGTGAACACAGATTACAGAGAAGATAATAATGTGCCCCAGGGTGTTAAGAAGACTCAAGTGACACTTCTCTAAACTGACACGCCTATCCATCCCACAATACAACTCACCCTATAGGTACACATTTTGTTTGTGTGCATTGATGAAATAGTGATTTGGCCTAATAATAACTACAGTTAAGTCATATTAGGGATTACATAATGTCATTCACTGACACAGAACACGCAACATAGTCCATCATTCAATAGTGCTCTATGACATTTCAATACAGGATTCAAAGACTTTTTAAGAACATTGTTGAGATATTCAACGTCATCTCTGTGGTTGATGTTGAGCCACTACTGTAACAAAACTCTAAAGACCAATAAAAATAGCCGCCCTCCACCCATTCTAGCCTCTTGGGGGACTTACATCACTTGTTGCGCGCAATTTGGCTGATGCATCGGGCAGGGAAAAGACTCGGGCTGCACAAAACTCTCCGTGCCTCCCACGACGGCACAGCTCACGTTCTTGTGCACCACATACGCACACCAGTTTCTGGAAAATAAATCACTGGGTAAGGCAAAATGACGATAAAATGACCCCTGGAAAGGTAGTCCTGAAGGTAGATCACTCGAAATGTAAAATAATATCTGTTGAATATTCTATGTGTAAGATACATTAGGCCAATTTTTTATTAAAATATTATGTGTTAACATTTTGTCTTTAAAAACGATCAGGCTATTACGGATGTCTAAATTATGTATGAAACATTCATTTAACCATAAACAATAACGCGTTTATAAGGACATTTATCTAATACTATGCTATGTACATTTGCAAAGTTAAACATAACAGCAAGAACTTATCCATTAACAGAATAAAAATGAATTGACTTACTTATTCCTCTGTCTTTGTTCGGATCCAGAGTATGCGCTGCCTTGGAACATGTTATATCGGGACGGAGTTCCATAAATCAATTGAAATGTGAGTAGGAAGGGAAATAAAGCACCTTTTAATACGGATCCGGAGTGTACACACTTCATTGTTGTTTACAACAAATATTTTAATTTGAGATGAACCGCTACAGCAATGAGGTTACACGCTTTGGTCCACTCGCAGAAATGCGCAATGATAAATGTTTCTTCCTGGGTATATAGCCTGTGCCCTGTAATGTGACGTTTGGGGCTCAACGACCCCCCCGCTAGCGCTCCCAGCAAAGCTGCGATCAAGTCCCGTTTTCCATTTCCTCACATCACTCATCTGTTGTAGTTTGGTCTGAGCTTGTGTTCCCAGCGGTCTTACCTATGCACAACCAGTGGCAATTGTGTATGAAATTTGCTACAGCCTATATGCCTATAAAAAAGAGCAATTACAAATGTCATTAATATAGCCCACTGCCCATTATTGTGTTTAGGCTCCCAACACGCGCAAATAGACCGATCCATTTTGGGTGACATTTCATCCCTTGCCGATGTCAATTGTGATTCTAAGATACTCTTAACAAATGTATCATTGCTTTCCACAAGATATAAATCATGACGCACAGTGACACGAAGACATTGTCTTTAAAGACGCGCCTCTGGCATCTCTATGGGCAATCGCGCGCAAAAGTGCTCACCGTCGGCAACTCCATCGCACTCTATACCTTGAAGATCAACCCATTAATCTTTGCAAACACAGATTTGTTATATTTGCTTTCAAGTTATTAAAAAAACTGGTTCCTTTATACATGTGTGCCGATGATCTCCATTCAGAGATCATTGACCGCCCCATTTATTCTGAGGCTTCAGTTTGAGTGTATACAGGTACGTTGTCAACCATAGGACTTTGCATTTGACAAAAAATAACAACGAAAAAGTGCCCAGGTTTTATAAAAGTTTCTAATTTACCAAAATCGAATTGCATGTTCTAAACACACCCTCCAACTGTGGTAATCTCATATTTATGACACATTTAATGGGGTGTCATTGATGTAATGTCTAATGTAGGACATAACTTCAGGAAATCAGAGATTGATTTTAGGCCATCTTCTATGGGCCAATTAATTCTATATGTCCCAGGTTGAATGGATGAATATAAATAATGGAATTGAGTACACACTGAACACAAACTGTAATTGTACTCAATTTATTTAATATATTTTATTCTAATTTAGAAATACTAAATAATTTTTGGACATTGTCCATTAGCTGCTCTCTTTTTTTAAGACAAAAGAAGCAGGGATATGTTCAGTGGTTATTGAATGAAACTACTTAATCTACAGGACAGTAAAATGTACTGTAAAAATTTACTTGAAAGTACATTAAAATGTCAAAATATGAACAAGGCATTTAAAACAATATAAACCTGTACAAATTAATGAAAATGGATGAGGTTTCTCATCGTGCTCGAATTAAGAACATAACATTTTACTTCATCAAATACAATTGCAAACAAGACACTGTACACGGTACACATCTAGACAAATTCTCTGTCTTGGTTCAACTTCCGCCTTGTTCTCTTAGTTATGATACCGGATGGTTCTCCAACATCTTGAAGACTGTGTTTCACTCCAGTGGTAAACGGTGACCGAACTGGGGTATTGGCTGTTAAAAACAGAACAAACAAAATACCTTACATATTTGAACAAAAAGAAAGCACAGATTTAAAAAACCCCAGAAATAAACATTTAACTTAACTCACTAACTGCCAAAGAATTCTGGAACACTCACCACCTAGAGTACCAAGTGTTTCATGTGGTATTTACCTAGCAACAATACTTTGATTGGCTACAAAATGAACCATCATAATATAAGCATTTTTGGTGACCTTTGGCACTCTAAAATGTTGACAATTTGGGCGACATTATTCACCATCTGCTCTAAATGAGTTAATGACTTCAAATACATCCCTTCTCCCACTCAAACATACCAAGCAATCTCTCAATCTGTTTGAGCTGCTGCTCCTGCTCTTCCATCTCCTCCTCTTTCTTTACCATCTCAGGAGACTTCAGGTATTGCATGTGGTTATCAAAGTCATCCTTCACCTGCATGCTCTTCTGCATGGCCAATCGGTACTGCTGGAGCAGTTCTATAAACAGAGGCAAAGGCATTAGCATGACTGACAGACACACACAGAATGATCGAAAGGCAAAAACAAAGTTAAAATTACAATAAGTTAATCTGACTGACCAATTTGCTCTTGAAGGTTGTGGTACTGCTTTGGGAGAGGTGCCCCGAACACTTGGCCACGTAGTCTCTCGATGGGTGGGGCTTTGTTCTGCAAACCCCCAAACTTGCCGTTGGCGCGTATCCTTTCACCCTGCCTGGTGAGGAGCGTTGGACACGGCACTTTGCCCTGGACCACCTACACACAGCAGACACACAACTTGTTAAATAAGAAAACTAAAGGTTATAAATGTAACCAAGATTCTCTGAAGGAGATGAGGGAGAAGCTTCACTATGGGAAACACACTTGTGTGTACCTTTCGCTGAAGACCCTATGCAGGGCTATCACTTGCACAAGAGTGCATGTCCCATAGTGAGGGGTCGAACGGAGTCAATTAAATTAAAATTAAAATTATCTGTACAGTACCACCCCAACAATTACACTAGATACCTGTTAATCCTCTGAATGCAAAAACAATCTAACAAGCAAAATAAAACACTATTTGGCCTGTGGTATTACAGATGGCTTGATTAAGGTCATACAAACAACAAGCCTGATTCACCCCTTTCCTGTAGTGGTTTGCAGAGTCCAGGTCATCAATCAAAATGGCATCCCCCAGGAGGTTCCCAAACACTGAGGGCAACAGGGGATGATTATCAAAGAGGTATTGTAATCATACTCAACAAACAACATTACCGATCATTACCTCAAACCCCTCATTCACTTCCCAACTTTTACCATGACTCATCTTTATTTTAGGCTGAACTCAAGATAAGGCAGCTAAAGGCGTAAGCATGACATCATACAATTCCTTCTTTAGAGGGTGTATAAACTCAATTCAACTCTGGTCTGTTCTTTGAAGATCGGAAACAATTTAGGTTGTGATGTCAAAACCTTTGTAAGTTGAACCCGCAAGAAGCATAAGATAAAAGAGAGAATGTAAATCTGTTACAGGAGCCCCATTATGAGTCAGTCAAAATCTGGAATCACTGAAAACTAGCTTCATTAGTCAGGGAAAAAAACAAGAAAGAAAATAAGCAAATCATGAAAATAATGATAATATTCCTTTAACTCCAGAAATGAGACCATTATAGCCAATCATTTTTGTAGTGAAAGACTGGCGGAGGTCCAATTTCCGCCCCAGTAGCAGAGACCTTAGGGAGGAACCCCCTAACTGCCCCCTGTGAGGTAAGAGCCTGGGGTGCCGTCTGGAAGTGTTTATCCCAAACCCAGCAATAGTGACCAGGAGAGAAGGGGGCAGAGAGGAACTACCCCAACAACAGCAAACACACACACAGACGTTGGAGCATGGAGGTTACAGAGAGAAGGAGAAGCTTCTGGAACAGCAAGATAGACCCCTGGTCTGGTACCACTCATGCAGTGTAAACACAAGTGGACATGGTAGACATTTGATACATTTCATGCTGGAGGACTCACCCATTTGGCAGTTCTCTGTATTCTGAGGACAGATCAGCAGATCTCGGGCAAACACAGGATTGCCAATGGGACAGAAGCTGCTCTGACCATTCTTTATGTGGGGCAGGGGTCTGGAATAAAAGAGCTTGGTACATCTCACCAAGGCATGTAAGCCCAATAGCGCGCACACACACACACATTTACAACACAGCTATCGAAGCAGAAACCTCAGGTCACATAGCTTCAAACTGCAAGTGGCCGTTTTCAACAACAACATCTTGTTTTATGAGACAAAGTATGTTAGTATGTATCGTACCGGTTGAAGTTTTTCCAGAACACAGTGTCTAGGGGCATGACCTGCTGCTTCCCCTGGGTGTCATCATAGATCCTCCTCGCCGCAGCCGTGGTCGTGGTGACAACACAGTCCATGTCCCCCAGGAGATGCCAGGATAGAACCGTAGCAGCATCATCGTCTTCCACCAGCGCCAGGTGGGCAATCTGCATGGGATATGACCAGAACATCTGCATCAATCTGAAATTGAATCTCAACTAAAGAACCCATAATATACCGTTCTTTCCTGGTTAAACCACTACAACAGTTCAGAGGCATAAGATAGCTGCAGAGACAGGCATATTTTTCCTGACATTACCTTTCCCAGGACGTCCAGACTGAAACTGAAGGGGTCAGCCATGGAGCAGACTCTCCTAGGCTGGAGTTTAATACTCTCCGCATCAGCTGTTTTCTGACTGATGAGGGCATCGATCACTGTAATCTATAAAAAAATATAATTCATCCATGTGTCATCATCCAATCTTTTACTTTCACCTTTAAGTACACAGCATACCGACTGTGTTGTTGTTCGTCTATGAAGATGGTGGTAAAATGTGGGCATGATCAAACACTCACAGATGCCAGGTGGGCCACATTGAAGTTATTCCGTTTGAGCTCAGATTTCATATTGTTCTCCTTGCTGGTGGCATCTCGCGCCTGGTCTGAGTGAGTGAATGAAATGATCACATTAGACATCGTATCTCTCAAGATTGTCACATTCACCACAACATCATTTGATATGGCAAACTTACTGCTGAGCTCAGTGATAAGTTGCCTGTTTGTATCAAACAGACTTTTATAGATGTCAATGGTCTGGGAGAGCTGGTCTTTCTTCCTGGTCAGTTCAGACATTTGCTTCTGGTTCTCCACATCTACGGGAGAAGACAATGGTCAAGATGACCTGAGACATGCTGGTCCAACTGCCAAGACACTGACCTTAATTTGATCTAAATTCATGTGGTTTAAATACATAATTTAATAATTCAATAATTGTACCAAGTAAATGGCTTATTGGTTATTGATAACCCACTGACTGTCCCATTTATTACTGACCATTGTAAAAGCGGAAGGGGAGCTCATATGCAGCTAGGGGCTTCTTTGGACCAAACCCTGAGACTGAAGGTTTGAAGTGAAGGACATATTCATTTCCATCCTGTCCAGGGCTGTTCTCCATGATGGTCAGATTCTAGAGGGTGGATAGACAAGTTAAAGGACTGTTGTGTTCAAAGCCCAAACACAACAATATTATAAAACAACACACACACACACACACACACACACACACACACACACACACACACACTCACAGAGACATTGGCCTGTCCTTCAGACAGGGAGATTTGAAGGGTCATGGCTTTGGCCTTAAATAGAGGCAGGTCTTTATCACTGGACCCACTGGAGCTCTTGATAGACACCACCACCTTCCCACTCAGCTCCAACCCGGCTGGGTTGTCATACAAATCCTGGGGGGAATCAACACAAACTCCCAGTCAGTTAGGGTTTGTTAAGAAAATACATTTCTCAAAGGGTACTTTAAATTGCAAATATCTGAGGAGAATGTTAAAAGTATTCCTCCTCTACAACAGAATAAGAGTTTTAAAATTAATCATCAACTGACTTTAACTCTCAGTGTACTTACAATATATGTCGGAACTGGTACGTCGAAAAGGATGTGAGATACGTGTGATTTAACAAGATAGCATAACTGCTTGTGATGAGCGATTTATGACATCCACTTCCAGGGTACATAATCTCACCATTAATTTCAGAGTCATATTCCTAACAAGGGTACGACTGGCGATGACGTTGTTGTTGGAAACGACTGGAGTCAGTGGCTGTGAATCTGGAGCCAATTTGACAGGGTCGTTGGGCACCACATTTATGACATACTAGGGGAGGACAAGAAACAGAGGGCAGTGATTATAGTGACCTAAAGTCACACCACGACATAAAAGATGGCTTTTTTAAAACAATTGGGAGACCAATTTGGAGCCAAAAGTCCATCTTTATGTATTTAATTTCAAGACAGGTTTGGGGTGTGTGGAAATGGCTTGTCAGTTCTAACCCAGCTGGTTTATGTTTAACCCACCTGGTGACTCCACAGCCCTTTGGTTTTGTCTACACACAGCACAAACTGGATGGTATACTTCCCAACACGGTCTGGAATGACTTTGTCTCTGTTTGTTGAGAAAGAAACGAAAACGGCATTCGTATGCATCAACAAAACCACCTTAACTTATTTAATGCCGAAGGCGAATAAAGTCGCCCAAATTGTCAACATTCTAGAAGTGCCAAGGGTGACTTTATCAACCAATGATGCTTCGATTTGTAGCCAATCAATGTATTGTTGCTAGGTAAATACCACATAAAACACCTGGCATTCTAGGTGGTGAGTGTTCTGGAATTCTTTGGCAGTTAGTGAGTTAATAATGATATTGACAAAACAATATTGATAAACATGTAGAAACAGACACATACAACCATTTAGACAGGAGAGGAAAGGATGAGGACCTATCAGGATCTTTCTACTAGTTACCAACATTTAGCTAAACCTGTCTAAGCACAAGCAGTATTGCTTACCTGAAGTGAAAACAGTCATTCTTCTCGTTTTCCATGGGTTTACTGCACTTAAATTGGGAGGCCTTTAGGAAAGCATACACAAAATTAGGTGACTTTGATTATTCACATCGGATAAGACAAATTATTTATTCCCATCAACAATTACTTTTTCATATCCATCTAGAAGTTTCTAACACTAGAACACAGTCTGAATGGTAGCCCTGAGTATCACTCACCCCAACTGCAGGGGGCCTGGTCCCTGAAGCCTGCCCCTTCCACATAAACATGGACATGGCAGCAGGATTCAGGTTCTTGATTGGGCTACCCTCCTCCGACATCACAGATACTAAAAACTCTGGAATCACAGAGACAACCAAGCTCATAAAGTGAGATCATTCTAGCTTGCACGCACACACACACACAAAAAACAAACAAACAAACAAACACCTGTGAGGATGCTTCCAGCAGGAAACACTGCCTGTGTGTCATACTCCACTACCAGTTTGACAGGTTTGCTGGGATCAGGGATGATGGTGAGCTTCAAAGACGGACCAGGAATGGGCTTCTTGTTGAAGGACCCTCTGAACTCCAGCTCATACTCCCCCCTTTGACAAGAATAGGTGGTTTAAACTGCCCTCCAATAGCACAAGGTCAGAGGATAACTATGGCTAGAGGTATAGTGTTAGGATGAGAGAAGAGTGGAAAACTCACTTTGGACCGCTCACATTGTCCACTACAAAACTGGCTTTTCCTTCTGTGTCTACTGGTTGTGAAGTAACAGAGGACCTCACCTGAAAGAAGACCTCAAAATAAATAAATATATAAAAAACATAAAAAATGTTAATAAGAAGTTGACTATACTATTTTTTTGCCCTAAAAACAATAGAGGTGAGAGTGGCGAACCTTCAAGGCTGAGTTGGATGTCCTTAGCACCACAACCACCCCCTGGTCAGGGGAGAGGTTCCCCCACCTGTCATACAACTGGAGCAGGAAGGGCTTCTGTATGCCCTGCTCATTCAGCACCTGCAGGGGCTGAGACAACAAACATAACACATGGATAAGTTACAGTAAGAAGAAACAAAGAGATCCCCATGTGCCAACCTCAGAGCATGGTGCTCACCTCTTCTGGCCCGTCCACCAATTTTAGCTGAGCAGGAACTCCGGCTATCACTTTGATCCTCACGTATTCCACAAAGTCCTTCCAGGTGAAGCACAGCTCCCTGGGACCTGGGGTCCCGGGGTGGAACCGCACCCCTGTCACCACCATCGACTGGGTGCTCTCCTGGGTTTAAGACACAACATATGGATATTTGCATTTAGGGATTTATGTTCTATATTGAACATTTCTGATTCCTATTCTAAGTTCAGCATGCATGAATGAATAAAAAGTTCTCTCTTGTTCATTAAAGTTCCGACCTGCCACGTTAGGACTAGGGCTGATTTGTCAAGACCCTCAGCATCCGCAGTGACTACATCCACACAGGTCGAGGTCAGCGTCTGGGTTTTATTCCCATACTGGTCTGTCAGCTCTAAGTCTGGAAGTTAATCAAGTTTGGCAGTTAATCAAGTCCCCAATGTTAATAGGTGTCAGAAAATGGTGAGTAAACTGTTCTTTAATTTTGCTGATTATGATCAGGTCCAGAGACTTACAGATCTTTCCTGATAGGACTTCTCCCATCCTTACGGTTGTGTCGCTCAGTGTGGTCTTAATCTGTTTGGGCTCGTCAGGGCGAGGCCTACAACACACACACACACACACACACACACACACCAGCTGATATTATACACAGAGCACAATACAGCTCTTATGACCATCACACTCTACAATTGGCAGTGGAGAGGCACAATGAAAACTCACTTGTTGCTACTTTTACAAACAAATGAACAATGAACAACAATGATATTATGCTTCCAATGTTCCTATCCATTACCCATTTGGGGCTAAGGGCTTTGCCACATCATTAAACAGGCGCATAAATGTCGCTTGAATGCAAGATATTTGTATCCCCAATATGCTATACTGTAGTAGGACAGGCTTACACAATGGTGAAGGAGGTTTCCACAGACAGATTCTGGTCCTGGTAGGACACCTGATAGAAGTGCTCTTCCTTCACCAGTGTGGGCACCAGCACGTTGGGCAGCTTCCCCTGGACCAGCTCCTCCACACTAACATCAGCTGTCCAGTTCACCTGACACACGGGTTAACAACATCATTTTCTACTAATATTATTCTGATAGCAGATGAATGTGGCACAATTACTAGTAAGATAGGATGTCCTTCATTCAGATTGCATTACCTTGATCATGGGGGCCAGCTCCGCTGACAGAGGGACCTCCCTGCCTCCTTCGTCATACATTCTGTAGTGCAGGTTGTCCAGGACGTCACCGGCCGTCCAGTCAATCTTCTCTTTGTCCTTCAGCACCATGGCCTCCTCTTCCTCCTCCTCCTCCTCCCCGTAGCTGTATACCTCCAGCCTGGACACACGCGTGCTGGGGACCACCGTCAGCTCCCTCTGCACCGCTGCAATGGTCTTCTGACTCTGACAGGACAGGACATCACAGACCAGACGAGGGGTGATTGTTAGGGTAGGATAGGATCATGACTAAGCTATCACCCATGGAGGGGCAGAATAGATTGTCCCAGTGTTGACACAGTGATTCAAGGTTTTTGGGGACAAATCAAGGGAGCATTAATCAGGTGAAAGGGATACTTACGGGGATATCAAATTTAGCTTTAATCATCTGCTCTCCCATCATGTTTTTGAGGTTTATTTGCTTCAGCACCAGCTGGCCAGCTCCTGTGTTACTGCAGTCTACAGCCACCGTGGATGAGGACCCAGGAGTCTCCTGCAACTGAGACACCACAGTAGAAATACAACAAATACCACGTAAATCGATGGAAATGTTATGAGCCAACTTATTATTGTACATTAATCAGATAACTAATCAAATGTATTTTGAACCCAACATTGAAACAACAAACATTCTATTGAGCAACATTGTGTATCTGGAAGGGAAGAGAGGCTCCAGGAATCTGTGGTTGTCTATAGGGGATGGAGGGGGGCATTCTGCTGGCAAACAGTGAAAAGCTCTTTATCTCAGTAGGAAGGAAAGGGATGGAAACATTGTGATGCCTCTATCAGGGTAACATACATAGAGTGGCAAGAACTTACGAGCAGCTCAGGGCCTTTCCCTGAGATATTTTACATTTACATCATCTATCCATCAGTCATCATAAGAAAAAGTAATCTATGCTAGGACCAGGGGCCATTGGCAGTCACAATGCTAGAAGAAGGAAGAATTCCTTTTTTTATTTTATTTTTTATTTATTTTTATTTGTTTACAGGAGAGAAACTTGTACAGGGGGGTAGTGAGGATGAAGACGTCTTTAGGAGGGACAGTTAAGATGTAGCCTGAAGAGATGGGTCTTCAATCTACGGCGTAAGATAAGTAGTGACTCTGCAGTCATGACATCAGTGAGAAGCTCTGATGCGAGCTGCTACCGGGAGCCAGTGAAGGGTGCGAAGGAGGGGGGTGACATGGGAGAATTTGGGGAGATTGAACACCAGACAGGTGGCAGCATTCTGGATGAGCTGCAGAGGCCTGATGGCGGAGGCAGAGGGCCCGGCCAAAAGTGGGTTGCAGTAGTCGAGATATGATGTTCATTTCTACCAGGAATTCAAAACAATTACATTTTCAAACAAAAGATGTGTTAACACATCAAAACTGTTTGGGAGTACTGCAAGCATCTGTAATTGATGGATTTAGTTTAATATGTCCTAAGTAGAATCTGTGTAACAAGTTAAACACTCAAAGTGTCCCAACTATCCCCATATGTGAGAGAACTGCCTCCCAGAGAGAAAAGGCCCCATTGTTTTTCCATGAATGTTTCTTGAGAGGATGAAAGCCCATCAGTCAAATATATCTAAAATAACATGATGGTCGATTATCTGAGAGAGAGCACTGGGAAACAGAGCTATCTGGACAGTGGCCCTCTAGGACCACAAATGCTCATCCTCTCTGTGACAGACTGACACACCCTCTTTCACGACCCAAATAAGTTTGAAATACTACTTTGGCAGTGTGACACCGCCTCTCCCAGTATATTAGGTTCCTGAGACAGGCATGTCTGTTCCCTTTGAGCCCATGTTTTTCATTAGCCAACTGCTGAGACTTGGAAACAGAACCACACATTCACACACACACACACACACAGTCCAAGTATGACATGAGAACACACGCACGCATGCACACACACACGGTCCAAGTATGACAACATGCTTACAGTGCTTGGTTTGTCCTAACAAGAACATGATGCTATTTACTTCTCTCTGAGAGATCAAAATAACTTTTTTTCTATTGGAATTAAATTCTATTAAAAAAAGAAAAAAGAAAAGAGAGTTCATTTGTATGAGTATCAACATCCAGCCCAGATCTCCTGGTGGAACTTCAGAGGTTGTGAATTCCTCTGCTTTGCAAGTTCTTTATTCAGCATGTACTGCAGAGTCAGAGGCTAGCTGTGAACATCTGACCATACCTGGCAGCGAATAATCAGTTTGGGGTGAGCTGTGATGTTTCCAGCTTCATCATGGACTTCCACATCAAAGTTAACACATGTTCCATTCTCCACAGTGATTGGTTGATCCTCAGGTTTCACTTTCAGGGTATGTGGGTTACCTGAAAAATACACAGGTGATAAAAACAAATTGCCCCCCCCCCACACTGTCACACAAATAATTTGTAATTATTTAAAGTTATTCTAATTTATAGTGTACATGCCCCATAACCATTTTACAGCCTCTAGCCTCATTGCCACTTAGCTTCACACAGTCTATAAGATGTATTGTTCTGCTGCTCTTTTTTGTAAATTTGTAAATTCCAAGTCAATTTCCTGTATGTGCAAATATACTTGGCCAAATAAAAGAATTCTGATTCTGAATTGAATGAATCTTAGTATGTGTGCACATACCTAGTTCTGCTTGTAAAATATTGTTTAGGGTAGGTTGACTACCACGTCAAGCACAGCTGGACAGCATCTGCAAGTTTGTCACCAAGGCAATCACTTTTAAAAGCCCTTGCCAGGATCCCCCCCCTCCCCAAAGGGATGTTTCTTCTTACACCAGACCCCCCCCCCCCCCCCCCCCCCCCAAGTTGCAGTCGTAAATCAGCAGATAGCAGACAGTGTTTTTAAAACAGAAGGCACTAATAACTCATAATACAAATGGTCCATTCATTCTTTAACAAGTAAAAAAGTTAAGTGAGGAATTTGGGACAGTCCTCTGAATATCCACATCGCCATCTACCACATACTTGAGGTACAAAAGGACTTTGAAAGTTACACTGACTTCTTTCTTGAAAGCTAATTAATCAAATCCAGTCTTACCAGGGAGAAGACTGATCTTCACAGTCTGTGTATCCTGCTTGAGGCCAGGCAAGACCACCTTAATGTTATATGTCTGACAAAAGGAAATATTTCTGATTACAAAAATGTGCATTTTAGGGTTAGGGTATGTTTGCGAGAACAGCTTTCTATGGTTCATCTGGTGAAGCCACACACACACACACACACACACACACACACACACACACACACACACACACACACACACACACACACACACACACACACACACACACACACACACACAGACACACACACAGGTCTCTGACCTTGCACTGGTAATTCTGCACTGCCCCTCTGGCTCTGACTCCTCTGATGGTGAAAGTAGTCCCACTGGCGGCCGCCCCCTCGTAACTCAAATCTAGGTCACTGAAACACAGCAACCAGCAGCTAAATAAGGTGGGGCGCAACATCTGGCACATGAATCACCTGACTGAGCCTAATGATTAAGCATTATAATATAATAATCAGTCAATACACACATATTTATGGTACAAACAGAGACAGTGAACAAAAAATCCCCCAAAATATCACTGAAGGTGCATTTCATTCAGATTGTTGAACACAACCATTTGGTGTGTAACCCACCTACATTCCAGGACAGGCTTGAGTTTAGGAGGGGGTTGAGCTGGGTGCCCATACTCATCCACAAACTCCAGGAGGATGTCAAAGGGCATCCCTACATGGAGAGGGGTAGTCACTGCACCCACCACAAACCTCTCTGCACTGCCCTCTGTGGGAGAAGGGAGAAAGAGAGAGAGGAATGTTTAGGAGACAATTATGATTGCTACTGGAAAATGTATTCTATATGTGTTGCATATCAGTGCTTTATTACAGCTAAAGTTACCTACCTATGATGGAGAATTGGATTGTGTGGCTGGGCAGCTGTTTCCCACCCCAAACAGTGGCATTGCTTTCATTGAGAACCGTGTTCAAGTACAGAGTGTATTTTCCCAGCATGTTCAGGTTCTCTGCAATAGTGACAGGAGTCTGAGGCTAGGTTAGTTGTCTAACTTCCATGAGCATATTATTCCAAAACGTGTGGGGAGATTTAACAGAGGGACAGCTTAAACAATTATAGTAGGAAAGCGTCAGAATTACTCAATTAATAAAGAGAAGAGTACCCATGGTTTTGAACCAGAATGCCCACTTTGCAGAATGTTGAGCGATGTGGGAGTTTGTCTCTATATCCCCATTAGTACCTGCAGAGGAAATGGGAAAAACAATTTACGACACATTGCCATTACTTTAGCAACTTGGCATGAGCCATCTAAACAACAACAAAACTCAATCTCAACAAAAACACAACAACTTACCATGCCGAACAACTTTTAGCTCTACCAAAAGTTTCTTTGCTGCACTATGAGTGGCTGATGGCATCCTGGAAATGGACTCTCCTTTCTTGTTCAGAATCTCCACATGGAGCGGTCCTGAAAGAACATGAGAGGGAAATCTTACTGTCACAAACATGCGCACATTCAAGATACAATATAAGAAAACACTTTTTTACTGATAAGTATGTTATTCTGGTTTGGCAGATTACATTGAGCTTTAAGGAAAGGTGCAGGGGTGTGTGAAGTATTCTGTACCTAGAGGGGTCCCTGCTGGGCGGACAGCATTCTGGGCCCAGGGGTTGACTTCTGGCCACATCACTTTCAGCTTCTCTGGGAGTCTGGGGCAAAACAAGGAGAATGTTGCAACAATGACCCATCAGTGTGTAATAACACACTGGTGCATGGGAAATTAAATCCAAAATTAATTTCTCACTTGGCTAGTTCCTCATCAATGTTTTTCTTTATGCTTGCATTGGTAACCGTCTTATCAATTTTGGAGATGGGTATTGTCTTGATCTCATCATAAAGTGCCTTTGGTTCCTACAGAAAGAGAGGAATTTTGCAGCCTGTGTAACTTTGATAGAAGTCCAAGTCAATCCAAGTCAGTACACCAATAGATTAAACATTTCAAGCTATGCAAATTCCTTTGATTAAAAGTCTATGATGTACAAAGTGCTACTATGATCATTGTCTTGAATGCTACCCAACATATCTCACCATGGCCACCCGAACCTGCCCCCCTGTGGCATAGACATCTCCATCATGTTCCCCGTAAAGCAGGAACTGAACAATGGAGCCAAAGAAGATGGGTTGTGTCTTCTGAGACTTAACCTAGAGGGAGAGGAAAAGAGCGACAGGCTGTGAGATCTCAGCACACTATGACCTAGTTCAGCATCAGACAGAAAAAGGCACACTTCAACATAATTTCATTAACACACTGAACAATGTTATCCAACAATACAGACTCTCTTGTTATAAAGAGGAACTAAGGATACCCACATATTGGCCTGCTTTGTATGTTCTGCCATCCCACTCGATGGAGGAGAAGGAGGCCCAGGGAGACTGCATCTTCTTGGTGGACACGTCACTTCGTGTGATTGTGCCGTTGAAGCCCATGAACTTCACTTGCTTGTCCCACTTCTCATGGCAGGTCTTCAGCCACTGGTTAAATTCCTTATTGATCTTAACTCTTTGTTCCTGGGAGGGATAAAGACATGTAGGCTATGGTTATTAACACAACAATATTATAAGTTATGGTCAAACAACTAAAGTCATACATGTCAGTTTATAGGTCTTAATTTTCCAGTTCAGGCTTTCTGCAGCCGAGGATTGAGCTTTGTTAGTGACAGATGATGATCATAAAAACCAAGTAGCTACCTGGCCATTGACGACACGTGTGAAGATGGTATCCTTGTTCCTTAACTGCAGCTCCAGGTCCATGAAGGTGAGCTTGTTGGTGCTGATCTGGAACCTGTCGTTGGTGAACAGCACTCCTGAGAACCTGCTGTAACAATCTGCAGGCAACTGGGCCGCCTTCTTGGGCCGAGCGCACCAGTCAAACCTGAAACATGCAACACAAACATTATTTCAAGAAAATAGTATTAAAAACATCAACATTTAAAAAAAAAAAAAAAAAAAAAATGTATTCTGAAAGTCCTTACTCAGAGACAGTTGTGTATGGTATGAGTCGTCCATTCCAAAAACACTCAAAGATGGGCCTCTTTCCCCTGGCCTGGTTCTGGATGATCACAATGTCATCATCGTCCTCATCTGGGGATGCTGATTGTCACAGAAGGAACAAAATGAAATCAGATTAAAATATGACATCATACAAAACATAACATAGATAATAGGAAATAACAATAAAATAGACATACATGTGCTCTGTAGGCACTTATATAATCATACATGTGATAGTCTGTGATTGACTGTGGAGGTAGGGGGAAGATGGAATAGAGTAGGACCCTAGTAGACACTACACTACACGTCACACCTCACGCCAGAGGGGGCATTCACAGCAGTGGCCACTGGCCGGTTCTCCGCCAGGAAAAATAAAGGAGGGGGGAATACAGAAAACACAAGAAACAACGCATAGCTTGCTTGCTTTCACTCACTGGTATCCGTTCCAGTAACGATCTGGCTTTCTCCTTTGAAGACCAACGACAAAGAACGAAAGAGGAGTGTAAAGAAGAGCGCCTGTGTTGAAAGACTGGCAAGCGAGCAGGAGAAAGCCACAGCCCTGGAAACTTGGGCAAAGTATATGATCATCAAGCACCTCTGTAGCAAAAACAGTAAACAATCTGCTCCTGTGAGTTGGAGGGTTTCTCTACTGTCTCTGTCCAATAAAAAAAAAAACAGAGAGAGAGTGGGACTGCCCCACTCCAAAAAATAACCATAGGACAATTCTATGAACACTTTGAATATAGTGTCATCATGGCCAATACACTCTCAGTGGTTCCCCTTAGAGTTCGGATTGAGACAAGTGCTTTATCTCTCCGATCCTCTTCATCCTTATCGACTGGATCATGACCCAAACCATATCTGACAAATCCAGAGGCATCCAGTTCACCCAGCTGGAGGACTTTGCCGATTACCTTACTGTAATTTCCAACAAACACTCAATCATACAGAAGAAAACTGACAGGCAGGCTGGTCTCAACATCAACATCTAAAAAAACTCAAGTCTTGTACATCAATGCCACCACCCTGGCGCCAGTGGTTGTAAACTGTTACCCACTGGAGTTTGTGGATAACTTCACATACCTGGGCAGCCTCATCAGGAGTGACAGCGGGGCTCAAAAAGACATCAAGGCAAGATTAAGAAAAGCTTGGTGCCTTCTTGAAGCTGCTATTAGTCCCGATGCAGGCATGTGGCACGGGCTACACGGAATGGGGGCAGTGGTGGTTGCCCCGGGCATTATCCTGATCTGGCTGCCTTCATTGTCTGTAGGCAGGGGATGCCCTGCGCCAATGGACAGGTCGCGGCTGGCCGGTGTTGGCTGCCCTGTTGCAAGTGTACCACGGAGTTGGTACGGGTTGGCGACTGCTACCTAGACCGATTTTGGGTCCCTTTTCCCTTTCACTGGTGAGTGGCTCTTGTGGTGCGGGGGGTTTGGTTGGCTGGGGCCTATGCTGTAGGCCCTCCCAGTGCCGGTACGGGCTGTGATGGTTGTAGTGTTGGCTCTGAGTGATTATGCCGACTTGATGCTGCCCTCCCTACCCACCTGATGTCCCTCTGGTGGGCCGTCCCGTGACGGAGTGGACCCGGTGTGAGGCGCTGGCCGTGTCCTTTAGATGTAATTCAGATGTCCCTTAGATGCGCCAAAGGCCTCAGGCCACCTGCTTTTTGCTGACTTCCCCACTCTTGGATGAGGCTGGCTTGGACGAGACTGATGATGGATCTTGGAAGCTGTCTCCTACGGTGCATCAGGAGGATTCTCCGGGGATGAGGAGGATTCAGATGCTGGTAATCCATCTGTATTGGACGATTTGACTATGATGAAAGAACCCACTCAGGGCTCCACTGCTTCTTTCATGGCTCTGTGTCGCAGAGCTGCCGTGCGCCAGGATGTGAAGTAGCCTTCCTCTGCCCCACTTGCAAAAGATACAGTCTTCGTGGGTTTTCACCTGGCCACCCCCACGCAACCGGTCAAACAATGTGACTAGCCCTGACATGGCGACTTGCCCCTTTCTCCCAGTTCCTGGATTTGGACTAGATGAATGAGAAGGGACTACTCGAGGCCCCACCTATGTAGGGGACCATCACTACCTACCTGGCACCGTCCAACAACAAAGATAATGTGGCAAGGGGCTCCTTGCTATCACCATCAAGTGATAGTTGGATAAGATTAACCACTACCTGGAGTTGGCGGCATGGTACTTCAACTCTGTAGCTATGCTACAGGCATACCAAGCTAAGGTGCTTGGTGACCTGAGCACGGCCCTGTCTAACTCACTCAACTCTCTCGCTACACCATGCTGGCTATGGGCCAGGGGATGGACACTCCAGCCGTGGGGACCCTGTCGTGGGGACTACAGTCGGGCGGACCCTGTGGTTAAAATCTGGTCTCCCAGATGTCACCCCTCTGACTGTTGGCACTGCACCCGAGTCCTCCGAGGGGCTTTTTGGTCGAAACCTTGAGGAGATGCAGACCCGAGTCGAGAGAAAGAAGCAGCACTTCTTTCACTTCTAGACCCCCTTCTAATAGGCTTAACTGGGGGGTGTCCCCGAGTGAGAGGTGTTGGTGCAGGTTGGAGGTGCCTGGTGCTGCTACCGTTCATTATGAGTAACTCCTACACACTGACTAACATGTAAATGTTATGTTACCTGGCACAGCATAGGGGTCTTCAGGGTAGGTTTCTCTGTCATAGAGGAAGGGGTGGTATCTCAGGACTCCCTCCACTGTTCCGTCAGTATCGGCATAGGCCTTGAATTCAAACGTGTCAGCTGACGAGTTGATGTATAACGTCTGCATGTCATTGTCAATCTCTCTGAGGTTCACCATTCGAGGGATCTTGGGGAACTTCTCTAGAAGGGAGATCTGATTGGCATGAGGTTTAATACATACCATTACATCAAGATATAATCTCAGGACTAGATTTAATGTAAATGAAAGCATATTTATCAAATGTTTATATGTTGATACATTTACTATGCAGACAGTGTCTGAAGCGCCATAAAACACGTATTTACATATTAACTTTTCCAAAAGCACTTTAGAGGTGTAACTAAATATGACACCACTGGACTGTCTTACCTGAAGGTCAATGTTGGAAACAGAGGCTGAGTTTCGATAGGTGGCTTTCACGTCATTCCCATTTATGCCGTGTATGTAATAATGATATATGTGACTGAAATAAAGCACATTTAAACCAATGAACAAACAGCAAAGGGGGACTAATGCTAATGGGACCAGTGCTAATCGGACTGGAGTGTGTGTATGTGGAATGGGGCAGGGGGGTGAACTCACGCCAGTTCTCTGGTCCACAGGTGGAAATCCTGCTTGAGGAAGGTGATATGTTCAGGCTGTACCCCCGTTATCACTACAGCTGTGAAGCTCTCCTTCCCAATCTCCTCAGAGATGAGGCCATGGAGAAAGCGCTCCTCATCATCTCTTACATGTGACATGTCACCCACCTGTCAGGGGTACGATTCAGAGGATGAACAGTCACCACTGTAACATAGTGGGTCCTGATTATTTTTGTTGTTGTTTGTTTGTCTGTCCCCCCCCCCCCCTCCAAATTGCACTATGACACCAACTTAAAGCTTCAGAGTGATTGGTGACTGGAGTTTGTTTTACACTGGACTGTCTGAGGTCACAAGTGAATCCCTTACCTTCCTGTTTCTGATGAATCCACTATAAATGTCCTCTTTGTTACGCTCCTTCCTCTCAAACTCCTCCTTTGAAAGTATAAGTTCATGGACATCTGGGGAGCCCGCTGGTTTAGTGATCATCTTCAACAAAGACAGATATGTCAAGTCACATGAATCACATACATTACAGAACAACTATGGAAGTTATAGGCTGCATGTCAACTTTACAATTTTGTAAAAAGCATGAGCTCATATTTGGTAACCTTTCATATAACCAAGTTGGCCAGAGATTCAACACTTACCCTGGTTGACTGGCCAATGTAGAACACAGCTTGTTTTCCTCCAACTCCAAAATAGGATATATCGCTGTTGAGACTGCGCGGGACAGGATCAGGGCGGATATAGCCAGCATTATCACTGCAGTGAGAAAAGAACATGAGTGCAAACATTCATCCTCCCAACTGTGATATGGTAAAGATACCTCAGATGGGATGCCTCAAAAACAAACGTACAGTCAATCCTCATCAGCTAGTTATTCAGAGAGTGCCATGTAATTTCAATTGGTCTATTGGGATGGACTCATGGTAAACAAACCTGGTGAAGTTGCTGTTCTCCCTGGTGAATTTTGAGAGCCTATACACTGCCCAGTTATTGAGCTGCTTTGATGTCATGCCACAGCCATTGTCTAAGATAACAACTGCTGGTTTCCCCTGGGACTCATCAAACAACTGGGGAAAGACATGAGAAACATTTGCCTACTGTTGGATCACCATAACATACAAATACAATTGAGGTGAATGACATTAACATTCAAAAGACTATCATAGCCAACACATTACAATGTT
Source organism: Argentina silus (assembly GCF_951799395.1). NCBI lineage: Eukaryota > Metazoa > Chordata > Actinopteri > Argentiniformes > Argentinidae > Argentina > Argentina silus. The sequence goes on along the minus strand of NC_139655.1, from coordinate 22,167,931 downwards.
GTTATTAAAGAATAACTTCATGACTAACCAATCGAATGTCTATTGTCCTCACTCCTGTGGTGCGTGATGTTGCTGACAGTGCATTGTCAATTAGTTCTGCAAAGGCATATGCTGAAAGACCAACAACAAAAAAACACGAATTAGCTTCCAGTACGTATAATGGACTGTGTCACTGTTTAGCCTAATTGATAGGCTGCATAACAAGCACTAGATATTTGCTGAGAGGTTACTCATCATGTGAACTCATTTTCATATTATGTTGAATGTTGTTGACATATGCAGGTTTCGGTAAAGGTCAATCACACACTCACGTAATGACTTCTGGCCCTCACTAGCATAATACTCATACATGCCACTCTGAACAAGTGTATCATAATGAGGGAGGAACACAATCCGTTCCTGTGTTGCCACTGGTAAGATTTGGTCCTCCCTCTGCAATAGGTGGAGGGTGTTTCCATCTTGAAGTTCCTCTGAAAGTAAACATGAACAAAAACAATAACTGATTAGGCCTCGCCCCCACCTCTCATTACCCCTTGAAAAATAACATTTCACTGATAAATACGAGTTATAGTTATAGCAAGTCACTTACCATATCTGTCAAAATCTATTCCTATTCTGTCTGTTGTTGTCAACACAAACGTTTCGTTGGTGGGAATGCCAAATTCCTAAGGAGAGCATGGGACATTAACTTAAGTTAAGCATACATTGCCAATAGTTTAGCAACAATGTTTGACAAAAAAAAGCTACATGTCGGCGATATGAATGACAGAATGCAGTGAACACCTTGGAAACAACTTGAAGGAAGTCATTGAAGTCCAAGCCATTAATATTCAGAACTCTCTCCGTAGCGTCTTTCCTTTCAAGGCGGCAGTCATTAACGACGACTCTTTTGCGCGGTGTGTCACACTCGTTGGTTTCATTTACCAAGGACGTTGGTGGTTCGTTATAGCTGTTTGCGGATATTTGCTCAACACCCAGACCCGACATGTTTCTTTTCAACTGAAAGAAAGCACGTGCGTGGTACTGGATGACTAGCCAGTAGTACTATCCACTAGTTTGGATAGCTAATGTGGCAGGCAGCTAACTAGCTAACGTTAGGTGGGCTTCGCTTGTCGTCCCCACTGTCCTGCGCAATATTTCCAATATGTTTTGCTGTTTATATTTCAACGCTTCGACAAACATACATTCCTTCGAATTTGGTGCTGTCCTTTCTGTATTAGTACGTTCCTGCTACCGTACGGTAAGCCTCTGAGGCCAAACTACATTAAGTTTCACGCGCAATGGAATGCGCTGCGCATAGTTTAACTAATCTCCAAATCGTTTGAGTTGATTGACCAAACCAGAAACTTGCAGGTTGGTAAATCCGTATGATGTAAACTTCAATAGTACATCGCAAACAGACGACGTTCGTGAGTTAAACAAACATCATGGCTGTGCCTGGAAGAAACCGTGTGTAGGCAAACATACGAAAATATTTGGTGTTCTCACTCTGGCAAAGAAAGAGTCAGAACTGTTTACATAATTAGCTTTCAAATGTCTGTCGTGCATAGAAATCCCAACGGATGGCTGTTGGACTCCTGTTCGTTTATTGACCAGGGATTTCAACGATGCATTCCAGAGGGAAAAGCAAACCTAGGAGATTCGTATTTTAAAAGTTGTTTCAAACAGCAGTGTTTTCAGATTTTAAAGTCTCATATTGGTGTGAAACCCACTGGTAATCCTCGTTACGACAATGTCATCTCAGAAGCAGTACCTGAGAGGAGTGAGAATGACACATCAACAGATTGTATACCTGCGAAGGTAAGTTGACCAGAGACTTATGTCAGGACCGGACCTGATTCCTTATCACGCCTTCACTTTGGTGTCTGTAGCTGTTTTAACCATTGATATATGTCTTGATGTGTAACCCCTCAGAAAAGGAAAAGAAAACGCAATGAATTGAACCAAGGGGAAATCGATTCACTGGCTTACCACGTGAAGGTGTGTCGTCATATGTTGTATCAACAGTAATTGTTCCCCTATGTTTTCAGTTGTTCACCTCTACATAACATGATTTATGTGATGACACAGATAAGAGCCATCATTGTCGAAGGCACCAGGTCCTTGGTGGATGCTGGGCTCTCCTGTGGTTACCTGAGTGGAGTGACAGGTGTGCAAGAACCCCTGCCCTCCCAAGAGTGCAACCTTGCAGCCCTGTGTGACATGGCTAAAGAGCTCCCTCTAGTGGCTGACAGCGACCAGGACCCAGTGCAGTTTATTGATGCTGAGAATGGCAGCACAGCACACCTTGACCTTTTCACACGGATAACAGAGAACAGTATCGACTGCGCCAAGGAGGTGACACTGATGGGAGAGAAATACATTATCCCACCACGATCCGCCTTCCTGCTATCAGATTTTACCAGAATGCAGCCCCTGGTTCACTGTGAGTGCACCAGCCATCTGATCAAGACAAAACTTACTTTTGCTGGGTTGTGGCAGCATAGACAGTGTAATTTAAATTGCATCGTAGTAGAACAAAGGAGCCTAATAGAGAGGCATAAAGTCAGTGTATAACATTATGAGGCTTCTCTGCCTGCTTGGGTATGTCTGGCAACTGACTGTTTCTCATTTTATCACCTGCAGATGGAAAGAGATTTGAGCTGATTGTCTTGGACCCACCCTGGGAAAACAAGTCCATCAAAAGGAGTGGCAGGTTAGCCTAAATACAGTTAGGTCCATATATATTTTGACTCTGACACAATTGTTGTTATTTTAACTGTTTACCAAAACATATTCAAGTTACAGTTATATAATGAATACGGGCTTAAAGTGCAGACTCTCAGCTTTAATTTGAGGGTATTCACATCGAAATTGGAGGAAGGGTTTAGGAATTACAGCTCTTTAATATGTAGCCCCCTCTTTTTCAAGGGACCAAAAGTAATTGGACAATTGACTCAAAAGCAGTTTCATGGACAGGTGTGGGCTATTCCTTTGTTATTTCTTTATCAATTAAGCAGGTAAAAGGTCTGAGTTGATTCCAAGTGTGGCATTTGCATTTGGAAGCTTTTGCTGTGAACACACAACATGCGGTCAAAGGAGCTCACAATGCAAGTGAAACAGGCCATCCTTACGCTGCAAAAACAAAAAAAATCCATCAGAGAGATAGCAGCAACATTAGGAGTGGCCAAATCAACAGTTTGGTACATTCTGAGAGAAAAAGAACACACTGGTGAGCTCGGCAACACAAAAAGGCCTGAATGTCCACGGAAGACAACAGTGGTGGATGATCGCAGGATCCTTCACATGGTAAAGACCCTTCACAACATCTAGCCAAGTGAAGAACACTCTCCAGGAGGTAGGCATATCATTATCCAAGTCTACCACAAAGAGAAGACTTCACTAGAGCAAATACAGAGGGTTCACCACAAGGTGCAAACCATTCATAAGCCTCAAGAATAGAAAGGCCAGATTAGACTTTGCCAAAAAACATCTAAAAAAAACAGCCCAGTTCTGGAACAGCATTTTTTGGACAGATGAAACTAAGATCAACCTGTACCAGCATGATGGGAAGAAAAAAGTATGGAGAAGGCTTGGAACTGCTCATGGTCCGAAACATACCACATCGTCTATAAAACACGGTGGAGGCAGTGTGATGGCATGGGCATGCATGGCTTCCAATGGCACTGGGTCACTAGTGTTTATTGATGATGTGACATAAGACAGAAGCAGGCGGATGAATTCTGAAGTGTTTAGGGATATACTGTCTTCTCAGATTCAGCCAAATTCAGCAAAGTTGATTGCACGGCACTGCACAGTACAGATGGACAATGACCCAAAACATACTGCGAAAGCAACCCAGTAGTTTTTTTAAGGCAAAGAAGTGGAATATTCTGCAATGGCTGAGTCAATCACCTGATCGAGCATGCATTTCACTTGCTGAAGACAAAACTAAAGGCAGAAAGACCCATGAACAAACAGCAACTGAAGACACCTGCAGTAAAGGCCTGGCAAAGCATCACAAAGGAGGAAATCCAGCATTTGGTGATGTCCATGGGTTCCAGACTTCAGGCAGTCATTGCCTGCAAAGGATTCTCGACAAAGTATTAAAAATGAACATTTTATTTATGATTATGTTAATTTGTCCAATTACATTTGAGCACCTGAAAATAGGGGACTGTGTACAATTCCTACACGTTTCATACAGTATTTTTGTTCAACCCCATGAATTAAAGCTGAAAGTCTGCACTTCAATTGCATCTCGATTTCAAATCCATTGTGGTGGCGTACAGAGCCCAAATTATGAAAATTGTGTCACTGTCCAAATATTTCCAGACCTAACTGTATGTTGTTACCGAGTCAAGATGGGAGAAATTAGACTTTTTTTTCTTCTGTGGGTCATGACCAAAATATGTTTGGAGATTGATTCAATGGCATTTATGACTTGCTGTAAACCTCACATTTTGTTTCTCCTGTATGATCTGCAGATACAGCTATCTGCCCTCGTCCCAGCTGAAACGACTCCCTGTACCCCTGCTGGCCTCTCCAGGCTGTGTGGTGGTCACCTGGGTCACCAACAAGCCCAGCCACCTGCGCTTTGTCAGGGATGACCTGTTCCCACACTGGGGTGTGGAGGTTCTGGCAGAGTGGTTCTGGGTCAAGGTAAAAACACACAGAGGGGAGAACAGAGAACCTAGAAATGACTTTTGACAGGTTGTAAAAAAAAAAACAATTATGTATGTGTATATATATATAGATAGATAGATAGATGTGAATATAAACATATACACTGTAGAGATGTTTGCATGTGTTTTCCTCTGATGTCGGCTATTGGCTACGTGTGTTTTGTTTTCTCAGATTACCAGGTCAGGTGAATTTGTGTTTCCACTAGACTCTCAGCATAAGAAGCCTTATGAAGTGCTGGTACTTGGTCGATATCACAGAGAGAATTCACCCAGGTGTGTCAGTGGCTTCCTTTTTTTTTTCTCACACATTTTAACTATTTATTAATTTGCAAACAATTTAATATTTTCTGGCCTGCTCTCTCTGTTTCAGTTCTTCCGGGAAGGTAGAAATACCTGTGGAGGATAAGCGTGTGATTGTTAGCGTCCCATCAGTCCTACACTCCCATAAACCCTCACTCTCTGGTAAGTATTCCTAAACTTACCATGTTTTGGTTCAATGTAGATGCTCATAGAGCAAGTATGCAATGTTTTAGTGAGGTAAGTAGCAATGGGTTTGCAATATTTAAACTCATATTGGTTAAACAGTGTTGAAATAAACCAGATAGCACCACAAGAGGGCAGTGCAACATTACTGATCGTATTTGCTGCTGCATATTGACCTGGTCCCACTACTGATGCTCTCTCATTTCACTCACTCTCCAACTAAAAGCAGAAGAAATAATCCTGATATGACGCTGGGGGACATTGCAGTTATGATTAGTCAGGAGACTAGTTCAGCCGGAAACAAGGGTGATCTACTGCAGTTTGTCAGGTTGTGTCACACTACGTCACACCTACATTGACTTTAGCCCACACCCTGCGACAGGTTTCAGATACCTGACTGAGAACTTAAACCCCTCTGTGGCGTTGTTATCGTTATGGTCCTATATTTATTGATTATTAACAAGTCAAACTTTTGGCTCCTATCCACAGAAAATTGTTTATAAAGCAATGAGAGATATCAACAATAAATATGCAGAGAGCCTATGAATAAGGGGTTTTTAGCTCCCTCCTCTGAGGAAGGCGATTTATTGTGCTGTATATTTACTCTGAGAGTCGACCAGAGCAGGAAGAGGTTTGTCAGTGCCCTTTCAGCTAAATATAAAAGATGCCACTCGGCTGAAATGGCAGATATTGTGAAGTGAAAGTCATTATTACGCCATTGTAGAAGTGTGATGCTTTGTATGGACTATCCAAGCGGTTTGATTTTATCGGATTAGTCTAGCTCACAATATTTTGCTTTGTCTCATAGTCTAGTCTTTCCATATCTGTTGAATTACATTTGCCTGAAGCGAGATTGGCTGCACAATTTGCATTGACGTGGAAGGTGCTAATCACAGATGTCCTGTCATGGTGTATAACCTCAGAGCTTGAGCAAAACTGGCATGAAACTGGTCTCGGAGAAAGCAAGTGGCTCGTTAACAATTATAGTAGTTAGCCATCAAGTTGATTTGCCCTGCCTTACCAGCCCACTGACCAAATCCCCAGTCATAAGTTGCAATTTCCTGCTGTCCTGCCATGTTACACCAAGTGTGTGATATCTATGCCCGTTAGACTAGCATAATACGGAGTTGATAGACTATATTGTATTCAATGTTACCTGCTACAACAGCGCCTGTTTAAAGCGTAGACATTGGCCAGCTGCTGTAGCAGCAAGGTAAAATTAGGCTTGGAGTCTAAGACACTATCTCTGTAGTGTCATTGTTTTATTATTATTATATTGTATTGCGCTGTTGATTGTACATTTGTAAGTTTCTTGCAGAAACAGACTTGCAGTGATATTTACTCTGCATCCACGCTGACAACTGTTAATGTTTCTGGTGTAGCAGGTTACATTACTGTGCGGACGGGTGCAGTACTTAACAGATTGCCCATGCTTCATCCCTGTGTAGCACTGCTGTAAGCAGTCCCCGGTAGCAGAGAGGCCATGGTGGGAGTAGGTGTGGTTTAACGGTCTGCTACTGAGATGAAATGTCAGAGGAGCTGCTCTCCAACTCCTGCAGAGATGCCACCTCACATTAACATAACTTCTAACAGAGAGCAATACAAATGGAACTTTATTGATCCTGAGAGTGTGTTAATGTTACATATGATATTAACTTTGTACCTGGAGGCGCAAAAACTGAATTTGGCTGTCCTTTCCCCACTCCTGCAGTAGAATTATGCAACAGCTTGAAATTTAAAGCATCTGTGCTAAGTCCCTAGACGACTCCTCTTAAAGAGTGGGAGACCCTCAGTTACTCTACACGCCATTATTATTACCTCTAAGAACAATTTTGCAGTGTGCAGTCTTGTTTGAATGGTAAATGTGCCAAAGCCTGGAGTCTGTGGCCAGCCTCTTACCTCCGACCTCAGTCTTGACCTCATCTCATACATGTCCAAAACCCTGAGGGAGGGGGTAGGAGACCCTGTGACCTAGAAGCTCCCTGCCCCCCTCTTCGCCAGTGATCCTGTCAGTGACATCAGACGTGAGTGTGTGGCTGCAGTGGGGGAGTGGAGGGACACCAACGCACCCTCCCAGATACAACACATTCGCTGCCAGATGGCCGAACAGTAGGAAAGCAGTGTTTATGCTCCTTAGATTGTGAATAATCAGATGTTTTGCGTTTTAATTGGGACTACAGAAAAACTACCACTGAATTTCCCCTCCCAGCATTGTATTGTGATCAGTGGCTAATTGGCAGTGCCATCCTTATGCCCGCCCGATACACTGGCACCCAGCCAGAGTGTGTGATATTGTAATTGATCAGTGAGAAGATGCAGTACCGTAGCTTGTTGTATGTGAGTGTTTGTGTGGTCATGATAACCTTCCTTCCTTGTTCAATTCTGTAGTTGAACTAATAGATAGACCAAAACTGTATGACTTCTTAAAGTCTCTTTCTTTAACCTTGCTGGCCCTGGATCAGTTTTGACAGACTGTTCGGGTGCAGCAAGGAAACAGTGCTGTTTGAATGACAGATATCTGGAGAGGGATATGACACCAAGACTCCTTGGTAATTGAGATCAAGTTGGAGCACCTTGTCTCTCCTTCTGCATCATGGCAAAGTGCTCGCAATCCCCAGGCCTCCTTAGTGAGTTAAAAAACATAATTAGAACTTTTATTCCCTCTCAAACTTTGAGAGCTGAGTCACCGAGAACAAGGCTGGGCTGTGTTCATCTGAGAAGTGCATGCTTGGCCTCTCCTCTCCCTGCCTTTCTGACGTGTGTAGTGACAAAGGGAGGTGGGGGGGTGTCTGGAGTGTGTAGGTTGGAGGAGTCGACAGTGGGTGGTGGTGGGGAGGGGGTCTCAGACTGGGGGGGGTGGGGGGTGCACTCATTAACTTCCTGAGTGGAGGGTGAGTTGAGTGTGAGGCTGGTGTGTGAGCATGCATGTGAGCAAATGCCATAAATGCAGACAGACCAATGCAGGGACTGGTATGCGGTTCCTGGAAACGCACCATTGTTCCCAGACTCAAGGTCATCACCAACCCACTCAAACCCAGCACTGGAGAGATAGGCTTGACATTAAACAATCCCCTTCTGTTGATGAGAGAGTGCACACACGAAAATGCTCCCCACAAAAATGAATCCAATTCATTATTATGAATTCAAGCTCTATCTATCTTTCAAATTTTGTATATCTCCTCTCTCTGAGGACAACTGAAATGTGTGAGAGCAGCCTTTTACTGAACTCCCCATCTTTTATCTTCTTCTCTTCCCTTTGTTTCCCTCCTTCCACAGAGGTGTTGAGGCCGTACGTTGGCACTGATGCCAAGTGCCTGGAGCTGTTCGCCCGGAGCCTCCAGCCAGGCTGGACCAGCTGGGGCAACGAGGTCATCAAGTTCCAGCATATCAGTTATTTCACCATTCACTGACAAGCCTACAGACAAGCCCACAGACAAGCCTACAGACCCCTTACCCAAGGAGTCCCCCCCTCCCCCCCCCCCCCCCCCCATCACCTCATCAGCCCCCTCCTTCCCCTCCCACCTTGGACTAATGAATGCAGTTTAAAAGTGTGCCATCAAGGCATTCCACATCAAAATCCCAATTTGTTTTTGCAAAGGTTCTGAGGAGCATCCTGGAATCTCCCACCCTATTTTCTCCATCTCCTTTGATCTGTTCATTGCTTTCATTTTCATTCGAGAGCCTAGATTTCTGTTTCTGGGTCGTAGCATGTTTGGGAGGAGGTGGTGGTGCATCACAGATGTGATGACGTGATAGAGCAGAGATGAAAGTGCATGGCTATGGCACTGTGATCAAGGTTTATGTTTGGAGCTGGGGTTTCTTAGCTATCATCTAATGTTCAGACACAGAACTCAGTTTTTATACCCTCGGAGGAAGGAGTATGCGTTGGTGGTGGAACATTGCGGGCACGATGTCTGTTTTGATAATGATCGAAATGCATGTGTTTTTACACATTGGATGATGTTTTGAAGTGTATTATGTCATTTTTATACCCTTTTGTGTCCAGGAGAGTTGAATAAAGAAACCCACTGTCACGTTATTAAAATGTGAGTTCTGATTTTTATCACTCTGAGTACTGATGGATGCTCAGAGATTCTGTGAGGACATTGGTCCAGCATGGAGACCAGAGAGAGGTGACCTGGGTAAGTTGACCAGGTCACAGTGGAAACCTGTTAGACTGGCTGGCTTCAGCATTCAGAGACTGATTATCCTTGCAAGGTGGCACCAAACACTCACTAACTCTCTTGGATCTGTGAGATGATGTAATCCTCCTCCTCACACCATCCGTCCTACCTCACCCACTGCTATGCCCCCTCTCCTATAGGGTGGGGCTGCTCTAATAGGTCTCTGGTCCAGGGGGGCTGTCACCCAGCCAGATGATGATGAGTTATTGCCACTGCAGCACAGAGTGCAGCAATTGGCAACTAATGAATCCAGTGCAAGACTCCTCCAGGATCATTCCAGCATTAGACCCATTCTATTGTCCTTTCCTTCCCCCCCCCTCTCTCCTCCATCCCCACACACCTCCCCTCTCATTGTCCCTTTATTTTCTCATGGCAAAGGGAAAACATGAATGAGAAACAGAAGAGTGGGAGGATTGATTTATTGTAATGTAAATGTTTAAAAAAAATAGTAAATGTCTGTAAAGGAGGTGAAATTCAGTAAAGTATTGGACACTTAACACAGATCTAATTAAAGGAACATAGAGATTTCTCATTACCCCGCTCCCCAGGTGAGCAGTAATTGATTTATTCTGTTAGGTGTTGCCAAACTCAAAATAATTCTGGATCCTTCAAACCCCCATTGAGATGGCAAAATAGATACAATTTACTTGGAGGACAAACCCCTTAGTGCTGTAGAATTAGTGCTGCTGGGGCTATTGAGAAACATTGAATACTGTACATACATTTTTGTCACGTAGGCAACAACTCACCTGTTTACATCAGTATCACAACCCATTAGTGTTGGGCATTTCCAAAACCCTTGATGCTGCGTAAACTCTTTAAAGGGTATAGAAACCCTGCCTGTTGTTTACCTCGTTAGCATTGCCAGGCTATTTGTAGTATTAAAAACAATAATAGAGACACCTTTTGGAAGGTGATTAAAATAGATGTTTATAGCTCATTTAAAAAAAGGAGACTGCAAACCCATCTCTTAGAGCTACTTAGCAGGAAACAAGATATACAAGGACAAATTATAAGAAGATGGAAGATGAGAAAACAGTATGGACTGTCAGAAAAGATAGTTCTTAGAGCAGTGCTTTTCAACTTTGGGACCAGCTTCTAAATGTTCCTCCTCATTGAAAGACTGGGAGGTTAGAACCAGCACATACCTGTATGTACTAAATCAGTTGCTACCAAATGATCTGATAGACAGCAAAAATGGACTGGTGGAGGTCAATGCTCTGTACTAAACTGAGATGATGTAGAATAAATTATAATCAATCAGTAATGGCCTATTTCCTTGTCCTATGACAGTGTTTCACTTCCTCTTCCTGAGCCAGTCCATGATGCATTTGGGGTAATGATGACCAGTAATCATGTCTGCAGTAGAACGGCACAACAGTTTCTTTTGTGCGTCATGTCCTTTTCCTTCTCCCTTTGTACAGAACAAGACCTTGTCTTCTCACTTCACGTAGGTTACTGTGCTGATGAATATCAATATACGTATGTCTTCATTAACTAGATACATACAGTGCTACCTTTCATAGGAGCTTATTGTCAGCACTATTCTCCAGTCTTGAAGGTCAGCCCTGCTATTCCACTTCTATGACATACACAGCATACCACACTTTCTAAAGTTTCTAACTATTGTTACAAGCTGCTGTGTGATGAATAGTTTGTTATTTATGAAACAGGGTATTGATTTGACTTATACATTGCAATAGAATGTTCTGTTTCTTTAAACAAAGCATAGGAGCTGAATTACTGGGAAATGTGCTGCCGACTCGACAAAGCCAACCTGGTTGCCAAGGATTTCTCCGTACAACAGTGGTTCCAGGTATTGTCTGCGTTTCCACAGTAACGTAGGCCAAGCCATAGAAATGCTGCTCCTCCCTCAGCCTTGACTTTTTCAGACATCCTCCATTTTTAAAATGTTCCACTGACTCAATGTTTTGTTTCAGATGTATAATACAGTAACTCAAACTATGGTGTGCGGTACCAAAGACACACTTTATTAACCTTGTCCTGCTCAGAAAGATTTAATTCCTCTTTCGCACTCATTCGCCCCCACACACATACAGTACAATCGCACACACATTGTGTGAAAAGAACTAGATGCTTTACAGTACTGAACAGGATTACTGTGCTGCCGTCATTTAATTTCTCCCATTCATTCCAGATGGTAGAGGAATGGAAGGTCAAACACACTGCTGTTCAACACCAATCACCATCATCTATTCGCAGTTTCCTCCCTTCCTACAAGGCCTGTCCTTTTGACAAAGGCCCATTCCTAGCCTCCCATATAAACATATAATTGACCATAGTGATATGAGGTCCTGAGCGCGTCGAATCATCTCTATGTTTCAGAGGTTGTGATGAGAGATGTCATGGTCCTATGCTATTCTTCATGTCTTGTACTTTGTATAGATGGAGTAAGTGATACAGTACATTTTAATACATAGTACAGAGTACATAGATAGATAGATCGCCTATATACTTTATAGACATTTTGTACAATATAGATAGAGTTTACATTCCTGAACCATAGGTTCATCCAATGAGAAAGGGTATAAAAAGAAGAAATTAAAAGTACTGTTTCTCTTTCCTGTGGGACTGATCATTAACCAGCATAAAAAGCTCTTGACTCTCACTCTGTCGGTCCCTGGTCTCCACCCCTCCTCCCTCTACCCCCCCCCCCCCTCCCCCTCCCACTTCCTTCCTCGACACCCCTCATCTGTGACGACACGCTCTTCTCTAAAACTGTCCAATTCACTGCTCTCCCTGATGTCACTGTGGTCATTAAGGCCTCTCCTCCAGGCGCCAGCTGAGTGTCCTGACTGTCTACCCCACGATGGAGCTCCGGGGGTGGGACCTGAGCACACCCTCCTCCCCCCTCCTCCTCCCCCTTCCACTAGTCTGGAGGTTTGACAGCTCACCAGTCATAAGGGCTGTTGGAGAAAGAAAAAGTGCAGACAAGGGAGGGAATTGTTTCTGTCTTAGATTGAGGATGGATGGTAATTTGACAATTACATAGATTTGGTTGTTTGTGATTGTGTGATTGATTGTTGCAAAACCATTACCTTTTGACGTGGACATAGTTCAATGTATTAAGCCATAACTGATAACCTGTTACTTGTGAACAAAATAGTCTGAGCACATCTCATCTACTGGAACATCTATTATTAACAGGTTTGCTAAATATTTCATTCATGTCTAAGATTAGTTGAAATTGGCTGGCTGATAGAAGCTAACAAGTGTAGAGTTTGACTAACTCTGTTTTCCAAATTCTCAATCTTCACAGCGTTTGTTTTGCTGTTCTTTGCCGATTGTTTTTGTGTTTGATCACCATAGCAGCAGTTTCACACTAATTCTGGATAATTATGATAATAGATGTATAAATACAATGAAGGAGCACAGTACCAACATGCGTTATTGTATAAATTCTGACTAACATGACTAATAATATGAAAAAGTATGGGTTTATATCATATCTGTTACTGTACAGTATGAACCTTCATAGTTCCATAATTTGCTGAGAGATGACAGGTATGATGCTATACATAGTTACAAGGCCTGTGGAGGAAGATAGAAATCAAAAGTTTTGTTAATAGCCCCACTCACAGACACAAAAACAAAGGCTTTGTTTTGGAGACAGCTGCGAAGCAAACTGGCAGTGTTTGATTTCCCACAGGAGCTTGGGAGAAGATGAGAGAGAGATAATTATTTTCTCAGAGCTGTCGCTCTGCCATGATGTTCCTGACTCCCAGAGCCCCGCTCACTCTGCTGACTGACACTCACCGAAACCACTGAGCCACCGTCAGTCAACCAACCCCCAACACACCGGAAGCAAAACAGCCGCTGATTGGCTAGTGCCAACTGTGACTGAACAGAGATACTATAAACATGGTTCACAAACTGTGCTGTCTAACAGAATATCTCTGTGGCACCAGTCAATATGGTGCTGTTGACAGACGCCCATAGTGGGCATCTGCCTGGGAGTGAGTGTCCAGTCTTGTTTGATGATGATTGTGTGTGTGTGTGTGCGTGCGTGCGTGCGTGCGTGCGTGCGTGCAGCAGGCCGGAGGTTGATGGTCAGATTTGCATTTTCCAAAGACAGAGTCACTTTGCTGCTTGTCCTGCCAGTCTTGGCTTCAATAAAGAAACGCAATGTGACAGATGGTATAACCTTGACAGAGCCCCACCACGACCTCTTCACCTCTTCACCAAATCTTGGTAAGCACAAAAATGAATCATATCAGGCTATGGCTAGGTTTAACAGAGATGTTCTTCTTACAGTCTGAAGTGGAATCTGTGTTGTGAGATCTGTTTTTCACTGGGTTGGAGTTTGGCAGGGAAATCGATTTATTCCAAGAACCATTAGTTTAGTTTAGGGATATAAATAGATAAGAAAAACGGATGGTATTCTTAGTGTATTTTCCTTCTTAAATTAATGTATGCATATGTACAGTACAATCTAGTAATTTAACATGATTTAGGAAGCTTCTGTTCTTCCACTGCAAACATTTATTAGTCACCCAAGGGAGGGGCGACAGAGACACAGAGAGAGAGAGAGCACTGTAACTCTCAGAAGGTAGATGCCAACTAGTTAAAACAACCTACAGTCATTGTATGTGTCCTAATGCCTCTACATCAGACACAGAACAGGAAATTCCCAAATGGCATAAAAACATTGACCTGCTCATAATTGGCTCCTGGCTTCACCACCAGTGGTAGTATGAGTGGTTATAAGAGAATAAAACAGAAGGTTCCGGATTATTGGTTTGGTCAAAGGTCTACGTAAGGTCATATGAGATGTTCAGTGACATTACAGTATGAGGGAACAGAAGCAGCAGTAGATGCTGAAGTCAATTGGAAAAGGAGAAGTTCTCTTCTCTGGTCATCACCTCTGTTCTTAACTATTGACTTTTGTAGAGTGACGACAGGAACGATGGCAAGATAACTTGAGTACATATTGGATAAGAATAGATTTCACACATGTGAAGTGCATCCCCTGTCGTATGTTTTTGCGTGGTTGCGGTTGCACCTCCCTCCTCCATGACACACTGTTCTATCTCTATGCATGTGTGCGCGCACACACACACACACACACACACACACACACACACACTCCCTCCTGTGTTGATTCTGACAGTCACTCTCCCCAGTCTGATGGAGAGCTCGCTGCTGATATTTGCTCTCTAGATTACGGAGCAATAAAGGAAGACAGACAAGGCAGGAAAGCGGGTTCCCAATTGAGCCATGGGCTTACAGGAAATCAATCACTATTCAAACTGTAGACCTCACCACTCAGCTTAAAGTGGCAGAGGAATGAATGCCAATTTACAATCAGGTATCCAGTGTCTAGAATGCATTTCTTACATGCAAGGTTTGCAAGGTTTGCTTGCTATATATCCCCTCCGAACACCATGGAGAATATCAGCGATATATTCAGTATATACTGTACTGTATATTCACATCAGGTAACAGGTTCATGCTCACATTTTGTTCTGCTAGTCAGTCAGGCTTCTCAGCATTGAGTGTCAGTGGATGCTGACGTTGGCAGGTAGGACTGATGGAGGGGGCCGTATTCATATTCATTCACAGGATTACTCATGTCTTTGCCAGATTTTTGGATCTGTCTGTCAGCGAGCAGCATGTGTCAATGAGTCAGCGAGGGGATGTCAGAAAGAGAGAAAACCTTTGTTTGAAAAACATCTGAAAATTTGTGGAGTAGTGGACGTCCCAAAAATAGCATCAAGACAGGGATATGAGCAGGCTGGTTGTCTGAATGACTGACAGGAGGACGATACTTCATCCAGTTTTGTGACAGCAGACAGGGCATCACTATGGGTTGGTATTTACAAAGGTTTGGCTTTGTTGAAACAAGAAAGCTTCACTGCATCTGGCTCTCTTCTCTCTCTGTTTAGAACAAGGTGCCAGTTGTTCATCTAAAAGGCTTTGAAATGGCCCCATCTGTAGAATCCTCATGAGATGAGAGCCACTTTGACTTGCGGTCAGGGACGTGGGCAAGTTTGCCTTCGTTGCATCCCTTTGTGTATGCAAGAAGTGTTTCAGAGCTACTGTACAGCACTGCAACAAAGGGACTTCACACACAAACACAGACACACCTTTGTTTTTATTAAACATTATTATGAATCCGGAACGATAATTATGCTCATAAAGTATTTGGAAATGAGGCCATATCAAAGGCTGGTCACATTGCATCATATTACATACACTGCCTCTGGGTGTTCATTCTCTACTGTGGGGAAAATAAATGTAATCATGATAGGGATTTTTTTTTGTTAATCTGTGGGAGGAAAATTAATCTATGCAAATGCTCAAAAGCCAAGGGCTGCTGTTTAATAAAGATGACATTCAAGAGTCCCTTTGTGAAATGATACCTGATAATAATGGCGTCACATGGAGGCCTAGAAGGTGACCTTCAGTCATTCAAGCAGCATTCAGCTCCCTCTCCAGAGTCTGCTCTCTCTCTTTCTCTTTCTTCTCCCCCCCCCCCCCCCCCCCCTCTCTCTCTCTCTCTCTCTCTCTCTCTCTCTCTCTCTCTCTTTCGTTCACACAGACTCTTCAGATGCATGGGCAAATGTTTGAATAACAGCCAAAGAGCCTGGGGTTTACTCAAACCCTGGTGGAGGGATGTCATCCACAGTTTTGGGTGAAGAATCATGTCTCTACCTGCGTTTTTTTGTCTCCTGCTTACGGAATTCATGCTGTAACTTGTTTCCTATTTACTTAAGGCTAAAAATCTAAGACAGCAGCTGTGTTGGAACAAAGCATTGAAATAAAAGCCATTACATCAAAGGGATTACTTATCATCAAAGAAACACGTAAGTCAAACAAACTCAATCAAACAATGGCGAAAAGTGCTACATTTCACATTTTACATTTATGGCATTTAGCAGATGCCTTTATCCAAAGTGACTTACAACAAATACATGTGTTTAAGTAAGTGAATCATCTATCCATCAGTCATCATAAGATAAAGTAATCAATGCTCAGACCAGGGGCCATAGGCAGTCACAATGCTAGAAGAAGGAACATTTTTTATTTTTCATTAACAGGAGAGAAACTTGTACAGGGGGGTAGTGGGGGTGAAGAGGTCTTTAGGAGGGACCATTAAGATGTAGCCTGAAGAGATGGGTCTTCAATCTATGGCGGAAGATTGGTAGTAACTCTACAGTCATGACAGCAGTTGGAAGCTCATTCCACCAGCGGGGCGCCAGGACAGTGAAAAGCTGTGACCGAGTAGTGCGACTGCTGCATCCAGGTAGAGGCGGCGGTGCCAGGCAGCCAGCCGAGGTGGAAGAGCGGAGTGATCGGGCAGGGGTTTGGGGGCTGACCATTGCTTGCAAGTAGTGAGGAGCTGTTCCCTTTGCCGCCCGGTAGGCGAGCACCAGGGTCTTGAATCTGATGCGAGCTGCTAACGTGAGCCAGTGAAGGGCGCAGAGGAGGGGAGTGACATGGGAGAATTTGGGGAGATTGAACACCAGATGGGCAGCAGCGTTCTGGATGAGCTGCAGAGGCCTGATGGTAGAGGCGGGGAGACTGGCCAAGAGTGCGTTGCAGTAGTCAAGGCGAGAGATCACAAGTGTTTGGACCAAAAGTTGTACTGCTTCTCTGGTGAGGAATGGACGTATCCTTCTGATGTTGTAGAGGAAGAATCTACAGGAGCGTGCTGTCACTGTGATGTTCACCACACAGGGCTAGAGGAAAGTACTAAAGTAAAAAAGAATGAAACATTCTTGTAAGTTTTGATAAACCGCCCCTAGAAAAGCGAACATCATCATACAGTATTAAGCTACTCCAAACCTGCGGTACTGTAATTAATGGAGGAATTACTGAATAACTTTGTGAAAATATGTTAATACAGTTTTATTACAAGAGTTATTACAATATTACTACACAACCGTAAGTTTATGTAAAGTGTGACCTCACACTAATTTCAAAGTGTTAACCAAATAGTAAGCCATGTCTCCAATGTGCACCCAACCGTCCATGGCCATTTCTCCTTTCTGTCAGGTCAGTCTCTCTGCAGTAGGAGCCAGGTCTGCCCTGCTACTGTTTAAAATATGCTAGTATGATGATTACTGAAGTAATTAAAGTATAACCTTCTACATAGGCATAGTTATTTCATGTTAAGATTGACATCTCACTCATTTCAATAGTTTGTGATGTTTCCCATATGCACCCAAATGTCTATGTCTATATATATTTTATGGCGTTGGCCATTTCCCTTCTGTGTTATTCTCTGCAGTTGGAGCCAGCCCAGCCCAGCCCAGCCCAGCCCAGCCCAGCCCAGCCCAGCCCAGCCCAGCCCAGCCCAGCCCTGGTCTCCTCTCATTGATAGTCTCCCCTTGCCTTATTAGGCTCACTGTATTCACCGGAGGTCAGCAGTGGCGTCAGCCTCGGAAGCACACACGCACCAACAACACTTCCCCCTTAACACGATCAATGTGGCTAAATTGGGTACTTGAAATGTGTCAGCTGCGATGGCCTTGCTCGACGAAAAAGGGGCCAGATTTTTTCGTGTAGCAGAACCTCCATCTCTCCGTTCATTTGGTGTTGTGAGTCACCAGCGGGCAGCAGCGTCGCCGTAGTCGGTCTTGTGCACGGTGAAAGGTTGGGCCGGAGAATACCAATCCTCCAATATCTCCCAGGCAAAGGTCAGTGGTGTTCTAGAGGAGCACTGTCAGGCTCTCTAAGTAATAAGATCACAGTGGTCTGCACCTCCTCTGTCTCCCTCACCTCCATGAGACACCCCCTCTCTACTGACCTGCAACACATTCTAACAAATACTCACATAGCTAAGGAAGAGGCCAAGCAAGGCCACAACGTACCCTTCTCTTTACCCCCCCCTCCCCCTCCTCCCTGTCTTCCTAATAGCATCATACACATTGGCAATAGAATAAATATAATAGCAGTGAAGAAGAGAGGCTTGATTTTATTTCAGATCATCATGAGAAAATTGCATTGGCCTATTATGTGTGTGTGTGTGTGTGTGTGTGTGTGTGTGTGTGTGTGTGTGTGTGTGTGTGTGTGTGTGTGTGTGTGTGTGTGTGTGTGTGTGTGTGTGTGTGTGTGTGTATGTGTATGTATGTGTGTGTGTATATGTACGTGTAGTACGTACCACTGTGGGAGTGAGTGTGTGGGTATGAGGCTGCATCACTGGCCAGCCAGCCTGGGGAATTCCATCAATCACAATCCCAGTGGTGTGTCACCCCTCCCCTGTCCCCCTGTCCCCCTGTCCCCCTGTCCCCCTTATCCCCCCCCTCTGTCCCCCAAACCCCCTACCCGGCCAGGCCGACAGAAACAGAGATCACCATTTTATACCGTGACCTTTAAAGCACACGTCCATGAGTATACATGGAGAGGGGATGCAGCCACATGTAAGGTGGCATTTTTGATAAATAGTGAATAAACGTAGCATTCTTGGTAAGTCTTAGGGAAAGAGCTGATGGATAACCTCAATGCAGGGTTGACTTAGACTGTGTTAGTATTCCTCTGGCATTGTTTGTGAGGCATGTGAGCCTCTGGGGCTGTGTGGAGTTCCTTTGTTCCAAGAGAAGAAGACTCAAGACTTCAAGGACCCTGATAACCATGGATTGTCATCAAAAATTATGTAGATTAGCACTTCAGATTTTAGCCTTTGGCTTAAGCTTTCCTGATGGGGATCTACAATAAGGGGCTGTGCAACAGTCATATATTGCTTTGATGCTGCGTAAGTAGTTGGGTAATGTTCAAGCAACCAGGCCAATCACGCAGCACAAAATACATAACCATTAAGTTTGGGGCAAGGGATGAAAAGCTAACTTCTTCACAGTCTGTACAGAACATTTTGGGCAAGAACATTTGTTTAACCACCATCAGAAGAGATGGTTCCACCCAGGAGAGCTGTCTGAGGACGTTAGTCATGACTTCAACAAGCCAAGGGGAAGAAAAAAGTATAGTGCATAATCTATCCTCAGTTTAGAGTACTAAAAGAAGATGAATCACTCGCTATGGGTCTAACAAGACCTATCATGAATTCTGAATAGCTATGGATACCAGAGGGCATTCTTCAGATAGCAAAACCATCTGGTGTGTGTGTGTGTGTGTGTGTGTGTGTGTGTGTGTGTGTGTGTGTGTGTGTGTGTGTGTGTGTGTGTGTGTGTGTGTGAGTGAGTGAGCAGTCTCCCTTGAGTTCCCTGGCTTCCTCTGGTGTGTGTGTGTGTGTGTGTGTGTGTGTGTGTGTGTGTGTGTGTGTGTGAGCAGTCTCCCTAGAGTTCCCTGGCTTAAGAGACAAGAGCATAGTGAAGGATACAAGATGGTGTGGAAACCTCTTGGTAACACTTTACATTACAGCTCGGAATAAGTGGCTAATAGCATGGTGATAACCATCATAATTACAAGTAATTACCTGTAGTTACCAGTAGTTACCAGTAACATAAAATACAATTACAAAGTTATTACAAGGTAATGCAGACTCTTTATTTATTATTATTTTTGAATGAAAGATGCTTGTTTCCGTATTATTGGTATGTTGTTTCCATATAGTTCTTGAATCATTAAAACTGATGAGCAATAACCAAGAAACAGACAAGGTAGAAATACTATCAGAACTGAAAAATGCTATATTACAGATTTAGATTTTGTTGTAGCCTTGTGTTCTGTCTTAACTCCACAACTAAGACCATGGTTTGTGACCCAAAAACAGAGAAGGTAGTTGTTATGAAATAAAGTATCAGAATTGGTATCAGAATTGGAAAATGCTATATTACCTGTTTCCATTTTGTTCTACCCTTGTATCCAATTTTAACCTGACAAGTAAGACCATGTTTACCATGGTCAGACCATCAGTCAGTGATACTACAGCCATACCTATCGGTATGCATAAATCCACTGGATCATTAACACAGCAATAAGCTACCCAATGGGTCTGATACATAGGCCTACATGACGGGTTTATGGAAGACCTTGTACAGTTAATCAGCTTCCTTTTTGTGTGCGGCCTGAAACTTCTGTGCAGGGGCCCTTCAACTACCCTGGTTGGCCATGGGTGGCCATGCACGGCCATGCACGCATGCACGCTTATTTCTTCAAAAACATTAATAAAAACATAACACAGCTACAGTATCTGTACTTAACATAGCAATAGTCTTGTTACTTTTAACGTAATGTATCAGACCGATTGGGTAGCTTATTACTGTGTTACATTCAGTGGATGCATGTAGAACAATGCTACTGTAGGTAGCCTATGTATTACCACTTACTGAGTAACTGTAGTCTTAGTTGTGAGGTTAGGATGTGGTACAAAGCTAAAACAAAATGGAAACAGGTAATATATCATTTTCCATACCTCCAATACCACCTTATTTCATAGTAACTACCTTCTCTGTTCAAGCATCTTTCATGCAAAACAATTACATGGAAACTAAAGACCAACTGACCTTGTAATGAAAGCTAATAGTCTTTCTTGTTACTGGTAACTACAGGTAATTACTGGTAATTACCATGGTTATTATCATGTTATTACTCACTTATTCTGAGCTGTAATGTAAAGTGCTACCCACCTTGGTTATCCTCAATTGAGCTGCTGTATGAAAACAAAAGCCCACACCAATATATTTATCCACATTTTTAACTCAATGGAATAAGACAACATGGATGTGAATTACTGGGATGAGTTATCTCCAATGACAGAGAGAGAACACATTACCACATTACCACATCAGCTAAAATGTCTAAAATGTGTCTCATTAAGCACATCAATTATTGAATGATGTTGTAACCTACAGTATGTTCATTTTGTGGCTTGAAGGCACTCCTCTGTTTCCTTGACTTCTCCATGAGACACCCCTCTCTACTGACCTGCAACATATTCTAACAAATATTCACACAACCAAGCAAGGCCACAACAAACCTTTCTCTTTACCCCCTCCCCTCCCCTTGAAAAGCAAGAAACATGCCTTCTGAATGTATAATCAGATAATGTCTGTTTGTTGTGCTCATGGATGGCAGTGTCTTACTTTGAAGTCAGAGACAGGTGACGCAGCTTCGGCTGTGAGTGCGCAAGCAGAGCTTTGCCAATAATACCTGAGCATCTAAAGTCAATTACCTTTAAAATCAAGGCCTTCTTTTCATCAATATGTTTAATTATTCAACGTTTTTTCAAGCTCCACTTGGGCAGTAAGTTGTGAGAACACCTAATTTCATTTTAAGTTGAGTCTGAGGCCCCAGCAACACCAAACTATCAGAAAACAGATAAAAACGTATTGGCTAAATGGACAAAAGGTTTGTGGAGTTCAACACCTACTTTTTTTGTCTGTGAAAACTGCCAGAACCAATGAAACGGACACGGACAGACCCTTGTCATCTCTGTTGTCTGTCAACAGATAACTCCCATAGAGAAACCATTGGCTCAATCCATAATTAACGGATAGCATAGTTTGGTGTGGCCGGGGCCTGATCTTTCGCCCACCATCCAGGTGCTAACTCGTAGCAGCAGTAGTGTTAAAAATGCTTCCTTGTTTGAAGAGACAAGTACAGTAGGTGCATCACTGATTTGATACAGTCTCCCAAATCTCCATTGCACCATTTTGAAAGTTGTCATATGACTGATGAGACGATGGCAGGTTGAAACTAATTACTGGTACTGCAGGCTCAGGCTAGGAAGACCAGAGAGAGTAGAAAAGGACTGTATAGTCTGGCCTGATGGACACTTGGGGAGAAATATACCGGTGAAAAGATTTACAGACCCAGCAATTGTTCAATAGGCCTTTGGAGTTATTTCTGCCAATGGAGCAGTATCCTATCCTTGAGGCTATGTCATTAAAACTAATGAGTGAAAACATGCATTGAAATAAATGCCAATGAGCCTGTCACATCCATGCAGTCTGTCTCCACCAAAACAATATGCTGTAGCAAAGGTGCCTCTGACCTTAAAACAATTACTAAAGTAGCATCTCTTTGGCATTAAACAACTGTACTAACTATGGTTATAAGAATATTCAACAGTACATTAAATTGGACTATGTTTTTGATGTTTACTGTAAGAAACTACTTCAAATTGAATAAGACAAATCTACTTTCATGGCAGTCATTGCTATCGTTTTCTGCGTTTTTCAGTTTTTGTGTTTTCAGTTGCTCTTATCTCATCCCATGAGTGAGAGATGGTTCATGACATCTCCTGAACAATCAGTCAGGTGTCTGGCCCTTTCCCAATGAGAGGGGCCGTTTCTCACCCAAGATTAATTACTTTCACCTTTTATGGCGAGCGGTCGTGATGGAAAAAGGCCCATCTATAATCTGTCTAAGGCCACACCAGGACACCCTGGGCTCAGAGACGTGAAGGGTTCACTCACATTGCTCCTCACAAATGTTCAACTCATTACTTGGGCTTAATTGCTCGCTGCAGGTCAAACCCTCATTGTGCCGTGTGTCCTGTCGCATTATGTATTGAGTGTGAACTATCACAGAGTTCTTCCATCGTGACAACACTACACACACACACGCATACAAAACCGAGATAGGCCTAAGTAAGAAAAAAATCTTGCTACACCAAAATAGTGACCTTTTGTGACTTTGAAAGTTAGTGTTTGAAAGAAAATCTGTTAAAAAAAGAAAGGAAAACCAATGAACTGGCCTAAAAAACAAACAAACAACACCCTAATAGAAATCTGACATTCGACTAAATAGTCCCACAGTTGGGAACACAGGCTCCATCCTCCCACCCCCTATCAGCCCCAAGGCAGCTGGAAGATTGGTCAGTCCCGTGTATTACTGGGCTCCATAATCATAGATCACAGACATAAATTGCAACCACACACCCACACTTGCAGCTTTTATTAACGCACAAATTACACCGCTCATTTTCCATCATTTAGAGCTGGATGCCCTGTAGCTGCTGTCATGACCAATAAGGCCTCTCGTTGTTTGGCCTGAGTTACACTAACATTCCAACTCTATAACCCTGCCAAACCCTCCATGACAGCTCACAAATCTACCACTAACCAGGTCCAGCAGCCAGCTTCTCTTTAATGATATCATATATATTTCGGGCAGTCGAGGGAAATCCGTTTCTGGAGGAGACGCCTGTAATTACTCACTCCGTCTTCTGGCAGAGCAGTGGCACAGACTCATCTTGTAAACCAAGCGAATCTTACATCTAAATCAGTACACCTAGAGCATAAAGGTGCTACCCTTTACCCTGGTATATCAACGACTGTTAGCTGTTCCTACTGCTAAAGACATGTGTTACACTATGCAAAGTACAGTGCTAAGTGGGGAATACAAAAGCAGTGTTGGTATAACCTACGGGTAGGTGATGGCTTGGAGTGGAGGGATAGAAAGAGCAATCTTTTGTGAAATGCCTCAGAGGGTGAACTGCAGACTAGGGATTCCTTGGCCATGAGACCCTACAGTATTTCTGTGTTAATTACAGCAGGGTTGTTGACGCGTCCTGCTGTCGTACAGTATGTACAGCATAGCCAGCCAGGGACAGAGAGAGGGAGAGAGAGAGAAAGACACAGAGAGAGAGAGAGACAGAGAGAGAGAGAGAGAGAGAGAGAGAGAGAGAGAGCAAGAGAGAGAGCGAGAGAGAAAGAGAGGGAGAAAGAGAGAGAGAGCGACAGGGCTGTGACAGGCAGGGACACACAGGGCTCAGTGACTCACTGATATGGGAGAGGGATGACATCAACACTTCAGCTACGGCTACTCTCCTGGGCACTGTCTGAGGGTTTAGAGAAAAATCACTGAAGAGGAAACTGACTGAGGGGAGTAGGGGACAAACTGAGAGGGAGATGGGAGAGATGGAGAGGACAGTGAGAATATACATGCCAATAAACCCTAATCTACGGTTGCATGGCATTATAACAATAATGTTACACGTCATATTATAACATACTGTGTTATGATGCACAGAAATAGTTCAGTTGCATTGTGGCCTCTGATTCACAACTTGAATTTGAGTTAGATCAACAAAGAGGAGAGTTAATAGTCAATTGCACAAGAAAATGTTTGTCATCAATACGAGAGTTAGTTTTAGTTTAAGTAACAACTTGCTGCTTAATTTCCAAATCAATCAATTCTTTGTCCAGGTTTTGAAAATACATGCCAACAATAACATCAGCTAGCAGTGTACAGTATCTAACAAATGGGCAGTCTTTAAAAGCAGTTGTGTGAATGAGATCTCATTATCAAAAGTAATCTGTCATGAATAAATGTTGGCGACCAATAATGTTGACAGCATTATACTTCCTGCATGTCAAAATCATCAATCACTTGATGGCGTTTTTGCATTCAATACTTTATTGAAATAGCAAGCAAGCCATATTCTGTGAGTCTGTTCTGAGAAGCCAGTCTAATGGGCAACTTTATGAAGTTATTACTCCCAGCTTTATTGGTACATATTGCCATGATTAATCTATCTAATATATGGCATCTTATGCTGTAGTTTTACTGTCAATTACAATAATTACATTTTAAAAGTCCTTCACTCTTTAGCACCATGTTTTCAGTGGGTCAGCCAGTTTGCTGTTTCAACGATAGTGGCTTGTGACTTGAAGAAGACCTTTGGGAAGACAGCAGTGGCCTGAGGTCTCTGGTAAAAGCTTTTTTCTTTTTCAGTTTTTCCCCCTGAAAGAACATTAAATGTGTGATAAAGGAGAAGAAGAAATTACTTAGTAATATGTTTTTTTGGTGAGTACGAAGCTGATTCTATATTCCATTTCTGACCCAAGGGAAAGATCTCTAGCCTCTCATGTTTGGCATACGCTCTCAGATAATTTGAAAAGGGACAGGTTCAATCACAGAGATGGCCACATACAGTTAACGCACACACACACACACGTATACACACGCGCATGCATACACGCATGCACGCACACATACACTTAATTAAATAAAGAAGTATATGTGTTTAGCCTCAGTTACATCTTATTAGTGTTACTTCTAATACTAACCAGAGGGTGTTCCAAAACAGGCTTCCAAAAATGTCTTTGTGTGGGTAGATAAACAAGACTACAGAGAATTTCGGAAGTGCCTCCTGGCCATAGACAACAGCATTATACATCTAAAAGAACACACAGAAACTTCAGAGATGTCAGGAAATGCTTGTGATATGTATCACATCAGAATCAGCTGGTACGTAAATACACAGCTGAAGTTCTCAGAGAGGATAGCATTTCAAATCCACAAATGGTCTTAGAGGAATACTACTTATTTCATTACCAGTGCTTAAACAACAGCCTCATTACACAATAGGGGCTGACACACACACACACACACACACACACACACACACACACACACACACACACACACACACACACACACACACACACACACACACACACACATCCTACCCAAGTAGAAGTAAAAGTCCTAGTCTAGGAAACTACTCAATAAGAGTAAAAAAGTTGCTCATTAAAAGGTACTCAAGTAAAAGTAGTTTGTGTTACTTTCAAAATGAAACCATTTACCTTGATTATTGCATTTCATCATCTTCAATATTAAATCTCTGAATCATTCAGATTTTGTGCACGATTTGATTTTGATTGGCTATTGAATATGATTGGACACACTGGCCTCAGTCAAAACCTGCCTGGCAAATGCTGGTATGATTCTGCTGTAGATATCATTGTACTCTGTAATTGCTGATTATAAACAAGTAGAGAAGTAGAATAACTAATTCAAAACTCCTATAAAAGTAAAATTACAGACTTTAAAAAATACTCAAATAAGATAGGTAGCATTTAATTCAGTGTTTCACACTCTTTCTCTCTCTCTCTCTCTCTCTCTCTCTCTCTCTCTCTCTCACACACACACACACACACACACACACACACACACACACACACACACACACACACACAAACAAACACACAGACGGTATGACTTCATGACCTTGAATGTTTTTTCACTGCACTGAGGCCTTGTAAGTCTTGTCTGATTTGGAAAACGGGTTCAGCCTTGTGTGCAAAGCGTCTTCATTTCGCATTCAGTTCCCAACTGGTTTATTTGCTGAGCAGACATCCTAAGGAGGATTAATTGCATGCCACCATTTTGTACAGCTTGTTATATTCCCTTTGATGTGGTCATTAGTACACAGAGGACACAGCCAGTCCTAACTCTGGGGTGCCAGGCAGGGTCGGGGGGCCAGGTAAACAGAGCCACTCTGAATAACACACTGTACTGTAGAATGACTCCTGGGTAAAACTACACGAGGCATGGAGCATCTCTACAGGTGCTCATACAGTGTGGCAGTTCTGAGGTTAGGGTTAGGTGAACAGAAAGATTTGTAAACATTTCTTTAAACCAGCTATATGCTATTCCAGATGTGCCATTGGTGTGTTCTAATGTTACCCAAAATGAGCAACCCAGCATTTCCATAAACTGCACAAACATGGCTATATTGTTAGCAACGGTGTAATTAAAATTTCATCTGGCAATGCATTTCTGAGTGAGTCTGAGAGTCAGTAAAGTAGAAACCAGTGCGAATAAAATAGTATAATGTACAGCCTGCATACGTACATGCTAATTAGGTGTATATCGATCTCCTCCAAAAATGTTTAAAAAGAGAGGGAGGTATGAGATATTACCATCACCCACTGGGTCCTGAAGCATGCTGGGAAATATATTTATGTTTTGCTTTGGAATTGCAGGTAGGAGAATCATTTCATCATCCTATCACACACCCATGTCTGTTGCAGCATATATGCAGGTTTATCTGTACAGGGTGTTAACCTTCTACAACAACATCATCTGTTACATCTAGCACTGACAGACGTATACAGATACATGATAGACACCCTGTACAGATGAGGATACCTGTTGGTTAGTCCAAACGCTTTGATATTTACCTCACTAGGGGATCGAACCTCCTTCGTCAGACAGTCTTAATCGATTCGGAGTGATGCTCATTTGAACATAGCGGTGGAATCTCCTGAGGACTCATCCATTACTGTTCCTTAATGATTCAGGAGCTGGCCCCTCACTAATGGGGTGAGATGGGGGAGAGCAGGGAAAAGCAACGACTCCTGGTTTATGCTACTCAATTCCATTGGCTCCAAAAAGGCACATACTGCAGCACTGCCAATGTTTGGATACAATGTATGTGTGTGTGTGTGTGTGTGTGTGTGTGTGTGTGTGTGTGTGTGTGTGTGTGTGTGTGTGTGTGTGTGTGTGTGTGTGTGTGTGTGTGTGTGTGCATGTGTGTTCTTGTATGTGGCCATCCTTGTACAAGTGTATGATTGAACCTGGTCATGTGAGCTAATTTAAGATACAATTTCCATACAGTTAATGTCCTTATTTTTGCCTTATTTTACATCCAAAAGATCATCTGCTACATTACGACAGCAGCCACAAATGCATCCATTAAAACAATTTATCCACAAACTCAATGCATGTATTCTCTCGCTCCCTTACCTCCATTCCTGCATGCCTCTCTTTCTCCCTCTCTGCCTCCCCCGACAGGGTTTACCCTGTCACATATGGCTCTGTGTGATGGTCAGTGAGGCTGATGGCTAATTCAGTAGCTGAATTGCAGCCTTGACTGGGGGTATAAGGTGGAGCCACTGCCAACCCTATTTCCCATACAACATGACTAGCCCTCCTTACACAGCTGCAACCCACACACACACACACACACACACACACACAATACCATAGACTGAGCTTCCTCTCCCCAATACCGTACAGTATGTGCACAAATGCATTCCTGACCCTCCGTTGCCCTAATACCCCCTGTGCGTCCCTCCATCTCTATCACCCTCTCCTCATACCCAAACAGTGTTCGTACCTCCATACATCAGACTGTTCTCTCCCCCATAGCCATAGCTGGGTTCTCTCCTCCATACATCAGACTGTTCTCTCCCCCAAGGCTGTGTTCTCCCCCTTGACTAGACGGTACTCTCTCTCTCCCCATAGACCAAGCAGGGCAGAGTGTCCCTCCATTAATGCCTGTCTAATTGGACAATCCATCAGTGCATTCCTGCCTGTTGACAGTGACCCAGCCAGTGTCCATCATTACTCCCTATTGTCCTGGTTGTTACTTATTGACCTTGTGTCTGTTTCTGTACCAAACAAATAAATAATGAATAAATATATATATATAACATGTATATATATAATATTATATATATATAAATATATATATATTAAATATTTCTCACAAACATGTATCTCAGAATGGATTGTTTTATTTATAGGAGTTGGACCGAGCATGTTATGTCTCCATTCATATTCATATCAGGAATCTAATCAGCCTGTTATGTACTGAATGGATAATCATAATCACTGTATAGATACTACTCCTTATGGTACTCAAGCACATTCTACAATGCTAATAAACCCAATTATAAAGTATTTCTGCAATATTTGTCTTTACTAGTTAGATACGGTGGAATAGTGACGCTTCCTCCCGCCTGCTTCAAGTCTGTGGTAGAGATGGAAATGAAGATGCAAATGAGGTTTATTGTTGGGCGTGAGGGATTACCAATATGAAACAAGTTTACATTATTTGAAGACTTACGTATAATTAGACAAGAATGAATGGGGCTAATAAAGATGTTTGCTGCAGGTGATATGAGCTCTGTTGATCATTGTGTTAGAAATGGACTGCGACAAACATTACATGAACACATATTCATCTTATCAGTTTATCCTCCACATAAGATTAACACCACTCATTTTCTCTTATCCAATAAATGTTGCGAAAAGCCAAGGGTTGTCCTCAGTCAAAATAGGAGATGGCCCAGAGGAAACACACCAACACTGCGTGAGATTTCATAAACATTTCAGAGCATAATAAATTCGAAACTGTGTCATACAATGGGTAAACGTCTGATCCTCCCTGACTGGAGACTAGAGAGCAAAACTGTTGTGGAGGGCACTCAAAGACAGGGCTGAATGCCAACCCAGTCCAACATGACCCTGTATGTAAATGAAGACCTGCCCAGGTAAATTACCCATGACCACCTGACTTATCGGCCCTTTAAAAAAGAAAGAAAAAGGGGGCTAAAATGGATGGATGTGATAATGTGAGCTAGCACTGGGTTGGGACGTGCAGAGAGCCACGTCTTCTGCCCTGCTTAACCTGTCAGACCAAGTCTCACAACTGCTCCATCAAATCTCCATGTGAAACAGGAAAAGGTGTGCAGGTGAATGAAACATTGAAAAATGGCCGTCTGGACCACAGTCCCCTACCCCCCTCTCCGCCCCAGGAAGAGGAATGGTGCATCTATTGCAAATAAATCTGATATTAAACGCCCCGTGTTGTGAATGATCAGAGGGGAGGAGGAAGAGCTATGTTCCCAGAATAGCCGTTCCCGGGGGAAGGCATGTGTGGGTGATGCCTGCGCCTGGATGCAGTTTAGCAGTTATTTATACATGGAGGGTATCCCTTTGATAATCAAGAATCCCTCTAAAACAGCAACACATCAACCGCAACCACTATAACATAACACCAAATTACATTTATTGCTCTCTTTTCTGAATCTCATGTCAAGAGAGGCAGGAGAAGGGAACAGCACGGAATAGGAGAGGAAACGGAATACCTATTGCAATACAAATTAGAGATTGTTTACGACGTAAAGCTGGACTCTTAGTTAAACAGTAAAGACAGATAAATTATTTATCTTTTTTCATCCAAAAGAGTTCAATAAGAAAGTTCCATTGAGCGTCAAATCCAACACAGACCATATTGAGAAGAAATCTGTTGACACGGATGGTAAAAGGATTAAAGGGATTTAGTACTGTGTGTCAAAAATCCCTCTTCAGAGGAATCTGAAGACATTTGTTAAGCTTTAAGAAGAAGCTCAAGTCAATAGAGCTTGTTATTATTATTATTATTATTATTATTATTATTATTATTATTATTATTGTTATTGTTATTATTATTATTATTCAATTCTAGACAGGTTGTCTTTACTTAACTATGTCTTAAATGTCTTAATAGCTGTTAATTATTTCTGCAATAGGTATCCATGATCCCAATGGCTGCTCAATCTCAGCTATGACCTACAATACTGTAAGTCTATGTTCACCATTTAGTGATGAATCAGTGGCCATGTTCAATAGTCTATTCACCAACTTCCTTTACAAGTACAGTAAACGTCATCCTGCATGAGCTTTCATTAGGAATGCCTATGACAGAAGATTGATGTGCCGTTTTGTGCCGTTTCTAACTCTTCATTTCAGTACATTGCCACTAGAGCTCACCCTAGATCAAAAATGACTACCACTGCTGAGAGAAAGAACAAAATAGACTAATTTGCTCCCACTGTGTAAACCACATTCCCCCCCACTGCTATCGTGCACAATGGAAAGAAGATCTGAAAATGCAGCCAATAACATAAATGCATAATGCATATTATCATATTAATTTATAATACATTAATGCATAATGTATGCCTATAAATAATGGACAATCGGGCAAAAATGTCATTAATTGATTAAATGATTTGTAAACGAATCCATCGGGAAAATAATGAAGAAATAGGAGGTATCATTCAGAATCAACTCAAAAACAATGTCTCTGTACTGTAGTTAATGATAGGAGCATGCAACATGCTTGCAGCCTCCTACACGTGTTAATCAGGGGAGGCTGGTAGAGGCAGAAATCGGAGGACGTGTGATACCATTCCTCATTCCATTCCATGCATTACAATGAGCCTGTCCTCCGATTCCTGCCTCTATAAGCCTCCCCTGGTGTTAATCAGCTGTCAGGATTATGAAGTAACTCATCTAATTCGAAGAGACATGTTCTGAGGTTTTCACCAGATGTCATCAGCACATACCATGGTAATTATCCACCTATACTACAGTACATTTACATTTATAGCATTTAGCAGACACCTTTATCCAAAGCGACTTACAACAAATACATTTGTCTAAGTAAGTAAATCATCTATCCATCAGTCATCATAAGAAAAAGTAATCTATGCTAGGACCAGGGGCCATTGGCAGTCACAATGCTAGAAGAAGAAATAATTACTTTTATTTTTTTTAAATTTATTTATTTATAGTAGAGAAACTGTACAGGGGGTAGTGGGGATGAAGAGGTCTTTAGGAGGGACAGTTAAGATGTAGCCTGAAGAGATGGGTCTTGAATCTGGTGCGAGCTGCTACCTTGAGCCAGTGAAGGGTGCAAAAGAGTGACGTGGGAGAATTTGGGGAGATTGAACACCAGCATTCTGGATGAGCTGGAGAGGCCTGATGGTGGAGGCGGGAAGCCCGGCCATGTAGAGGCGGCGGTGCCAGGCGGCGAGCCAAGGTGGAAGAGCGGAGTGATCGGGCAGGGGTTTGGGGAGCTGACCATTGCAAGTAGGGAGGGGCTGTTCCCAGTAGGCGAGCACCAGAGTCTTGAATCTGATGCGAGCTGCTACCAGGAGCCAGTGAAGGGTGTGAAGGAGGGGGGTGACATGGGAGTATTTGCGGAGATTGAACACCAGACGGGCGGCAGCATTCTGGATGAGCTGCAGAGGCCTGATGGCGGAGGCGGGGAGCCCGGCCATGAGTGCGTTGCAGTTCTCAAGGCTTGTCAAGAGTTGTCCTGTTTCTCTGGTGAGGAATGGACATATCCTTCTGATGTTGTAGAGGAAGAATCTCTGCAGTTGGCCCTAGTCCAGAGCCCTGGGGGACCCCAGTGGTGAGGGCTCGTGGAGAGGACAGCGATCCTCCACGTCACCTGGTAAGAGTGATTGGCCAGGTAGGATGCAAACCAGGAGAGGGCAGAGCCAGAGATGCCCAGATCTGAGAGGGTGGAGAGAAGGGTCAGGTGGTTTACTGTGTCGAATGCAGCACAGGTCCAGAAGAATGAGAACAGAGGAGAGGGAGGAAGCTCGAGCAGAGTAGAGGACCTCCGTGACAGCAAGGAGAGCAGTCTCAATAGAGTGCCCAGCCTTAAAGCCAGATTCGTGAGGGTCAAGGAGGTTGTTCTGAAGGAGGTAGTGAGACAGTTGGTTAGAGACAGCACGTTCAAAGGTTTTAGATAAAAAGGAGAGAAGGGATACCGGCCTGTAGTTATGGACAGCAGACGGGTCAAGAGTTGGTTTCTTGAGAAGAGGCTTGACTCTGGCTGTCTTAAAGGCAGCTGGGACAGATCCTGTGGATAGAGAGGAATTGATTATGGTGGTGAGGAACAGAAGGACGTCTTTGGAGATGAATTGGAGAAAGGGGGAGGGGATAGGATCGAGGGGGCAGGTGGTTGCCCGCTTGGATGTGACCAGTTTTAGAATATCATCAGGGGAGAGGGGGAAAAAGCTGATAAACCAGTGACTGAGTGTAGCGCAGTGGGTTTGGGAGGAGAGGTAGCAGTGTTGGTGAGAGGTAGAGAGAAAGAGCTGCTAATGTCATCAACCTTCTTTTCAAAGTCGGTGACAAAGTCATCAGCAGACAGGGAGGAGGGAGGAGGGGGAGGAGGTGGGTTGAGGAGTGAGGAAAATGTGGAGCACAGTTTCCTTGGGTCAAAGGCAGAGGATTGAATTTTGGATTGGTAGTAAGAAGCTTTAGCAGCTGATGCAGATGAGGTGTAGTTGAGGAGGAGAGAGAGATAAGGTTTTAGGTCATCACGGAGGCCGGTTTTTCTCCATTTCCTCTCAGCTGCCCGGAGCCCTATTCTACAAGCTTGCAGGGTTTCAGACAGCCAAGGAGCGTGTGGAGAGGATTGTGCTGGCCTTGAGGTCAGTGGACAGAGAAAGTCAAAGGATGAGGAAAGAGTGGACAGGAGGGTGGAGGAGGCTGCATCAGTGGATAGAAAGGAGAAGGATTGAACAGAGGGTAGGGAGGATAAGACAAAGAAAGAGAGAGCGGTAAGGGATGAGGGTACGCAGGTTGCAATGAGAGGATACAGTGTGGGTAGAGACTGACTGGGAGGGGGTGGATTTGAGGGGAAGGGAGAAGGATACAAAATGATGATCAGAAACTGGAAGAGGGGTAACAGTCAGGTTGGAGGTATGGGAGGATCTGGTGAAGACAAGATCGAGCTGATTGCCCGCCTTGTGAGTTGGAGGAGAGTGGGACAGGGTAAGGCCGAAGGAGGAGAGAAGGTCAAGTACTCCAGACGAGTGAAGCTTCTCTGACTGGATGTCAGAGGGACATCTCTGCTTTCCGGGCCGCTGACTGGCAGTTCCAAAGTCCTCCGGCGACAGTGAGGTTGTGGTCAGTTGAGCATGGTGGGTAGATTACATTGGAATGGTTGTGAGGGGATGTGTAGCGTCGATGTGTCCTCCTGAGGGATGAAATAACAGGAATGGGGAGAAAGCACATTGTGATATTTGGCGGTATAGAGATAGAAGGTTTGTGGGTGATACAAGATGTAGGTAGAGCTCAATACACACAGAGTAGTGAAAAAAGAATCAAATACAATAAAAATACTTAGCAGTTTGGCCTTCCTGTCAGGCCTTCCTCGATGGACTCCATAGATTGACTCCTTCGTCTTTGTGTCAGGAGACCAGACAGCTTTCACCACTCAATTCCAAATGTATTTAGTCCTAGTCCAAGGTGAGTAGGACATAAATACCTTGCAAAATAGGTTCAGGCCCTCCCACTGGAGATTGACAGCAATTGGCTTCAAACAGATAGCTTTCAACAGAAACTAGGTCCCAGAGCTTAAGGTAGGATAGCCACAGCAAAACACAGCAAAACTATCCAACAACACACTGACATTAAACAAGATTAAATTAATTTACTTAGTCTAGAGACTAGGCTTCACCACTTAATTCCAAATGTACAGTATATGTTGCAGGTATCTACTGTGAGATTTTTCGTTTCAATGGTGACACATACTAATAGATGTTGTGATCCAAATCTAATCACTATCTCAATTGCAGGCAATCGGGCCATGAAATCTCACAGAATTTCAGAAAACCATGCATTCTCACTTGTCTTCAACAAAGCATGATAACCTATCCCAATAGGCCATCATCAGGTCAGTACGGTATCAAAACCAACACAGCACATGCATATAAAAAGACCAAAACAGTTGAAACATAAACAAATTGAACTGTAACATTATGGCAACTACAGAGTTTCACAATAGACAATAGACAACCCAACAAAATTAGAGGTTCTTTGAGACTCTGCAGAGCTACAATACAAGGTGGCACAACAGAACACAGGGGTGACATGACTCCATGGGAGGTGCTGGGTGACATTTCAGTAGCTCCAGGCGGGCCTGAAGGAGGCCTGCTTTGATGGAGCAGGGGTATGTCAGCTTTGACTGCAGGTGTGACAGCCTCCACCAGGGGAAATGCAACAAGGGACTGGGGGACTCCCCACCCCATCTGTAGACAGATTTTGGTGGCGCCAGCCTTGATTTCAATGTGTATAATTATTTACAGTTGAATGAGCCTGGTGGACATCCTTAAGAAGTTGCACCCTCACCATTTGTCAATTCCTTTGCGATTGTAATGTGTCTGAAGAAATCGCACCCTTGCCATTCCTTTGCTATTGTAATGTATCTCACAACTTGTCCTTTGTTGGGAATGATATTTAAGGAGAGGGACAGCGAGATATTATTTTACTTTTGTGGTAGGCCTGTCACGGGCACCATTCTCCCGTGTTGTCCTTGACGCACGTTAACGTATGGTTAAAACTTACAGTCATATGTTGCTTTGAAACTGTTAAATTGGTTATTTTGTTTATACTCTATGTACATTAATGTGATGTACGCTAGATAAAGGTTCTGTTAATACAGCACGACATAATCGTGACCAGGTTCTCCCATTGAATGTCTAAAGTTCACGTGCATCGTTAACGACACTTAGAGTGAGTCATCAGCTTCAGATATTGGCCTGAGCGTAAACTCCTCGCAATCCGATTTATCTTCACTTGAGGACATGGTAAAAATAGCATTTTAGGTATTCTTAATGGAATCTAGGATCCGATATGATCGACTGTCTGTCACACAGGGATGAGCAAAGCATTATCAATCATTATTAATCATAACATATCTTTTGGAGTCAGATATAACGTAATGTTAACTTGTCTTAGTTGGTCATGTGACCACTTGTGTTGAGTTCGTTCGATCATGTCCATAACTGTTAGAAGTAATCATTGGGAATAAATGTATGTCTTATGTTTGACCCGTAATCTATTCTTAAATGTTTTATTTTTCATATTCTATCGTTGGTGAACCTTGAGTCGTGAACTTTTGCAGAGGTCTGACCGGTCAGACGCTCCTTCAGAAAAAGGACACGTTTATTCATTTTGGTTTCGGACATGAACAACAAAACATGAAAAATCTACAATTTCGTGAGAATTATTTTGTCTTGGCTTGGGTGAGTACTGAACTGTTTAGACTAAAGTTAAAGTTAATGATAATGTCAGTACGCATCCAATAACCTATAGACTCATTGTTTCACGTATCAGTAATTATGTTATTATTTGTAAACTGTAAACTTTGATTTCAGAGAGGAGCTTAAACTACTAATGGTAAGCCTCTTGGTTCACGATCACAGGAGGAAGGTGGAAGGTTTGAGGACAGGTTTGACTCGCTGTCTTGTCTGTGCATTGATCAGAGGAGCTGCCAAGCGGAGAGACCTGAAAGGCAGGAGACATGGAAAGGAAGGAATAAATACAGCTGACTTATCACTTGCTCCCTGTCAATTAAAGCAGGGCTTTATCAAAGGATAGAACTTTATTAAAATGCTGCACCCTGACAGGCCAATAACTTGATGACAAATTAATTGAATTTTGACAGATTGTATTTTGAGCAGACTCCAAGGACAGACAAGGCTTGGTTGATTTGTTGACCTTAAATAAAGAAAGAGAAAATGAAATCCAGGACACTTTCATATGGTACATGTATAGCAACTTACATATTAAAGGAGTGTACTCTATAAGTAATCATGGTAAACACAAATAAAACATTTTTAAAATCTGCATAGTTTTCTCTTGAAAAATCTATGAGTTTATTAATATCAATAAAGACAGTTTATCCACTGAGGGAAACTATATTTGAATTGGAGGTGGGAGATCATTGTATCTTTTTCCAAACAGTGGGAAGACCTTGGCAGTGCTGACAGTTTCTTTGAGAATGTGGGGGTGAGCTCTGCTCAATATCAGGTGGACTGTAGACAGTAATTGCAAGTGCTAATAAGAACTGAGGTCTGAGGAGGCAACTGGCAGCAATTAGAGTGGTTTGATCTCTTACTGTGCCATGGCAAGCATCACACTGATGCACACACACACACACACACACACACACACACACAGAGAGAGAGAGAGAGAGAGAAACAGAAACACAGGCTAACAGACCGACACTCAGAGACAGACAGACACACACACACACACACACACACACACACACACACACACACACACACACGACAACTTGATCCACACAGTGTGTAATTGATTCCTATGCAAATCAGAGACCCTATAAAAACAAAGATATTAATTCCAAAATTACATGAACTATTATCCTTGCATTAAGATGAACTCAATTCAACTTATTGAGTGATTTGTTGATGACATTTTTGCATTTTGAGTGTCATAGCAAAGGGTCTGAATACTTATGTACATGAGGTATTTCTGTATTTCAATTTTAATAAACGCTTTGTCATAATCGCTTTGTCATTCTGGGGTATTGTGTGTGGATTGATGGCAAATTCTTTTAATTTAATCCATTTTAATTTGAGTCTGTAACACAACAAAATGTGAAAAAAGTGAAGGGGTCTGAATACTTTCCAAAGGCACTGTAAATCTTGTGTGCGCTACACAGACTCTGCTGATGATTTCTGACAAAAGAAAGGTAATACTCAATAGGCATACTACATAGATAGAAGTATAAGACTGTCAACATTGAAATGATCAATCAAATTGGATAAACCAATTGCAATGCCTCATTTAGCTATTTCATTTCACCATTGTCGTGCACTTCCTTCCACAATGAAAATTGCATTGCAACTCCATTTGGATTTTTGATTTCGTCTTCACCATGGCATACCTGTTAATCACAAAGTGTTCGCGGGTTTCGTGGAAGGGGTGGGTTAATTGGGTTTGTTGAAGGAACTAGGTAGCTAGTGAAACTGTTGACTTTGCCACGAAAGCTATGGCCCCCCATGTATAATATTGTCATAAACTATTACTGTAGCTAACTTAGACAACAGTAGAACATCCCCACTCAGTCCCAAATATTGTAGACAGTACACTATGGAAGAAACTGTATGTTTACCACAATAAGGAAATTAAATGACAAACATGAGAATTGATATGTCATTTAAGCAATTCCCTTTACTTTTTGTAAAGGCAATGTGGCAGTGTAGTATTATGAAAATTAAAAGTCAAACAGACGTTGCTTTTTCTTTTTCAATTTGGAAGGCATTATGCATGCTAAATCATGAAAATGATAATGCAATATAGAGTTTTGCATTTTAATTTTAATTTTGTCACAAACAATGCATACACATTTGGGAAAAGGAATTGCAAACACAATAATGATTAATCATTTGACACTTTGAATTTAAGATTTCATTATGGCAGGTATATGCATCCATAGTTGCCTTCAGACAGCAAAATAGCCTGCACTGTAGTTAGTTAGTTTAGTGCACTTCATCTAACCTACTACTTCGACTGGATAAGAGATTTGGTCATTTGAACAGAAAGGTGCATATAGAGGTCAAGACATATGGGATCTTCAGTATCTCTTCATTCGCCATTTCATTGTCAACTTTGTGAATTATTTTTTATTTATTACACAGCTGTTCAGAAATTAATAGTATTGGCATTTTATTTACTGAGACTTTCCAAGGTAAACTAGTCCCACTTGTTGTCATGGCTGCCAAAATGAAAACCTCAACAACATACTATTGTAATAGGATTTCATGGTTTCTTTCCTTTTAAGTGCCGATTGGTTACCAATTACTTAAAATTCAGACATAATTAGCAGATGATAAATTGTAAACCAAATTGGATTTGACTTAAACAGGAAACATATTTCCACATTAGCTCAATAACTACATTATAATTTAATCTGGTTTGTGAAATAAATTAACTCCCTGTCATACCTGATTAGAGGGCTTCATACGGCTTAGCAAAGATACTTAATATTATCCAGAGTAGAGTTTTCAATCTCATTAAATTCCTTACAGACTGTGATGGCTGTATAATTGCATGAGTGTTCCCATTTCATTTACTACCTGCATGCTACAATATAGTCATAGTCCAATAAGAGCCAGGCAGTTATCTAGTGCCTCTAATGTTCCTCACAGAGATTCACTACATTTCCTCTGGTGTGACACTCTTTGTAATGCTCCCATCTTTGGTTTACCTTGCTGATACTAAATCAACCCAGCACATTTTAACCACCCTTTTCATTCATAATCAAGTCCAATGCGGACATTGTTGAGACTAAAGTAGAGACACAATCACTTACAACAAAAAAACAACTTGAGATAATTGCAGCAGGTGGGCAGACTCAGAACAGTCAATCACCCACTCATTTACGCTCCTTATTTAGGGACACATAATTTCATTGACAAATTGGCTGGATTAGTATTTATGCATTCACAGTGGAGAAATCTGGTCTGACTGACTTGCATCTCAAAATACAGGCAATTTCCACTGTAAAAGTATGCAAGTTTCCTGTTTAAAATGACGACATCATCATCACTCTGTGCCTGTTTGATATGCATCTTTAATATCTTTGATGTCTAAAATAGAGCCTCTATCTTTAGCCATTCACAGCTCATCTCGGCAGGCGGCTCAGCGACAGAAAGAAACTGCTCCCTTCTTTAGAGAGACGTCATCCAAGATTCTTCCTCACAGGTAAGCCTAGTGGGGCTATGGGGAGTCTCAGGGGGCTAACGTGGCTATGGGCACAGCAGGTATAGGGATGGTAGGTGATTAGGAAGGGGACTGTCCAGATCTGCCTATTTTAGAAGTGCCTTCTTTATGTTGGAATGACAAATGTGAAAATATCAGGATTTGAACCATAACTTGATTTCACTGATGCAGCACATACAGTATTTATCAAATTATTACTGAATGTATTCTGCTTTATTACATATTATTTATTAAGTAATCAACAAACAGTATTATCAACAGTCTTCACTATTAGTAGCATCAACTGGTATTTACAGTATACACAGCCACACACACAAAAGCAACGACTACTCATATCCCTTTAGAGATTTTAATGATTCAGCAAACCTGCAACAACTGAGAAGATGCGTAGTTTGTCAGTAAACACTGTGAACAATGTGTGTTTTTTCTCCGAAACACAGCCTACAGCTCTTAAATACATGATCATTCATTTATCCCCTGCAACATTAACAACTCCAAACGTCAGAACCAATGCTATCCCTGTCTAGCGGTGAACCCTAGCGTACCGTTGGTAAAGCACTAGGTGTTAAGATCAGAGCTAGTGAACCCAGGCACGGAACAGTCAGGACACAAATATAAAATAATAGGGTATTTAATGAGGGAATAGCAGGGTGGAATGCAAACAGGGTAGGGTAGGGCAGGCAGGCAGACAGGGCAGGCGGGGCACAGGGCAGGTGTGTAGTGCGGGCAGGCAGGCGGATAATAGGGTGGTCATCAATCACCTGGGGGGACAGGCTTTATCTGAGACATGAAAAGTGGGGTGAACATGAAGGGAGCTTTAAACGGACAGCACAGGGGTTGACAATGGACTCAATAACATAGGGACCAACGAAATGGGGAGCTAGTTTCCTGGATTAGACTCTGAGGGGCAGATCTCTTGCCGAAAGCCATACCTTCTGCCCTGGGGCGTACGAGGGGGCCGGGGTGCTGTGGCGGTTCACCTGGTTCTGGGATGGGTAGATGCACGGAGGAGCGCAGTGCAGGCACGCTTCCAGGTCCATGTAGGCCTGGACAGACGGCACCTCAATGTCCCCCTCCTGCACAGGGAACAAAGGGGGCTGGTAACAGGAAGGTGGACAAACCAGATGATGCATTGATATGTGAATTGTGAACATACTTAAGCCAGGGCAGCTGGGAACTCCAGGAGGATGGGTTGGCAGAGGAGCACAGCCTCCATTTCCTGGTTTGCCTGCTCTGGCCATTGGTCTGCGGGTGGTATCCAGAAGACAGGCTGACAGTGGCCCACAGAGCCTTGCAGAATGCCTTCCACACTTGGGAGATGAACTGGGGGCCTCTGTCAGACAATGTTAGAGGAGATACCATGGAGACGGAAGACGTGGATAACCATGAGGTCAGCGGTCTCCCTAGCTGAGGGAAGTTCAGGTAGGGCAATGAAATGGGCAGCCTTTCAAAAACGGTCAATAACTGAGGATGGCAGTCTTACCATCAGATGGGGGAGACTAGTGACGAAGGCTATGTGGGACCAGGGACAACGGGGAACTGGCAGGGGACGGACAGGACCGGAGTTGGGTCTGGAGGACGTTTTGTTCCCGGCACAGATGGTGCAGGCAGCGATGAAGGATCTGCATCCATAGTGGGCCACCAAAACTGTTGGAGGAGGAAGGAGAGTGTCTGGTTGATACCAGGGTGACACGTGAGACATGATGAATGGGCCCATAGAAGAACCTGGGAGCAGACAGAGTTAGGGACAAACAGGCAATTAGGAGGTCTCTTACCTGGGTCGGGTTGCTGGTTCTGAGCTTTTTTGACCTGTGACTCAATCACCCAAGTGAGTGGCGACAAAGCAGGTAGGTGGTAATATGTGATCCGGCACCGACGTCCTCTCCTCCACGGAATACTGCAGAGACAGTAGGTTTCACATTGCGGGAGTCCAGGCAATAAGTAAGGGTAAAATTGAAGCAATCAAAAAACAGATCCCATCTGGCTTGGCGGGGATTTAACCTCTTGGCAGTTTGAAGGTAAGTGAGATTTCGGGGATCAGCTCCCTTGAGCAATGCCGCCATTCCTCCAGAGCCATTTTGACGGCGAGCAGCTCCCAGTTGCCGACATCATAATTCCATTCTGGGGGAGAGAGCTTGCGAGAGAAGAATGCACAGGGATGGAGCTTGTTGTTGGAAGGGGACCGCTGAGAGAGGACAGCCCCTACCCCCGTGTCCAAGGCATCCACCTCCACTCCGAACTGTAGTGCTGTGTCGAGTTGAACGAGGATAGGAGCGGAGACGAACCAGCGCTTGTGCTCATTGAGAGCGGCCTCAGCCTCAGGCGTCCATAGGAAGGGGGTAGAAGTGGAGGTGAGAGCAGTGACCACAATGCGACTGTAGTTCCAAATG
The DNA here is from genome assembly GCF_951799395.1 of Argentina silus. Taxonomy (NCBI): domain Eukaryota; kingdom Metazoa; phylum Chordata; class Actinopteri; order Argentiniformes; family Argentinidae; genus Argentina; species Argentina silus. The sequence goes on along the minus strand of NC_139655.1, from coordinate 22,126,447 downwards.
AACCTGCGGTAGAAGTTTGCAAATCCAAGAAACCGCTGTAATTGCTTGAGGCTGGTCGGTGTAGGCCACTCTGCCACAGCGGACACCTCCCAGAAATGAAACCGTGGAGACATGAAACTCACTTTTCTGCCTGAACAAAAAGCTTATTCTCTAGCAGGCGTTGCAAGACTTGAAAATCTGATATGCTCTTCATGATTACCTGACAGTAAGAGACTTAACGGTACAGTCCAGGAATCAACGAGGACTAGCGGCATCCCGTTGAGGGCCTTGGCTTCCAGGGGGCAATCCAGGGCTTCAACATAATTTCCCATCCAACCCAGGCGGACATGCAGGCAGATGGGTTTAACCGGGTCGAGGTCCTGGAGCATAAAGAGATAAAGGTTAGACTGAGTACTAAGACACTAGGACTTTAGAATCTATACAAGACTAAGCGGCCGAGAACGAGACAAACTTGGAAACAACAATCTGGCGAAGAGTGGATGGAAAGCCGGGGTTTAAATACAATGAGGTGATGAGCAGATGACCAACAGGTGAGCAGAACGAGCAGGTGGAGATGATGAGTGACAGGGAACCGGAGCTTGGCCACACCCACACACAAGACAAACAGACAGACAAAGACAGACAGGAGAGAGGGAGGCACTGGCACAGACTAGGTGGAAGTGGGGGGCATGACACTAGTGGGGAAAATAGGGCCCCCATTAAAATGATTCAACACACTGCTTGTGCAGACACCACTAAATCATTCAAAAGCCTTTTGCAAGTGTTTGCAGACATGTGGAGGTAGTAGAATCCCCTGGGGAACCTGTCCTCTCTGCTCCCCCTAATCTCCTGTTGCACTGTGGGAACCACTCTAATGATGTCATATTTTTGCCCAGCGACCTCGTCAAGTGGCCCTGTGTGTGGCCCCTGAGATTCGTAAAAAGTGTCATTTTTTAAAAAGCAAGAAATACTTACCTTTCAATAGCATGACTTTCCACACTATACAGCAAACAAAGAAATATGCTTTCCTACTATTTCCTACTATTATCTGTGCATCCCACCCGGATCCACATTAAGAACATCAAATGGTTAGAATAATTATTTTGTACAGTTGGGAAACAATTGCTATATTGGAGTTGTGTACTACTGTCATAGTATTTTCTGAAAACTGTATGGCAGTTACATACAGTGTCCTGCATAAGTAATGGGACAGTGAAGCATTTTTTTCTTCTTTTTGGCTAAAATATTCTCATCTTTTATTTGATGGTATTTGTGTATATATTGGTTTTACCATTCAGAAATTACAACACTTTTTATGCATAGTCCCCCTATTTCAGGGTACCCAAAAGTGATGGGACAACTGGCTTGACAGGTGTTTCTGGAAAGTCAAGTGTGTTCCATCACATCATTTGTGCAGGCATAAGAGAGCTCTCAATGTGTAGTATTGATACTCGGCGTTGTATTTGCCTTTGGAGTCTACAATTGATGTCTGTCAACATGACAATCAAAGAGATGTCAATGAAAGTCAGGGACGCCATTATGAGGCTGAAATATCAGAAATAAATTGATCAGAAACATAGCCAAAACAGTTTGGAACATTGTTAAAAGGAAAGAAAGCACTGGTTAGCTCCGAAATCACAAACAGCCTGGTAGGCCAAGGAGGAGTTCTACAGTGGATGACCAAAGAATGTTCACTATGAAACAAAACAACTGTCCCACAGATCAGTAACACTCTCCGGCAGGTAGGCATGAATGTGTGAGACTACCACAGAAGACTTCACCAGCAGAACTACAGAGGCTACACTGGGGAAGTGCAAGAGCAAAACACTTGTTAGCCACAAAAAAGGTTACGGTTGGCTAAAAAGTGCCTAAAAGAGCCTGCAGAGTTGTGAAAAAAGGTCTTGTGGACAGATGAGACAAAGATGAACATGTACTAGAGTAAATGACTCTAGTACATGTGTGGAGAAAAAAAGGAACTGCCCAATACCCACAGCATACCACCTCATCTGTGAAATATGGTAGAGGGGGTGTTATAGCTTGGACATGTATGGCTTCCTCTGGAACTGGCTCACTTGTCTTCATTGATGATGTACTGTAACTGCTGTTGGCAGCAGCAGGATGAATTCTGAAGTGTACAGAGACATCTTGTCAGTGTAATACAAACAAATGCCTCCAAATTCATTGGAAGACGCTTCATAATACAGCAGGACATTTCCCCAAAACATAATGCTACATTATATGTAGCAACTAAGGAGTTTTTCAGGGCCAAAAAGTGGAAAGTTGTTGACTGGCCAAGTCAATCACAAGATTTAATTTTAGAACATGCATTTTATGAGAAGTAAGTCAAAAAGTTAAGAGGAGTAAGTCAAAATGTCCTCAAAACAAACAACTGAAGACAGCTGCAGTACAGGCATGGCAGAGCATTAGCAAAAAAGATACCCAGCATCAGGTGGGATCAATGGATTGTTGACCGAAGAATTGTTGACCAAATACTAAACATGAGTGCTTAATTTGGACTAAAATAGGGGGACTATGTTTAAAAAGTATTGTAATTTCTGAATGGTAAAAACCAATATACGCATAAATACCATCAAAGAGAAGAAGCTCTACTTTAACAGCATAATACTTGTCTGATCACATCCCCATTGGCGCAACCCCGCTGTAACAAAGCCTATCAAAATTCATCAGATGCATTTCCTACTTATGAAGGAGATGTGACTGTTGGTGTCAACCTGGGATTTGGAGATGGCAGTATACAAAGGGCAGTTGTTTTCTGAATGGTGGTAAAATTTGAGTATGCAGCCTGTGGAGACCAGGACACAGCAAAGATTTGCAAATTTATGACAACCTTTCATTTATATGCCCTCTGAGGAGGGGGGGAGTCCAACCAGATTTGAGTGGTCAAAATAAATGTCTTTCTTGTATGTTAGTATTATTTACAATAAATTACTGCATATCGCCTCAGTCTTTGCTGAAATAACCACCACCAGTTTCTCTTCCACATTAGTAGTCCCTGTCTCACAGAGTTCATGAGCCAGGGTTAGCTGACAGCAAAGCTCAATCCAATTAGACCAAACAGATTTGGCTCTTTTAAATGACACTGTCATGACAATTAATTATCACAGAGTAATGGCTATTATAATTCAAGTATGTGACCCAGAGATATACTCCATGACTCTGGTGGAGGACATTTTAATAATGGACGCCTGTTATCGCATGTGTATGTATTTGCCAGAGGAGACGTTTTACATTTATGCCCAATGATCATATCCCATTGATGGCACCTAAGCCATACTTCTATAATGATGATTTAAGCACCCAGTAAACAAATTACCATTGTTCAACAATTGATTCTCATCCCCAGCCGTTGTAATGTCATAGGGTCCATTGCGCTAGACAAATGATTTATCACCAAGGCAGACAGAACTGATTTGAAAGATGCTTTTACCCCTCTTAGCTCTCACCTCTCTCTATTTCTCCTGAAACAAACATGACCCACCATTTTAAAAAACACTTCAGTGAGGAAAGTATCCACATTGGCTGTATTATCTCTGAAGCCTAATGCAATGCCATGTATAATTGAGATTTAGATGTGAGGCTCTTTTGTGAGGCCAGATGCATGGCCAGCCAGTGCTTTGTCTCTATTCCTCCAATTCTGTAGAAATTAGTACTTGCTCATTATTGTCTCATTTAATGCAGGGGTGTTATAATGTCAAATGAGATTTGTTTCACAGTTACAAGAAGTAATTGGTGGAGGAGCTCTCAGTAATTTACTCTCAGCCAGTGCTACTTAGGTTTATGGTGAGTAATTGCCCCTGTGTCTGGCTCACCAGGGTTACGGCCAGCAGTCTGGACAGGGAACAATGTTACAGAAAGCACAATCTGCCAAACGGCATTGAGCCTTGAGTTTGCCTTCATGTTCGCCTCTTTCATTTTGGTTATAACTCTTTTTATTGTCAAATATCATGTAGCAATTGAGAAGACCACATTTAATTTTGTGGTCTGATCAAAGAAGAAATGATAACAGGAATAAACAAGAAAGACATGTACTGTACAGATGTCAGAATTGACTGTGAGCAATTCTCTCTGTGTTGTAATATATTTCATTTACTGTAAGCATTTACAGAATACACACCATGCTGTGCGAATTGAGACTACAGTGTTTACTGTGTGTGGTTTTCACATGGTTCCCCCTGTAGGCCACAATGTAAGGAAATGTAAATGTTTTTTGACAGTTCAGTTATCAAAGGATTTGGATACTTTGTATCATGTCTGTATGTTTTCAAGTTGCTGGCATGTTTTTTTTAACTTTAAGAGATATCTTATTTTGGCCTGTTTTGGTAAAAAGGGGGAAATTGCTGGGGGCAAATGGCTTTGAACAAGACTTCTGTGCAAGAATTCTTTATGAGGGTCCATTACGGAGATTGAATATATCAATGAATTAGTAATCAGCTCCTAGAAATAGTTTGAAAACTCCCAGGGAGATGGTAAAAGTTCAGCAGTATTGTTTCTCTCATCTGTAGCTCAAGTCGAACTGGGATGTGTATTTCAAGCACACAGGCCTAGCTTATGGACCACTCTACTCGGCATTCCCTCATTTGACCTAATGGTACCCTCTCCAATCCATTTTAATAGAAACCCTCAAAACGACATTTATTCCTGTGTCTTGCTGTTCACACTGATCGTGAGGTGAGTCTTAAATAGCAATCAGTTAAACACAAGTGGCACCAGTAAGAGCGTGTGGCTGAGAGTAGCTAGGGTCTTACGAAACACTAGGGTAATAAAACAGAGCTGTGCCTTGTCTGAGAGCAGCCCAAGCCTGGCTCTGTATGACTCATCCCTGGCTGATCCCGGCTGGCAGATGCCATTAATAACAATCTGGGCCTGTTTGAGTGCCAGTGTCACATATCTGAATCCAAAAATAAGGCCCCATCCCTCAGACTAAACGCTCAAGATAGGCTAGCCAGGCTTCTTGTTGAACTTGTTGAGTTCTGTGCAGGTTAATGTAAATGGCTAGTCTCTCAGATTGGTCTCATTTAAATGTCATTTTCCAAGTACTGTAGATATCCTGTCTCCACATTCCTTTTTCACGGTTTCCCTCACTCATTTACTTGCATACAGTACATGTTCTGCATCATCACTTTCTGATATATTTGATATATTTGAAATTGAGGGTTATTAATTAACTAGACTCAGCGGCTAACACCAAACCAACATTCAATGCATTAAACAGTAGATCAACTATTTTGGGACAATTATGATGTTTCAGCAATTGCATATGAATGCAGACAAATTCCACAACTGCGACCCACAAAAAAGGCAGAAATTACACAGAAAACCATCAGTTATTCTCTGTACAGCAGGATCCAAATGGTAATTAATCAAATAGACCAAAAAATCTAATAGACCTCAGTTATTAAAACAGTGATACAAACCTCCTCTCGCAGAGGAGAGAACAGTGTGGATGGCTTGAGATAAAGTAATAACTCAATTTAGAATAATAATACAGTTCTGGTTATAATGGCATTTCAATCACTTTTATGTAACACTGACTTGGCACAACAGGTGGTAGAGAAAGCCTGGGGACACCCCACCGAGGTGTCACATCAGGTCAAAGACCACTTACTTGTTAGGTATTGCTAGGTGTTCATTGTCACAGTCGTACCGGTGCTGTCTAATAGGCAACTTGAAAGCTTTTTTTTTTACCCCAAATTAATATATAAAACATGTTTGTTTTTTTAATCAAGGCCATTTCCAAAACAAACTTTGAAATAGTGTTTTGGACACACAGTCAGACAACTGTGATTTGCCTGTAGGGCTTCACCACTCTCCGCTTCTGTGACAGAGTTGACTCTTTAAGAGCCCTCTAGCTCAGTTGTTTAACACGAGAGACTAACTCTGATCAAACAACATACTTAAAATGTACACTCCTCAGACTGAGGGGGCTTCACAGAGTATCCAGTTCAGCATGACTAAGTGTGGGTTCAGGGTAGGGATGCAGCACACGGACAAGAACATAGCCTAGTTAAGAAATGCACTCCTGTACCTGCTGTTTGCATTCTGCCTCCGGACATGATGGAGGTTGTTGAGTCAATCTCCATTACCATTCCAGACGAGACACCCACCAAGCCTCTGAGCAACAACTCTCACAGACTCCAGCGCGCGTCATAGGGGCTCCACCTTGTATGAAAGGAACTATTGATTTCACCCAAAGAAAGGTCACCAATATCCACTCACATAATGTAGCAGCATAGGCCATGGAAGCATTGATGGATCAGCTCCAGGACATCACATGCACACATGCACGCGCACACACACACACACACACACACACACACACACACACACACACACACACACACACACACTACAATACACTGCTCTACACTACACTACACAGACACACACAGACACACAAACACACATACACACACACATACACACACACACACACGATATTGGTTCAACTTTATGTCTCTACAGTATTCGATTGTATTTATATGATGCCTGTCCTTCACAGTGGGGTTTAAGACTAAATCTGTAACACACCTGACAGTCCTGCTTACGGCCTAGACAGGGAATGAGGCCTGATGGTAAATTAATGTCTTTGGCTCCGATGCAATCTGTTTATAAAATACTGTGTGTGAGGTATTAGTGACACTCCTGTTGAAGCATGAATCATATTTACCCCCAGCTTAGGGGGGATATGATTTCAATAAAGCTGTCCTATAAATGATTTACAGGTTAGAATGTTTGTCTGCATGACGTACTTCCCTGTGTGAGAGAATTTGGCAGGTGCTCCATGATAAGGTTGTTATGCACTCGGTGTATGACCTTGCTCCTAAGATCACTGCCACTGAACTATTCCTAATTATTTCTGTATTGAGTTCATTTATAATTGGGCTGGCATACATCATTGACTGAAAATCCATACCTTGACTGTGTTCTTGTGTTATAGTATATGTTCAGACCAGATTGGTCCATTTTACGCTATTTGTTTTGGAAATAGCATCATTGGCTTTGGATGTTTTATTTCTTAATTCCTTACAAATTGTTAAAAGTGTATTTTATGATGATATTCAAATGTACTGTTTAGTTTACCCAGCTCGGCTAGTATTGAGCATTGTGCTCATAATGAGGGACTCCTCCTTGCGTATACGATGCAGTGCTTGAGTTAAATCAGCAGACACACTTGATATGAATATATTTAAAAAGTAGAAAGTGGCATTTTGGTCAGCTTGATATAGAGATTATTGTCGGAGGCGTCAAGCCCATCAGAGGCAGAAAGACATGTGCCCCCTCAGTATTTCCTGTTTTAATAAAATGTCTGATGTTAGTAATTAAATTAGTTAGTCATGTTTCTGTGTAAATAAATTATTAACTTTTAAGCCCATGTTTTATCATAATGACGAGCGTTGCTTCCAAGTTGCACAGTGATGCCTAGGCAGGATGGTAGATCGAGTGTGTGCATTATCGTCAGATACATAGGAGGAGAGAGAGTGTAGAGTGACACACACAGTGTTTAATTTGATTTGAGCTGCCGGCGGGCAGGAGGTACGTTTATAAATTAATTTGATCAAGCTTCGTAGCCTATTGATTCCCTCTAGATTTTCCAACTTCCAGGGGTAGTTTGTGCCCCCTCAAAAAAAAATCACATATTTTGTGCCCCCTCAAAGAAATTGGGTGCATATCGGATGCATGATGCCTGTGATTATCGTTATGATAATTGTTTGTCATAGAACACAATCAGAGCTCTTTGGTCAATGAAGCCCAATGGAAGCCATGTGTGGTAGTATTATGTTGGAGGATAGAGAATGGGTCCTTTCGGGCACCTTGAGAGTAAAATACAAATACATTTCAGCAAGCCTGCACACCACTGAGATTACACTTGGGACACAGAGGTAAATATGAAATTCCTGTTTCTATGGCTACCAATGTTCCTCACTGGCTAATAAAAAATGGACGCAAAGGCCAAGAGGTGAGCTTTTATGGTGTGGTGTGATGTGGAAAGCAAGAGAATGCATCTCAGACAAAAAACATGCAGAACAAACATCTTCAAGAGTCACCAACTGTACCCTAACTATGAAATACGTACATCACAGTAAAAGTTAAAAGAGAGAGATGTGTGGGTTATTTTAGAAATTAATCAGTTTTAAATAGTCATTCATATTCCTTCAAGTTTGGAGCTCTGGGCAACAATGAGTGTGTTTGTGTTTGTGTATGTGTATGCGTATGCGTATGTGTGTGTGATATTTGATATTCAGAGGGACCATTCATTCCTGACGCACTTTGGATGATGAACATTGTGTCTGGGGCAGACTGAAGGGGCACACTGAAGAGGATGACCACAGGGAGGAGCAGGATTTGTTTGATATGTCTCTGGCAACTGAGAGTGCCAATAAAGGGCCATGGCAGAGTTACAGCTCTCCTAGTACCTTTGATAAATCTGTGTTAAAGATGACGTCACTGGATCTCAATACATCAAGAGGCTTAAATCTCATACATGGGTTGACAAGCAACAAACAAATATCACTTGTATACAGTAGTATGAGGACTGACATGCTAAATCCAAATCCAATTTTGTGAATATGAATCATTGTATATTGAATAATGTTGGTTTGGTAACGAAATTATGTTGAAATGACGAAATATATTCTTACAGGAATATTTGAACTGACAGTGAAAGATAGAATGGAAATCGTTGGAATGATGGATTAGGTTTTGAGACCTGTCAAGGTGAATG